>NC_092375.1:116735399-117035399 GCF_030028105.1 Mobula birostris | reverse complement strand
GGGGACGTTTCCTATAGTGGGTGAGTCTAGGACCAGAGGACACGGTCTCAGGATAGTAGGACATCACTTTAGACAGCAATAGAGGCTAAGTTATTGGGTATATTTATAGCAGAGCTGGATAGATTCTTCATTAATCAGGGATCAAAGGTTATGGGGAAAAGGTAGGAGAATGTGGTTGAGAGGGAAAATAAATCAGCCATGATCAAATGATGGTGTAGTCTCAACAGGCCAAATGTCCTATGTCTGCTTCTATGTCTTATGGTCTGTCTGCAGTGGACAAGCATGAGAAACCAGGAGCTGGGTGATTGCTATTCAGTCTTTGACTGACGAGACCAGTTGGCAGGAGCTGCAACTATTTACCACGCATTAAATTGCTTTCCTGTCCTTCATCGACTCTGGGAACCTGATTGGCCATGAGGTGATGTGTTAGTGGGCAGCGGTTGCCTTGGGGACGAGTTAACGAGATTCATTAATTGCGGCAGTAAATGGAGAGTCTGTGGTAGCAGATTGTCTTCAGTCCTGCTCAGTCAGGTCTGGACAAGTTGAGGTTGAACTGGTTAGAGTTTGGGAAACCTTTCAACTCTCTGCTCAGTAGCAGTGAGGGAGAACAGACGGAGGCGTGTAGTTCTTAGCACATTACCCGGAGTTAGGGCATCACGTTTCAGCCATATCTCGTCACCCAGTCACAGAGTGAAGAAATTTATAGATCAAACTCAAAGTTCAAAGTAATTTTTTGTCAGACTGCATATGTCACCATATACTACGCTTAAGATTTATTTTCTTTCAGGCATTCACAGTAAATAGAAAGAAACACAGCAAGATCAGTGAAAAACTGCACACGACCAATGTGTAAAAGGCAACATATTGTGCAAATGCAAAAAGAAAACCAAAATAATAATAATAAATAATATTGAAAACACGAGTCGCATAGTCTTTGAAAGTGAGTCCGTAGGTTGTGGAATTAGTTCAGTGTTGAGGTGAGTGTAGTTATCCACAGCGGTTCGGGAGCCTTGTGACTGAGGGGTAATAACTGTTCCTGAACCTGGTGGTTTGGGATCTAAGGCTCCTGTACCTCCATCCCAATAGCATCAGTGAAAAGAGAGCATAGTTTGTGAGGTGGCCTTACCTCGCCCCACCACTGATGAACTGAGAAGAGACAAATTGTTTCTATCAATGGTGGTGACAGGAACGTGGGGACAGGACTCTCTGGGCAAGAGGTGCGGTGCAAATTTAAGGGAGGACTCGTACCCACAGCGAGCCCTGACTACATGGAGGAAGATGGAAGTGGATTAAAGATTAGATGAGCTTTTTAGATCATAAAACCATAAGACTTAGGAGCAGAATTAGGCTAATCATCGACCTGCTCTACTGTTCCATCATGGCTGATTTATTATACCTCTCAACCCCATTCTTCTGCTTTCTCCCCATAACTTCTGTCATCCTGACTAATCAAAAACCTCTGCTTTAAATATACACATTGCTTAGCCGCCACAGCCATTCATGGCAATGAGTTCCACAGTTTCTCCACTCTCTGGCTAAAGAAATTCCTCCTCATCTCTGTTCTAAATGGATGTCCATCTATTCTGAGGCTGTGCCCTCTGGTCCTAGACTCACCCACTTCTGTAAACAACCTCCCCACATCCACTCCATCCAGGCCTTTCAATCTTCAACAGATTTCAGGAGTTCCCCTCTCATTCTTCTAAGTGCCAGTGAATACAGGCCAGAGCCATCAAAGGCTCCTCATACTCTCACCCTTTCACACCTGGGTTCATTCGCATGAACCTCCTCTGGACCCTTTCCAACGCCAGCACGTCTTTTCTAAGATAAGGGGTCAAAGGGAGAGCTGGCTTTGTAACATCTTTATGCTACGTGCAACACCACAGAGACACCCCAATCACCCAGTCACCCAAACCGCAACACGACTGGATATAACGCCACCGAGACCCCCCAGTCACCCAAACCGCAACACGACTGGATAGAACGCCACCGAGACCCCCCAGTCACACAAACCGCAACACGACTGGATAGAACGCCACCGAGACCCCCCAGTCACCCAAACCGCAACACGACTGGATATAACAGCACCGAGACCCCCCAGTCACCCAAACCGCAACACGACTGGATATAACGCCACCGAGACCCCCCAGTAACCCAAACGGCAACACCACTGGATATAACGCCACCGAGACCCCCCAGTCACCCAAACCGCAACACCACTGGATATAACAGCACCGAGACCCCCCAGTCACGCAAGCTGCAACACGACTGGATATAACGTCACCGAGACCCCCCAGTCACCCAAACCGCAACACGACTGGATATTACGCCACCGAGACCCCCCAGTCACCCAAACCGCAACACGACTGGATATAACGCCACCGAGACCCCCCCAGTCACCCAAACCGCAACACGACTGGATATAACACCACCGAGACCCCCCAGTCACCCAAACCGCAACACGACTGGATATAACACCACCGAGACCCCCCAGTCACCCAAACCGCAACACGACTGGATATAACGCCACCGAGACCCCCCCAGTCACCCAAACCGCAACACCACTGGATAGAACGTCACCCAGACCCCCCCAGTCACCCAAACCGGAACACGACTGGATATAACGCCACCAAGACCCCCCAGTCACCCACACAGCAACACCACTGGATATAACGTCACCGAGACCCCCCCAGTCACCCAAACCGCAACACGACTGGATATAACACCACCGAGACCCCCCAGTCACCCAAACCGCAACACGACTGGATATAACACCACCGAGACCCCACAGTCACCCAAACCACAACACCACTGGATATAACGCCACCGAGACCCCCCAGTCACCCAAACCGCAACACCACGGGAGAAAAACGCCACCGAGACCACCCAGTCACCCAAACCGCAACACGACAGGATATAACAGCACTGAGACCCCCCAGTCACCCAAACCACAACACCACTGGATATAACAGCACCGACACCCCCCAGTCACCCAAACCACAACACGACTGGATATAACGCCACCGAGACCCCCCAGTCACCCAAACCGCAACACCACTGGATAGAACATCACCGAGACCCCCCAGTCACCCAAACCGCAACACGACTGGATATAACGCCACCGAGACCCCCCAGTCACCCAAGCCGCAACACGACTGGATATAACGCCACCGAGACCCCCCAGTCACCCAAACCGCAACACGACTGGATATAACGCCACCGAGACCCCCCAGTCACCCAAACCGCAACACCACTGGATATAACGCCACCGAGACCCCCCAGTCACCCAAACCGCAACACGACTGGATAGAACGCCACCGAGACCCCCCAGTAACTCAAACAGCAACACGACTGGATATAACGCCACCGAGACCCCCCAGTCACCCAAACCGCAACACCACTGGATATAACGTCACCGAGACCCCCCAGTCACCAAAACCGCAACACGACTGGATATAACGCCACCAAGACCCCCCAGTCACCCAAACCGCAACACGACTGGATATAACGCCACCGAGATCCCCCAGTCACCCAAACCGCAACACGACTGGATATAACGCCACCGAGACCCCCCAGTAACCCAAACCGCAACAGCACTGGATATAACGCCACCGAGACCCCCCAGTCACCCAAACCGCAACACGACTGGATATAACGCCACCGAGACCCCCCAGTCACCCAAACCGCAACTCGACTGGATATAACACCACCAAGACCCCCAGTCACCCAAACCGCAACACGACTGGATATAACGCCACCGAGACCCCCCAGTCACCCAAACCGCAACACCACTGGATATAACGCCACCGAGACCCCCCAGTCACCCAAACCGCAACACCACTGGATATAACGCCACCGAGACCCCCCAGTGACCCAAACCGCAACACGACTGGATATAACGCCACCGAGACCCCCCAGTCACCCAAACCGCAACTCGACTGGATATAACACCACCAAGACCCCCAGTCACCCAAACCGCAACACGACTGGATATAACGCCACCGAGACCCCCCAGTAACCCAAACCGCAACAGCACTGGATATAGCGCCACCGAGACCCCTCAGTCACCCAAACCGCAACACCACTGGATATAACGTCACCGAGACCCCCCAGTCACCCAAACCGCAACACCACTGGATATAACGCCACCGAGACCCCCCAGTCACCCAAACCGCAACACGACTGGATATAACACCACCGAGACCCCCCAGTCACCCAAACCGCAACACGACTGGATAGAACGCCACCGAGACCCCCCAGTAACCCAAACCGCAACACCAGTGGATAGAACCCCAACGAGACCCCCCAGTCACCCAAACTGCAACACGACTGGATATAACGCCACCGAGACCCCCCAGTAACCGAAACCGCAACACCACTGAGACACCCCAGTGACCCAAACCGCAACAGGACTGTATATAACTGGTTGTTTACACCTGTGACTGTGTGGCTAAGGACAGCTGGGGTGCAGGAACAGTTACTACCCCTCAGCCCTCAGGTTCCTGAACAAAAGGAAATAATGACACTCATCTCTTGAGATGTTCCCACAGTCAATGATCTCACTTTATGGACTCTTTGAGTTGTTATTTCATGTTCTCGTTATTTATTGCTATCTATTTATATTTGCACATGCACAGTTTGTTGTCCTCTGTGCTGTACTTGATCTTCCACTGATCCTGTTATAGTTGCAGCTTTGTGGATATGCTCAATGTGCTCACAGAAAGAGAATCTCAGGGTTGTATGTGGTGACATGTATCTACTCTGATAATAAACTTTACTTTGAGCTTCGTTGAAGTTGCCGGGCTGCAGGAACAGGGGACTCAAGGCTGTCTGGATGGGTCTTTAGTAAAACAGTACAGATTTGAGGGGCTGCTTACCCTTGGTGTGCCAGTGACTCACTAATGTAATGAGAGGTTGGATAAACTTGCCTTGTTTCCTCTGAAGCTGCAGAGGCTGACAGGGAGGCCCGATAGAAGCTTGTAAAATAATGAGAGGCATCGATAAACTAAACAGTCAGTCAGTTTCCCAGAATAGAAATGTCAGAGGGCAAAGGTTAAAGATGAGGGGGGCAATATTTAAAAGCAACATGTGGGCTAAGTTTACTTTTCATACAAAGAGTGTTAAGTGCCTGGAAAGGGCTGGCAGGTGAGCTGATGCAAGATGACATGAGAGAGGAGTTTAAGAGGTATTTAGATATGCAGGGAATGGAGGAAAATGGACCATATGCAGGCAGAAGGAATTAGTTTAATTTGGCACCATGGTTAGCACACACATAGTGGCCTGAAGGGTCTGTGCCTGTACGACATAAAACATTTCAATGTAGTACAATCCCTTCAGTGCACAATGTTGTGTTAAACTTTTTAACCTACTCTAAGGTTGTTCGAACCCTTCCCTTTCACATAAACCTCATTCTCCTATCATCTGTCCCTCTCACATAAACCTCCATTCTCCTGTCATCCATCCCTCTCACATAAACCTTCATTCTCCTGTCATCCTTCCCTCTCACATAAACCTCCATCCTCCTGTCATCCATGTTGTTATGATTTGTAACTTCAAAGCATTAAAGTAATTCAAAGGGATATACGGGAGTCTGAAATGCGGGTCTGACTTTGTGTTTACTTTAAGAGAGGTGTGCACATATCACATGGTAGCGTGATGACAAATGCAGTTCATGTTTTTACACATATAACCCATAATGAATTATTTAAATGAACAGGAATACTTAATCAAACAATATCCAAGTATATACAAGGTTATCCAAATATTATTGAAATGGTAAATACACAACAGCCCTCCCTGCTTAGCTGTAAACTCCACTCAATATAGACTGCATCTCCACTATATGCACAGTATACTATACAATACACCTACTATCTACAGGCATCCACAGCATAGTGAACTCCAAATTGTCCCGTTCATGTCTAATGATTTAATCATTGTGGAGGATTTCTTATTCTTGTGGAATGACGTCTTTCCTGACAGGGGTGGGGGGTATGGATCACTCTGCTTGGCAGGTGAGACGTGGCTGTGAAACAATCTCAGGTTCTGGGGGATCTTCCTTGCTGGTTGTGGGAATTGATTCTGAGACTGCAGGAAGTGGTTCTGACAGCTCTGGACACCTTTCTACTCTCTCCATTGTCTTCTAGTTTGTGCATCTTGATCTTAGGAAGGTGCATTTCGTTCACTGGAGTATTCTCTTATTAATCCTTCTATTGCTTCCTTTTACAATCTGATCTTCCTCTTCATTTCCTCATCTACAACAGCATCTGATGAATTCTCTGTTTTCATATCTCCATTGACTCCTTTCTTTTTGGCCTTCCATTCATCCAGCTGGGCTTTTGGTCTTTGCATCTACTTTTATAAGCAGCTTTTTGTCTCCCACTTCAAGTTCAGGCAGTGACCTTAGTGCACGCAGAGTAGATTCTGGTTCTTTATACTCACAAAAGCTGAATGCTTGCAACTTTCCTGAAGCTCCATGAACTCTCTTCCAGCTTAAAACCAAGCCACATTTTGCAAGTAACTGCCTGATTAACATATCAGAAGCTTTCTCAGATATGTTACCTACAAACACTGTTGTAGCTTTCCTCTGAGCAGTGTGGTCCTTCCTTGGTCTAATATGCTTTCCAAGCAGAGGCACAGAGGTCAAAGCCAACGCGTGTTTATTCTCTGTTTGACTACAGTTCATGGTGCACAGTATGGAGACAGTTGTGGCACTATCCAGTACCTTTCTTAATTCACTTTCAGTTGGTTTCATTGTAGGGGATGTGGATGGATTGCCGATCAAATTGTAGTTATCTCAGCCAAACACTTCCCCACGACGTCGGCCCTCCTCTTGTTATTACATACAAGCTCAATGTGGCTTGTTAGTTGTTATATTTCACTGCCATTAATTTTATTCCCACAGGAGTTATCTTTCCTCCCGTATAAGTTCTTAGTTGGATACCTACAGGCTTCAGTTCAGTATCTTTGAAATGCCATTCAAACTCATTTTGTGGAATGACTGAAACAGCTGAACCAGTGTATAATTCCATTTTAATTAATTTGCCATTCACTTCCAGTGTAAGCCATATTGCTTGTCTATTGTTAATTTTCACACTGTAAATCTCGAGGCTACTCAGTCCTGTATCACTCTCATTGTCATCAGATTTTTCATCAACAGCATGCAGATTAGTGCTCTATTTGCAGCTGCAACTTGACTTTTTATCTTTTTATCTTTCCTGTGCAGTCCATTTATTATTGTCTGCCTAATGTACTCTTTGTATGTGTCCTATTTTGTTGCATTTTCAGCAATTTTCACCTTTAAACCTGCATTGGTTTGGTGTATGTGAGCCCCTGCCACAACGGTAACACAGTTTGTATGGCCATGCCAGTTTCTGTTTAGATGTTGCAATTTTGTTCACACTCACTTTTATTCCATACTGCAACTCAATTGTTTCTCTGTCTGTGGTTTCAATTGAAACAGTGATTTCAACTGCTCTTTTAAATGGCTTCAGTTAGGAGCCATTTTTGAATGCTTTCGTGTAAGATTTAACAAACTAAATGATTTCTCAGTGCATCATTAAGACATTTACTGAACTGACAATTTTCAGACAACCTCTTCAATTCAGCCACCTATGGAAAAATTGACTCCCCTTCTGTTTTGGTTCTGCTTATGAAACCTAAAGCTTTCTGCTACCGACAATGGCTTTGGATCTAAATGTTGCTACAATGGCAACAAAGCTCATTTCTGCTCTACTCTGACTGTTATGTTAAGTACCACCCCAAAGCCATATTTGCTGATGATACCAATGTTGTTGGCCAAATCAAAGGTGGTGACATATCGGCAAATGCTGTAGAATGAAAATCTGGTCGAATGGTTCCACAACATTTCAACATCAGCAAAACCAAGAAGCTGATTATTGACTACAGGAAGAAGAATTCGGAGGTCCATGAGCCAGTCCTCATTAAGGGATCAGAGGTGAAGAGGATTTAAGGCATCCGTTAGTCTTGCGAGACCATGGATCTGTGCCTGAAAAGTCTTCACTCTCCAGGGCGCAGGCCTGGCCAAGGTTGTATGGAAGACCAGCAGTTGCCAATGCTGTAAGTCTCCCCTCTCCATGACACCAATGTTGTCCAAGGAAAGGGCATTAGGACCCATACAGCTTGGCACCAGTGTCATCGCAGAGCAATGTGTGATTAAGTGCTTTGCCCAAGGACACAACACGTTGCCTTGGCTGGGGCTCGAGCTCATGACCTTCAGGTCGCCAGTCCAATGCCTTAACCACTTGGCCACGTGCCCACAAGAAGGATTAGTAGCTTTAGATTTACTATCCTACAGGGGACAGTAAAAGCCACCGAGAGGATCCTGGGGTCTCCCTCCCCACTACTTGTGACATTTACTAGGAGCATTAGCCCGAAACATTGTTGAGGATCCCTACCACCCGTCCCACAATCTTTCTGACCTACTACCGTCAGGAAGGAGGCAGAAGAGCCTCAGGACGAGGACTGAGACTAACCTGTCACCACCGAGGTCTCGAAACCAGGACAGCGAGCAGTTTTCTGTTTACCTGTGCTGTGCACTGCATGAACTTTGAATGACTTTTTATTAGTTTATTTACGGCAATACTGCGTTTTTTTGTTTTGTGGGTGCACTGTGGTCAGGAGGAACATGGTTTAGTCTGGTTGTATAAAGTGTAGGTACAGTCAGATGACAATAAGTTTGAACTTGGAGCTCACAGGCTTTGTCCTGGGACCAGCAGGTAAGCACCATTACAAAAGAGGCCTTTCTCAGAGGTTTGCGTCGACCTTTGTGATTTTGTGGCAAAGTGCAGGTCAGAATAAGGAGGGGTGTAAGAAACTTATCTCTCCGGTTTGTCTCCCTGCCAGGAATGAGGGCCCGGGACCTGAATCCATTGGAGACAGACCTGATCTCGAGGAGACGGACTAGCAGCGAGGGCCAGTACGAGAATGGCAGCGACACCTCCTGCAGTCCTCCTGTCCGCTCTCCTGTCCGCTGTGTCTCTCCAGAGCTGGCCAGCTCCATCGCCGCCAATCCCGGGGGATGGCCCAAGGAGGTGAGGCCGCTTCTCCTCTCTCACGTGTGCTCACGGCCAACACCTCCCGTCACACAGATGGGCAGTTCCTGGGACGGAGGCAGTGGGTTTGTTTGGATTTAGAATTGGTTTATTATTGTCCCTATGATAGGGAAATTCCTGTCATAGAGTCATAGATCACCACAGCATAGAAACAGGCCCTTCGGCCCATCTAGTCCATGCCAAACTGTTATTCTGCCTTTTCCCATCGACTCACATCCGCAGCATCGCCCTCCATACCCCTCCCATCCATGTACTTATCCAAACTTCCCTTAAATGTTGCAATCAAACCCACATCCACCTCTTCCCCTGGCAGCTCGTCCACACTCGCTCCACCCTCTGAGTGAAAATGAAAACAAGAAATTCTGGAAGTTCTCAGTAGGTCGGGCAGCGTGCGTGGAAAGGTCAGAGGTTCTTCACTGGAAGTTGGGAAATCTGGCTGGATTTTTCTCCTCTTATATGACTAATGGAAGGGAGTGGATGGGTTCCTGTCCTGTACAGTAGTTGGGATGAGGGACGGAGTGGCCTCTACCCTTATCAGAATCAGTATGAAGTATTCATACTTCATACTGATTCTGATTCTAATAAGGGTAGAGGCCACTCCGACCCTCATCCCAACTACTGTTTAATATTACTGACATATGTCATGAAATATGTTGCTTTTTGGCAGCAGAATATTACAATACGTAACGGAAAAATTAGATTATGAGAACACTCAGTCCTCTTTTATTGTCATTTAGAAATGCATACATGCATTAAGAAATGAAACAATGTTTCTCTGGAGTGATATCACAGAAAACAGGACAGACCAAAGACTAACACTGACAAAACCACATAATTATAACATATAGTTACTACAGTGCAAAACAATACCGTAATTTGATGAAGAACAGACCATGGGCACAGTAAAAAAAGTCTCGAACTCCCCGAGTCGATCGACTCCCGAGTCCCCGATAGCAGGCAGCAAAAGGGAGAAACTCCCTGCCATAAACCTCCAGGCACCATCAACTTGCCGATAACTTGGAAGCAGCCGACCACAGCCGACACTGAGTCCATCCGTCTGAAAACTTTGAGCTTCTGACCAGCCCCTCCGACACAGCCTCCCGAGTGCCATCCTCTGCCGAGCGCCTTCGACCTCTCCCCGGCCGCTGAAACACGCAAAGCCGAGGATTTCGGGGCCTTCTGCTCCTGAGATTCCGGTTACCACACAGTAGCAATAAGAAATATATATATTTGTGTGTGTGTGTGTGTGTGTGTGTGCGCACGCGTGTGTCTATATATATATATATATATATAAATAAATTAATTAAAAAGTGCAAAAAGAAAAAAAAACTATTGAAGTGGTTTATATGGGTTTATTGTCCATTCAGAAATCTGATGGTGGAGGCGAAGAAGCTGTTTCTAACACATTGAGTGTGTGTCTTCAGGCTCCTGTACCTCCTTGATGATAGCAATGAGAAGAGAGCCTGTCCTGGGTGATGGGGGTCCCCAATGACGGATGCTGCCTTTTTAAGACATCGCCTTTTGAAAGTGTCCTCGATGCTAGGGAGGCTGGAGCTCATGATGGAGCTGGCTGAGTTTTCGGGATCTGATCTAATACTCAGCTGGAGTGACATCTTCTCTTCTTTTGCCTTTCCCAGTCCAACATGCACAGCTACAGAGAAGCGTTTGAGGAGTTGGAAGGAGCGGCCGTGACTCCGGCCAGCACCGGTGAGTCATCCTACCCAGCACGGCTTCTGTCTTCCCAGCTCTATACACAGCTCATCGAGCCACAGAGTTATAGAACACGACAGCACCAAAACAGGTCCATCAGTCCGCGCGGAACTGTTCCTCTGCCTAGTCTCAATTACTCGCATCGGACCATAACCCTCCATACCTCTCCAAACCATGTACCTATCCAAACCTGTTAAATGTTGAATTCAAACTTGCATCCATCATTTCCACTGGAAGCTCGTTCCACACTCTGAGGATCTCCTTCAGCATTTCACCTTCCACACTTAACCCATGCTTGCAGTTCTAGCCTCACCCACTTAGTGGAAAAAGCCAGCTTGCATTTACCCTATCTATACCCCTCATACCTCAATCAAATCTCCCCTCATTCTTCTACACTCCAGGGAATAAAGTCCAAACCAATTCAATCTTTCCCAATAACTCAGGTCCTCAAGGCTGGGCAACATCATTGTAAATTTTCTCTGCACTCTTTAAAGCTTATTGATATCTTTCTGTTAGGTAGGCGACCAGAACTACCTAATTTAGAGCATGCAATACTCTAAATTAGCTTCAGCAGAATCTTATACTTGTCCAGCTTAACATCCTAACTCCTGATTTACGAAGGCTTATGCACCGAAAGCTCACTTTACAATGCCATCTGCCTGTGATTCCACTTCCAAGGAATTACAGGTCTGTATTCCCAGATCCCTCTGTTCTACCTCACTCCTCAGTGCAAGACCTACTCACAGCACAATGCCGATGTGTGGGAGATAAGCTGAGACCACCTCACCTCGATCAGGACCAATGGGATCCCTCTGTTGGGGGAGGGGAGAAGAGAGACGTACAGGGTGGGTGGGGACTTTGATTATGCTGACTGCCTTACTGAGACACTGAAAAGTGCAGACGGAGCCCACGCAAGCGAGGCTGGTTTCCGTGATATGCTGATCTCTGTCCACCCCCCTCTGCAGTTTCTTGTCGTCACAGGCACAGCACTTGCCAAGCGACTTATGGGACAAAGGGCGTCCAAAGGATCCCTAGTTTTACATCGGAAACCCCTTTTGATAAACCCCTGTGTTCAAAGAGCCTTCCAAATTATCTTCCGTAGTGCATGCTAACTTTTTCTGTACACGTGTGACTCCAGCCCTAACACCGCGGAACTCATTCAGGCGTGGTTAGGGACGTCAGGCGTGGATAGGGACGTCAGGCGTGGTTAGGGACGTCAGGTTTGGTTAGGGATGTCAGGCGTGGATAGGGACGTCAGGCGTGGTTAGGGACGTCAGGCGTGGTTAGGGACGTCAGGCGTGGATAGGGATGTCAGGTGTGGTTTGGGTTGTCAGGCGTGGATAGGGACGTCAGACGTGGATAGGGATGTCAGGCATGGATAGGGATGTCAGGCGTGGTTTGGGTTGTCAGGCGTGGATAGGGACGTCAGGCGTGGATAGGGACATCAGGCGTGGTTAGGGACGTCAGGCGTGGTTAGGGAATCAGGCGTGGTTAGGGACGTCAGGCGTGGATAGGGACGTCAGGTGTGGTTAGGGACGTCAGGCGTGGATAGGGACGTCAGGCGTGGTTAGGGATGTCAGGCGGGGACAGGGACGTCAGGCGTGGATAGAGATGTCAGGCGTGGTTTGGGACGTCAGGCGTTGATAGGGACGTCAGGCGTGGATGGGACATCAGGCGTGGATAGGGACGTCAGGCGTGGATGGGACGTCAGGCATGGATAGGGACATCAGGCGTGGTTAGGGACGTCAGGCGTGGTTAGGGAATCAGGCGTGGTTAGGGACGTCAGGCGTGGATAGGGACGTCAGGCGTGGTTAGGGACGTCAGGCGTGGATAGGGACGTCAGGCGTGGTTAGGGATGTCAGGCGGGGACAGGGACGTCAGGCGTGGATAGAGATGTCAGGCGTGGTTTGGGACGTCAGGCGTTGATAGGGACGTCAGGCGTGGATGGGACATCAGGCGTGGATAGGGACGTCAGGCGTGGATGGGACGTCAGGCGTGGATAGGAACGTCAGGCGTGGATAGGGACGTCAGGCGTGGTTAGGGACGTCAGGCGTGGTTTGGGACGTCAGGCGTGGTTAGGGACGTCAGGCGTGGTTTGGGACGTCAGGCGTGGTTAGGGACGTCAGGCGTGGACAGGGACGTCAGGCGTGGTTAGGGACGTCAGGCGTGGATAGGGACGTCAGGCGTGGATAGGGACGTCAGGCGTGGATGGGACGTCAGGCGTGGATAGGGAATCAGGCATGGATTGGGATGTCAGGCGTGGATTGGGATGTCAGGCGTGGATGAGATGTCAGGCGTGGATAGGGACGTCAGGCGTGGATGGGATGTAAGGCGTGGATGGGATGTCAGGCGTGGTTTGGGATGTCAGGCGTGGTTTGGGACGTCAGGCGTGGATAGGGAATCAGGCGTGGTTAGGGACGTTAGGCGTGGTTAGGGGCATCAGGCGTGGATAGGGACGTCAGGCGTGGATAGGGACGTCAGGCGTGGTTAGGGGCGTCAGGCGTGGTTAGGGAACCAGGCGTGGTTAGGGACGTCAGGCGTGGATAGGGAATCAGGCGTGGATAGGGACGTCAGGCGTGGTTAGGGGCGTCAGGCGTGGATAGGGACGTCAGGCGTGGATAGGGACGTCAGGCGTGGTTAGGGGCGTCAGGCGTGGTTAGGGAATCAGGCGTGGTTAGGGACGTCAGGTATGGTTTGGGAATCAGGCGTGGTTTGGGATGTCAGGCGTGGATAGAGAATCAGGCGTGGATAGGGACATCAGGCGTGGATAGGGACGTCAGGCGTGGATGTGATGTCAGGTGTGGTTAGGGACGTCAGGCGTGGTTAGGGACGTCAGGCGTGGATAGGGACGTCAGGCCCGGTTTGGGACGTCGGGTGTGGTTTGGGATGTCAGGTGTGAATAGGGACGTCAGGCGTGGTTTGGGACCTCAGGCGTGGTTTGGGACCTCAGGCGTGGTTTGGGACGTCAGGCGTGGATGGGACGTCAGACGTGGTTAGGGACGTCAGGCGTGGATAGGGACATCAGGCGTGGATAGGGACTTCAGGCGTGGATAGGGAATCAGGGGTGGTTTGGTATGTCAGGCGTGGATAGAGAATCAGGCGTGGATAGGGACTTCAGGCGTGGATAGGGACGTCAGGTGTGGTTTGGGACGTCAGGCGTGGATAAGGACGTCAGGACTGGTTAGGGACGTCAGGTGTGGATAGGGAATCAGGCGTGGATAGGGACATCAGGCGTGGATAAGGACGTCAGGACTGGTTAGGGATATCAGGCGTGGATAGGGACGTCAGTGCCACCCAGGCGCAGTGAACAATTCACTGGAAGGTATAAATGTGTTAGAGCACAGTACAGCCCCTTCAGCCCACAATGCTGTGCTAACCTTTTAACCTACTCTAAGATCATCCAACCCTCCCCTCCTACATAGCTCTCCATTTTTCTATCTTTCATGTGCCTATCTGAGAGTGTCATTAATGTCCCTAATGTATCTGCCTCTATCACCACTCCACGCAGCCATCAAACCTGCCTGACACCTCCCCTGTGCTTTCCTCCAATCACCTTAAAATAATGCCCTTAAGTATTAGCCATTTCTGCCCTGGGAAAAAGTCTCTGGGTGCCCACTCAGTCTATGCATTTTACCATCTTGTACAGCTCTATCAAATCACTTCTCGTCTTCCTTCGCTTCAAACAGAAAATCCCCAGCTCGCCCAACCTATCTTCTTAAGACATGCTGTCTAGTCCAGGCAGCACTTGGGTAAATCTCCGAAATTGCTGTTATTTTGCAGTGGCCCGTTCTCCTCCTGGACTGGCCCAGACCCCACTCTCGGCACTGGGCCTGAAGCCTCACAACCCGGCCAACATCATACTGCAGTCCACCGTTCTGGGGCAAGGTAGGATTAGTTAGCTACCGGGACCGGCTTTGGGTCAGACCTTCCCAAGCTCCATGGGAAGGAGGGGATACAGGGGATGGCTTGGGAAGGAGGGGATACGGGGGACGGCTTGGGAAGGAGGGGATACGGGGGACGGCTTGGGAAGGAGGGGATACGGGCGACGGCTTGGGAAGGAGGGGATACGGGGGACGGCTTGGGAAGGAGGGATACGGGGACGGCTTGGGAAGGAGGGGATACGGGAGACGGCTTGGGAAGGAGGGGATACGGGGGACGGCTTGGGAAGGAGGGGATACGGGGGATGGCAGGTGCTGGAACTCGGAGCAACACACAGAACTGGGGAGGAACTCAGAGTTATGATCACTGACATACACTCAGTGGCCACATTATTAGGAACACCTGTACGCCTCATTAATGCAAATATTTAATCAGCCAATCATGTGGCAGCAACTCAGTACGTCCATGCAGACATGGTCAAGAGGTTCAGTTGTTGTTCACACCAAACATCAGAATGGGGAAGAAATGTGATGTATGACTGTGGAATGATTGTTTGTGCCAGACGGTGTGGTTTCTGTGGTTTGATCATCATAAACTGCTGATCTCCTGGGGTTTTCACACATAACAGTCTCTAGAGTTTACAGAGCATGGTGTGAAAAACCAAACATACATCCAGTGAGTGGTAGATCTATGGGTGAAAGTGCCTTGTTAATGAGAGAGATCAGAGGAGAGTGGCCAGACTGGTTCAAGCTGCCAGGAAGGCGACAGTAATTCAAATAAACACACATTACAACAGCAGTGTGCAGAAGAGCATCTCTGAATGCACAACACGTCGAACGTTGAAGGAGATGGGTTACAGCAGCTGAAGACCACAAGCATACACCCAGTGGCTGTTTTATTAGTTACAGGAGGTACCTAATAAAGCGGTCACTAAGTGTATATCGTGAAATGTGTTGTTTTGCGGTAGCAGTGCAGTGCAATACTTAAAGTACACTATAAATTACAATAATAATATACAAAACATTAAGAAATGGTGCTAAAAAGGTGCAAAATAGTGAGGTGGTGTTCATAGGTTCATGGACCATACAGAAATCTGATGGCGGAGTGGAAGAAGCTGTTCCTGAATTATTGAGTGTGTATCTTCAGGCTCCCGTACCTCCTCCCTGATGGTAGCAATGAGAAGAGGGGGTGTCCTGGGTGGTGAGGGTCCTTCATGATGGATACGCCTTCTTGAGGCATCGCCTTTGAAGATTGGGCTTAATTAAGAGTATTGGGTACATTTAAAGTGGAGGTTGGTAGGTTCTTCATTAATAAGGGTGTTAAAGGTTATGGGGAGAAGGAAGGAGATTAGGTTTGAGAGGGTTAATAAATCAGCCGCAATCAAATGGTGGAGAATTTGGTGCCAGAGTGTGTGGTGACGCTTGTGGGCTGACCCCAGCACATGTGGTGTGTTGGTTGTTAACGCAAACAACATATTTCACTGTATGCTTCAATGTACGCGTGATAATTATATCTGAGTCTGATAAGGCTCTGCATCTTCTCCTATGCCTCAAGGTCTTATAGAGAGAAACCTTTATAATCATTTTATCTGAAAAAAAACTTGAGGTTTGCCTCAGAAACTGTTGCTACATTATTGAGTTATTCCACATAAGGAAGGGGAACCACCTCTACCAGTTATTCACTTGTTTAGAGATACAGTGTGGAACAGGCCTCTCCGGCCCAATGGCCACACTGCCCAGCAGCTCTCCTATTTAACCCTGATCTGATCACAGCACAGTTTACAATGACCAATCACTTACAAACTGGTAGGTCTGTGGGCTGTGGGAGGATACCGGAGCATCCAGATCGTCACGGGGAGGACGTACTAACTCCTTACAGACGGTGCCAGAATTGACTTCTGAACTCTGACGCCCTGAGCTGTACAAACGTCATGCTAACTGCTGTGCTCATCTTACTGTTAGAACCAGGCCAGCAAGCAGCAAAGACAGGACCATTTCTTGTCCTAGGTGTAATGAGAAATGGCAAGTAATCTTGATCCAGCTGGCTGAGGTTTGTTTGAGGACCGTGCCTGAGACAAGAGCAGTAAGGAGATTAGAGTTCACGTCATCTGGGATTGAATGGGTTCAAGGGGTTGACTCTTATTGACCCCTTTCTGACCTCTGGTGGTGCAACAATATTTTATTTAGAGATACAGTGCAGAATAGGCCCTTCCAGTCCTTGGAGCTACACCACGCAGCAGTTCACCGATTTCACTCGAACCTAATCATGTGACAATATACAATGACTAGTAACTGATAAGCCTCTGACAATTTACAATGACCAATTAACCGAGTAACTGGTAAGCCTCCGACAATTTACAATGGCCAATTAACTGAGTAACTGGTACACCTCTGACAATTTACAATGAACAATTAACCGAGTAACTGGTACACCTCTGACAATTTACAATGAGCAATTAACCTAGTAACTGGTACACCTCTGACAATTTACAATGACTAATTAACCGAGTAACTGGTAAGCCTCCGACAATTTACAATGGCCAATTAACTGAGTAACTGGTACACCTCTGACAATTTACAATGAACAATTAACCGAGTAACTGGTACACCTCTGACAATTTACAATGAGCAATTAACCTAGCAACTGGTACACCTCTGACAATTTACAATGACTAATTAACTGAGTAACTGGTACACCTCTGACAATTTACAATGACCAATTAACTGAGTAACTGGTACGTCTCTGGACCAGGGCACCTGGAGGAGATCCACAGGGAGGGCATACGAACTCCAAACTCGGATTCCCCCAGCTGTCATAGCATCGCGCTAAACACTACGTTACCATGGTGAGATTGTGGGCACGTGTGTTGTGTGTTACCTCTCCTCACCGACTATCTTCTTCTCTCCTCAGAGGGAGACAGTAGCCCAGTGGGTGGAGAGGAGGAAGGTAAGGGCTCTGACCGTACCTGCCATCTTGTTCACCACCCATCGTCACCACCAAGCTCGCAGGCCACTGCATGTTCCACGCCCAGCGATGTCTGGGGTACAATCATTCATCCATTGCATCCCAATCACCTCAAGGAGCATCTGCCATTGTCCAGTCTCACTCCATCCTCTCATCTCCCTCAGATCCCCCTGCTGGCAGCTCGTTTGCAAAGACATTGAGTATAGTATTCACTCTTTGATGCTAAATACTGAGGTTACCTCAGAGTTGACTGTTGTCTTTGGGTTTGGGACTCTCTGGTCGTCTGGTAATTTAACACCCAATTAGGAATACGATTCCCTATTTGCTGTTGAATATTGAGGTTACCTTGAAGGTCAGGGGTCAATGCTTGTTTCTGTGTTTGGGACTTTTGGTCTGATGTTGACCAGAATCAGTTTATTATTGTTACATCTCACATGCTGATGACAGTGAAAAGCTTGTCTTGCATACTGCTTATACAGATCAAATCATTACGCAGTAACTGAGGCAGTACAAGGTAAAACTACACCCCAGGGGTCTGACAGTGGTAGCTGGAGAGAATGCGAAGGCGTTAGTAATGATCTTTAAAGAATCACTAGATTATGCAGTGGTTCCAGAGGACCGGAGAATTGCAAATGCCACACCACTCTTTAAGAAGGGAGGGAGGCAGACCTCAGTGGCTGGGAAGATATTGGATCTGTTATTAAGGATGAGGTTTCGGGTTAATTAGAGGCACCTGATAAAATAGGCCAAAGTCAGCATTGTTTCCCTAAGGAGAAATCTTGCCTGACAAATCTATTGGAATATTTTGAGGAAATAGCAGGTAGTGTAGACAAAAGGGAGTCAGTAGATGTTGTGTACTTTGATTTTCAGAAGCCCCTTGACAAGGTGCTGCACATGAGGCTGCTGAGCAAGAACCCATGGTATCACAGGAAAGGTACTAGCACAGACAAAATATTGGCTGACAAACAGGAGACAAAGAGTGGGAATAAAGGGGTTGGTTGCCAGTGACCAGTGGTGTTTGCTGTTGGGACCGCTTCTTTTCACGTCATATGTCAATGACTTGGCCACATTTGGCCCATGACTGTGCGATAACTGCTATTGTGACTATATGTACTATACGTGCTTTGTGCTGTGTGCGACTGTTGGCACTGTGTGTTGCACCTCGGCCCCAGGGGAACACTGTTTTGTTTGGCTGTATTCATGTGCTTTGTTGAATGACAATTGAACTTGAACTTGGTATCCCTGTGAATGTTTGTGTACCTGTCCAAGTACCTCTAAATGTCATTAACATACCTCAACCACTTCCACTGGCAGCTCATTCCATATATGGACCACCCTCTGCATGAAGACATTGCCCTTTCACCTTAAAAATTGTTACTCTACCTTCCTCAGCCAGTTTCTCTGGTAGCTCATTCCACCCTTTGTGTAAAAATAAGTTGCCCCTCGAGTTCTTACTAAACCTTCTGCCTCTCACATTAAACCTGTGCCCTCCAGTTTTTGATTCCTGTAGTAATGTAGTAGTGTGCAATGACTCAAATCGAGTATGATGTTCTCCTGGGGAGTTGTCTATTGGTGAGTCCTCAGCTGGCTGCAGAGGCCAATCTGGGATCTACATATTCAGATGAAGTGTGGACAAGAGTTAAGTGGTGGGTGTTTTGTTTTGTTTGTTTAGTCTCTCCTTTCTCAGCTGCCGCTTGCAACACAATGGAGCTCATTCTCATGTAGTACAGCTCCCTCTTAAGCAGATTTCCTGCAGGTGCTTCTGTCAGGTTGTGTAATTGGGAGAAATGTACATAATTCACAACCACCGACTTTGAGTTGGGGGTTCAGTTTGAGAGGCTGGTCTGACATGATGATGTTGATATGTACAAATGTAAAAGGTTTTTAGCGGCTTTTGTGGTGTAGGTTTTGGAGTTGAATAAAATGTGTTACAGGTTTCGTTAAACGTAAAACGCCTCACTCCACTTCATTTGTGAAAACCTACATTGGTGATGCTCTAGGATGATTCCAGAGTTATTGAACATGTCGGCCGACGCAGTTGCTTTGTAACTGCGGGAGTTTTGGGGGCAAAATGCCGTCGCTTGGTTTGTACGAGCTGAGCCCCAGTTCACTCTGCGAGAAATCACCGCCAATGACACCAAATTATACTACGTGGTAGCATCACTCAGTAATTCCATGGCTGCAAGATTAGTGAGCCTGTTTGAACACCTGCTTGAACGCGATAAATACCAATCGCTGAAAACTCACCTTTTCCAGACTTTTGGACTATTGGAGTCTGAGCGCACCAAATTGTTGCTCTCCTTGGCCAGCCTCGGCGATGGTAAACTGTCAGAGCTAATGGACCACATGCTGTCCCTCCTGGGAAATCACCATCCTTGTTTTAATTTTATAGAACACTTCATGTAGCAAATGCCTGATCAAGTTTGTATAGCCCTTGTTAATGTGCCCGTGAAGGACTATAGGGAGTTTGCTAAAATGACTGATAGTGCACGGTGGTGCATCATTCCTCCTCCTTTCCCTACCTCACTAACCCCAGTCTGCAAGGACCCCAGCATAAGGACGTCCACGGCTGCCAAACTGACTGTGTTTTTACTGAGCTCGCTTTGGTATGAACGCTTGCAAGTGCTGACCACCTTGCAGCTTCGACAGTGCATCCATATCAGAAGTCTGTGAACACCATGGGTTCCAGCTGCTTGGGTCATCTACTGTTCATTACAGGCTCCCTTTCAGGGCGACACTTCCTGTGTGACACAGGTGCTTGTAAGTGTGCTGTCAGCATCGCCTATCGATGAGAAGGCAAGGAGTGACAAAACCTTGCTGGAGGCCACCAGCGGCAGCAGGATCCAAACCTATGGGATACTCTGCTTCAGTGGGTGATTTTACACATGGGACTTTATCCTGGCTAAAGTAGCCAGACCTCTGCTCAGTGCAGATTCCCTGTGTGCCCAAGGACTGTTGGTCGATCTTAAGAACCTCCAGCTTGTGGACATTAAGGACTTTGGGTCGTTACCCTGCTCCCAGTCAATTCCCCACAACGACTCTGTCAGGCACATGTACGGCTGTATGTGAGTTTACTCGACTGCTGGGTGAATTCCCAGACATCACCAAGCCCACATTCTCCACTACAGTCACAAAACATGGGGTCGGGCACCCCATTTCCACAACTAACCTCTCAGCCATACCCGCATGTGTAAGTTGGACACAGATAAGCTGACAACCACGAAGGCTGAGATTGCCAACATGGAAAGACTTGGCATTGTACACTGGTTGAATAGACCCTGGGCTTCAGCCCTATATGGTCCCTAAGTGCGATGATGGTTGCTGCCCATGAGGCAATTACGGATGTCTTAACGAGGCCACCACCCCCAATCATTCCCTGGTCCCACACATCCAAAACTCTTCAGTACACTTAGCCGGAGTTAACCTAGTTTGGGGCTACCACCAGGTGCCTGTGTGCTGGGAGGACATTCCCAGAACAGCTGTGCTAAACCCATTTGGCCTTTATGAGTCTCTGCGCATGCTGTTTGGGCTGAAAAATCCAGCACAGACTTTCCAACGCTGACGGACTCAGTATTAAAAGACTTAGATTTTCTTTTTGTTTACCTGCATGCAATAATCGTCGCCATTGCGCCAAAGACTGAAGACGTATCTCATCACTGCACACTTTTTGAGTGCTCAAGCCAACACGAGTTGATTATTAACCCTGCTAAATGCTAGTTGTGTGGGCACGTGGCCAAGTGGTTAAGGCATTGGACTAGTGACTTGAAGGTCGTGAGTTCGAGCCCCAGCCGAGGCAATGTGTGTTGTGTCCTTGAGCAAGGCACTTAATCACACATTGCTCTGCGACGACACTGGTGCCAAGCTGTATAGGTCCTAATGCTCTTCCCTTGGACAACATTGGTGTCATGGAGAGGGGAGACTTGCAACATGGGCAACTGCTGGTCTTCCACACAACCTTGCCCAGGCCTACGCCCTGGAGAGTGAAGACTTTCCAGGTGCAGATCCATGGTCTTGCAAGACTAATGGGTGCCTTAAATGCTAGTTTGGGTTGTGAACCATTGACTTTTTTAGCCATCGCATCGCTGCAGAAGAGGTGAAACCTCTCCCATCAAAAGTAGCCACTATTATGGATTTCCCACTGCCCTGCATGACTAGTTTTTAGGCATGGTAAATTTCTATCACTGCTTCATTCCACAAGCTGCTGAACATATCCTCCCCCTGTATAGTGTGCATAAAGTTAATACCCCTGTCAGCGGACATGACCAGGGCATTTGTGATACCAAACAAGCTCTTTCCAACAGGACCCTGTTGGTGCCCCCACTCCCCAACACACCCACAGCCATTACTACTGAGGCTTCAGACAATGCCGTGGGTACTGTGCATGAACAGTTGATTGAAGACATGTAGCATCCACTCGCCTTCTTCAGCCAGCAGCTCCATCCTCCCAAAAGGAAATGCAACACATTTGATCGTGAGCTTCTCCGTCTGCCAGTTTTGTTTCTTCCAGATGGTCGGCATTTCACAGTGTTGGTTGACCACAAACCCCTTATGCACGCAATGGCCAAACTATCAGGCCACTGGTCTGCATGGCAGCAATGCCAACTGGCCTTCATATCAGAGTTCACAACTGATATACAACATATTATGGGGGAAAATAATGCCATGGCTCTCATGGCCAGTCACTGAGGCCATACACATAGGGGTCGACTATGCTGGCACGGTAGCCAACCAAGATACTGATACTGACCCAGAGGTCCAGGCTTACCGAACAACAATCATGGGCCTGCGGTCAGCTGACTTTAAGTTCGGGAAAGCTCGGGTTTCTCTCCTGTGCGATGTCTCAACCGGTTGCCCTCCCCACATAGTGCCCACAAACTGGAAGTGGACTATTTTTGACTCCATACATGGCTTCTTGCATCTGGGCTGGAAGGTCTCACAGAAACTGATCGCACTGAAGTTTGTTTGGCGCGACCTCGGAAAGGGCATGTACGATTGGACTGCAGCCTGTGTGGAGTGCCAAGGGCAAAAATTAATCGTTATTTTCAGGCACTTTTGGGGTCTCTAAGTGATGTCTTGACCATGTTAATATGGACCTAGTTGGTCCTCATCTCCCCCCCACCGCCACGGTTTTACGCACTTTCCTACCATGGTGGACCGTACCACCAGGTGGCCAGAGATTGTTCCTGTAGACGTAGCTTGGGTGTTCATCAGAACCTGGCACCCTATCTGATATTTCCTCTGACCACGGTCCCCAATTCATTTCAGACCTCTGGGCCGCGATGGCCCAGAACCTCAGTGTTAGGCTACATCACACCACAGCGTATCGCCCGCAGTCCAATGGCCAATGTGAGTGGTTTCACCGCTCCTTAAGGGCTTCCCGGACCGATCAGTGCTGGTATGACTGGTATGACTGAAAGAGGTCCTGTGGTGACCTGGGACAGAGCTAGTATCCGGGCAGCTGTTACAAGTGCCGATGCCATTCCTGTCATTCCTGACGCCATGACAGCCTAGCCGGCCTCTTAACAGCGTTCTACCCTCCTGAGTAAATTTACTTCCTTTTCACCTATTCCTCCCTCTCATCACGGCATACAGCACTTTTGGTTACCTGTTGACTTACATTCCACCTCGTTCACCATGACGCATATCAACATCCCCTTAAGCCCCCTTATGATAGCCATTCTGTGTTTTGGAACGGGGATAAAAGACTTTTATCAAAGATAAGAGGGGTAAACCTGGATGTACTTATTAGATCACCTTACACTGGCCCACCAAGATTTGGAGTGTTCCGTGCCATGCCCCTGGCATCACAACTTGACCATGAGCATGTTAGCGCACTTCTGGGTGAGCCAGAGGTACCAGCGGTTCCTCCACCCATGGGATACAGGACCCAACCTGGGTGGCTCGTCGGAGCTCCAGATAGGCTCCCAGTGCCAGTTTTAGTGAAATCTGAGGGGTGGTGGGGGAGGGCGGGTGCTGTGCAGGGCAACATAATTAGGAGAACTGTACATAATTCACAACCACCTACTTTGAGTTGGGGTTTTGCTTCAAGAGGCTGCTCTGATGTGAGGACGTTATTATGTAAAAGGTTTTGAACACACTTTATGGTGTAGGTTTTGGAGCTGAATAAAATGTGTTATAGGTTTTGTTAAACATAAAAATGCCTCACTTTCTTCTATTTATGGAAACTTACACTTCTATTGAGTACAATTTCTTCCCAATTTTTAGATGTACTGTTAAATTTCTTCAGACAAAACTATGTGCATTCACCTTGTCTCTGCCTCTGACGATTTTATATCGTACAATCAAATGTAATGTTAGCATTCTTTACAAAAGGACCAAGATATAAAAACAAGGATGTAATACTGAGGCTTGATAAGGCACTGGTCAGGTCGCACTTGGCAAATAGTGAGCAGTTTTGGGCCTCTTATCTAAAAAAGAATGTGTTGACATTGGAGAGGGTCCAGGGGAGGTTCAGGAGAGTGATTCTGAAAATGAAAATGAACGGGTTACCCTATGAGGAGCGTTTGATGGCTCTGGACCTGTACTCCCTGGAGTTTAGAAAAATAAGTGGGGATCCTATTGGAATCTACTGATTATTGAAAGGCCTAGATAGAGTGGCCGTGGAGAGGATGTTTCCTATAGTAGGGGAGTCTAGGGCCAGAGAGCACAGTCTCAGAATAGAGGGACATCCATTTAGAACAGAGATCAGGAGGAATTTCATTGCCACAGACAGCTGTGGAGATCAAGTCACTGGGTATATTTAAAGTGGAGTTTGATAGTTTCTTGATTAGTCGGGGTGCCAAAGTTTATGGGGAGAAGGCTTAGATTGAAGTTGAGTGGGATAATAAATCTGCCATGATGGAATGACAAAGCAGACTTGATGGGCCGAATGGCCCAATTCTGCTCCAAAGACTTATGGTCTTATACCCCCTTTACAAGGTCACCCTCATCCTGGACTTCAATGAAAATAGTCCCAGCCTGGTCAGCCTCTCTCCATAACTCAGACTCTGAAGTTATCTGGGCCCAACTCAAATGGGTTCACTCTGTGTGAGCTGGCACACCAATAAGCTCAGGGTATGAGGACAGATCCTCCATACTGAGGCGGTAGTGAGGTGTACCGGTTAGGGTTAGTAAGTCAGCAAGAAGCACGGTGACACTTGTGAGCTGCCCCGTCCCCCCCGCCATCGCATTGATTTGATTTGACGCAAATGATGCATTTCGCAATTACAAGGTCCAGAGTGACATAGACAGAATGCAGGAGGGAACTCAACACAATCCTGATAAAGGGCCTCGGCCTGAAATTTCAACCGTGCTTTCCCCTCCATTGATGCTGCCTGACCTGCTGAGTTCCTCCAGCATCTTGTGATGCATTTCACTGTATGGTTCAATGTACATGTGACAAATAAAGCTAATATTTATAATTTATATTTATAGTTGTGGTGGATGAGATGGGTTTGGAAGGCTTTGAAGACCAGAGGAGCGAGAGGCTCGTTCCGTGAATACTTTCACCCCTGACTGTTGCAGGAAATGGGTTGTGTTCCATGTTTACATTCTGCGTAAACTATTGTTTTTGAATACTGGCCATGAGTTATTTCGCCTGAAGTAAGTGCATTCTGCCTTAACACTTTTGTGGCAACTTGGAGCAGAGCAATGCTTTGAACCCTTGAGCCCAGCTGCTGAGCAAAGGATTCATTGTGATGTTCTGCGTCAATGTCCGAGGGGTCAGGTGCTTAGAGGGGCTTCGGCTGCCCACTGAAGCCATTGAATTCCTGAGAATGGGACAAATTGGCTGATTTCAAGGGGAAGGAGGGACTGAGGGTGAGGAGGAGGCCTACTGATTGAGAGAGTTCCACAGACTGGGGGGAGGGGTGAGGAGGGAGTCTCGCAAATCTCATCATGAAGTTTGTTGTTTTGTGGCAGTACCACAGTACACTGCAATGCATAATAACAAAATAAACTATAAATTGCAATAAGACATACTTCAATGAGCGCAAACAGAGCAAATATTATTGAGGTGGTGTTCATGGGTGCATTGTTCAATCAGAAAGCTGATGGTAGGGGGGCAGAAGCTGTTTCTAAAGCATTGAGTTGCATTCTTTCAGCTCCTGTACCTCCTCCCTGAGGGTAGCAATGAGAAGAGGGCATTTCTTGGGTAATGGTGGCCCTTAATGATGGATGCCACCTTTTTGAGGCATCTCCGTTTGAAGACGTCCTCAGTGCTGGGGAGGCTGGTGCCCATGATGGAGTTGGCTGAGTTTACAACTTCCTGCAGCTTTTTCCCGATCCTGTGCAGTGGCCCCTCTGTACCAGACAGTGATGCAACCTGTTAGAATGCTCTCCACGGTACATGTAGAAATTTGTGAGTGTCTTTGGTATCATACCAAACTCCTCAAAATTCTGACGAAATATAGCTGCTGTCATGCTTTTCTTGTAATTGCATCAATGTGTTGGGCCCAGGATAGATCTTCAGAGGTATTGACACCCAGGAACTTGAACAGTTCAATAAATAGTTCCGTTTGCCTGATAGTAACAGGGGCAGCCAGAATCTAGGCAGCTTTGGAGAGTACGGGATAATCTGCCTGTTTTTCTCACTGGAGAGTGACAGGCTCTTGTAATGAGTTGGCTTGAAGTTACTCCAAGGTCCCTCTGCCAAGTGCAGGGAGGCGAGTTGAACGTGCCCATCGAAGCAAGGAGCTGCTGAGCTGAGCTCAAGGAGAAACCAGTGCCAAGCAACAAGTAGATTGTGGAGGGAACTCTTCTAGCTTTCCATTTGCCTCATTGTCATTTTAAAGCAGGTTTTAATCAGAAGAGCTGTGTCCTGTGTCCTTAGCTCATCTATCCCTTCCTGCCAGTCCAGTGGTGTGGGAATTCTGTGTTCAGCTTGCTTTCCCATCGACTTGTTCCCCACCCTCCCCCCAACATCTCTCTCTCTCTCTCTCTCACTCACTTTCTCTTAATCTCACACTCTCTCTCTCTCGCCTTATCTCTCTCTCTCTCTCATGCTCTCTCTCTCTCTCTCATGCTCTCTCTCTCTCTCATGCTCTCTATTCTCTGTGCTGTGTGAGGAAGTGTTCTGGCTGGGGGAGCTGTAGACAGTCAAAGACAAGGAAAGCAGTGTACTTCAGAAATTAGGGCAAAGTTAATCCGCAGATCACTGGACCGTGAATGAGCAGGGCGCTTGACGAAGTGAGCGTAGGAAGGTGCATGTCCCGCACGGTTTGGGTGACCAGCCGAAGTCCACTTCCCCCACGACTCTCTCCTTCCATAGAGCTTCTGTAATACAACCTTAATGGAGAACTTTACAAAACAAATTGACTTCATGTGAAGCTGCTCCTACAGGAAGGAGGCAGGCAACAGTTGAAAAGATTCCACGTGGGATAGTGAGAGAAAGAGATCTTCCTGAATTTGGATTGGGATCTGGGGAGCTGGAAGCAAGGTTTTTAACAAGGAAGACTCTGTGTGCCGCTCTGTGTTCTTCGATCGACTTCTCTAGTGTAACTGTTCACTTCCCACACCTGACTACTGACAGAACTGGTATGTGACACCCATCCCTCCTTCCTGCCCCTCCTCAATACCCCTCTCTCCCTCTCTCCCCCTCTCCCCTACCCATTCCCCTCCCCTTTTCTTCCCCTCTCAGACCCCACCTCCTCCCTTCCCCTATCTCTGCCCTTTCTTCCCCTCCCTCCCCTCTCATTTCACTCTCTGCCTCTCTCCTCTCTCAGCCTCTCCCCCTCTCGTCCCCGTCTCCTCTCCCCCATCCCACTCTGCTCCCTCTCCCCTCTCTCTCTCTTTCCACTTCTCCCCCTTTCTCTTTCTTCCCCCTTCTCTCCCTCTCTGTATTCCCAGCTGTTTCTTCCTCTCTCTCTCTCTCTCCCTCTCCCCCTCTCCCCTACCCATTCCCCTCCCCTTTTCTTCCCTTCTCAGACCCCCCTCCTCCCTTCCTCTCCCCCTATCTCTGCCCTTTCTTCCCCTTCCTCCCCTCTCATTTCACTCTCTGCCTCTCTCCTCTCTCAGCCTCTCCCCCTCTTGTCCCTGTCTCCTCTCCCCTCTGTCCCATTCTGCTCCCTCTCTCCTCTCTCTGTCTTTCCACTTCTCTCCCTTTCTCTTTCTTCCCCCTTCTCTCCCTCTCTGTATCCCCAGCTCTGTTTCTCCCTCCCTCTCTCTCTTTCTCTCCCTTTCTCCCCCTCTCTCTCCTTTTCTCCCCTTCCCATCTCCCCCTCTTCCCTCTCTATACCTCCCTCCCTCTCTTTTCCCCCTCTCCTGGCAATCTTTCGGCCACTTGCAGCCTCGTTCACTATTTCCCCCTCTCTACCTGACCCCCTTTCACCCTGCTGTGTCATGAATACTCATTCCCCCTCTCCCTATCATCGCGACCCCTCCCTGCCTCCTATTGACTCTCCTGATCCAACTCCTTTGTCGTCCCTCTTTCTCTGACCCGTCTCTCTCATTCTTTATCTGCGTGCCTCCTCTGGCAGTGCGCTGACATGCACGAGACAGGGCTACACACAGTGGACTTGGATATTGTATTGTACCGGCAAGAGGACAGCAGGCATTTAGCCGTTGTTGTACCCTGTGTCACTGTGCAGATCTACGTCACAGGGCTCTGGTTCCCATGTTTTACCAGGGTCTTGTCTAAAACCACTTGAGGAGTTCTTCTACAAAAACTGTTGGGGGTGACGTGCGCAGAATACTGGAGGTACTCAGCAGGTCAGGCAGCATCTATGTCGCAATTTCAGTCCAAGGCCCTTCATCAGGATTGGGAAGGGAGGGGGAAGAAGGTTGAGGACGGAGGAGGAGGGTTACAAGCTGGCAGGTGATAGGTGAGGTGAGGTTAGGGGGCTGCTGGGTGGGTGGAGGAGGAGCTGGGAGGTGATAGGTGGAAAAGGTAAGGGGTTGACAAAGAAGGAATCTGATGGGAGAGGAGAGTGGACCATGAGAAAGGGAAAGAGGAGGGGAACCAGAATGGGGAATGGTAAAAAGAGAAAAGGAAGGGGGAAGGGAAGAAATCACCAGTGGAGACTCTTGCGGGCTACTCCAGCGGGTGTGTTAGTGGTTAACGCATTTCACTGTATGTTTCGATGTACACGTGATAAGTACATTTGAATCTGAATGGGAAAAGAGAAGACTGTTGGGAGCTAACTAAAGAGTTGGATGTCAGAGATTTTTTTTTAAAGTCTGTCACGAGCCTTGTGGCCCATCAGGCTGGTGCTTATGCTAGTTTCAGAGATCCCACTCCCCATAAATAGAAGGTTGAATAAGAGGGATCTCATCGAAACCTACTGAATAATATTCAATGGCTTAGGTAGATTACATGTGGAGAAGATGTTTCCTGTCATGGAGAGTCTAGGACCAGAGGGCACAGTCTCAGAATAGGAGGGCGTTTCCCTTTGAAATGAGGAGCAATTTCGTTAGCCAGAAGTTGGTGAATCTGTGGAATTCATTGCCACACATGCTGTGGAGGCCAAGATATTGGGTACAGTGTATGTAAAGCAGAGGTTGGTAGGTTCTTGATTGGTCAGAGCATTAAAGCTTACGGGAGAAGACAGGAGAAAGAGGTTAAGATAATTAATAAATCAGGAACGATGAAATGGCAGAGCTGACCTGATGGGCTAAATGGCCTAATTCTGTTTCTATATTTTATGGTTCTATATACCAGTAAATCTTGGTACCTGCGTCACTGAGAGTTGAGATGTGGAAATGAACTGTGTTGTATTTGCTGTGGGAATGGATTGGTGCTTGGGTTGGCTGCCAGAGTTACTGCTCATTTCAATTCCACGCCAGCGGCTGGCAGTCAAACCAACAGAAATGCAGAGATCCTTCCCAGTGTCAGGCTCCGAAGTCTCGCCCTGCTCTGTTGTCCTGCCACACATGGTGGGCAGGCTATGTTGGCACTGGAACGTAAAGTGAGACTTGTGGGACTGCTCCCAGCACATCCGTGGGTGCTTTGGTTGTTAATGCAGATGATGCATTTCTCTGCATGTTTCAAAGTACATGTGAGAAATATTCTCGAGCATTGAATCCCCACTGTACTGGCCATTTCCCACACCTTTCAGCCCAACAGAGTCCTACACTGTGGAAACTCCCTAATGCCAACTGTGTTGCCTAGTGAACTAGTCCCATCTGCCAGTGTTTACCCTATAGCCTTCTAAACCTCTGCTAGCCTTGTACTTAACTAGGCTGCTTTTAAATGATGCTAACGTGCCCATCTCAACCACTATTTCTGACTGCTGACTCCAAATCTCACCACCCTCTGTGTGAAGAGGAAGCCCCTGCTGTCCCTTTTAAATCTCTAGCCTCCAATCTTACGTCATTCCTTCTGGATTTTAACAACCCCTCCCTGGGAAAAATGTGTATGTGCTGTATATGCCCCTCATAACTTTGTTTATTTTTATTTTGAGATACAACACAGTAATAGGCCCTATTTGCCTGACAAGCTAGTGCCACCCAATTAGACCCATGTGACCAATTATCCCACTCAACCATATCCATGGGTGTGTTGTTGTGTGGATCGGGTGTGTGTGTTGTTGTGTGGATTGGGTGTGTGTGTGTTGTGTGGATCGGGTGTGTGTGTTGGTTGTGTGGATTGGGTGTGCGTGTTGGTTGTGTGGATCGGGTGTGCGTGTTGGTTGTGTGGATCGGGTGTGTGTGTTGTGTGGATCGGGTGTGTGTTGTGTGGATCGGGTGTGTGTGTGTTGTGTGGATCGGGTGTGCGTGTTGGTTGTGTGGATCGGGTGTGCGTGTTGGTTGTGTGGATCGGGTGTGTGTGTTGTGTGGATCGGGTGTGTGTTGTGTGGATCGGGTGTGTGTGTGTTGTGTGGATCGGGTGTGTGTGTGTTGTGTGGATCGGGTGTGCGTGTTGGTTGTGTGGATCGGGTGTGCGTGTTGGTTGTGTGGATCGGGTGTGCGTGTTGTGTGGATCGGGTGTGCGTGTTGTGTGGATCGGGTGTGTGTTGTGTGGATCGGGTGTGTGTTGTGTGGATCGGGTGTGTGTGTGTTGTGTGGATCGGGTGTGCGTGTTGGTTGTGTGGATCGGGTGTGCGTGTTGGTTGTGTGGATCGGGTGTGTGTGTTGTGTGGATCGGGTGTGTGTTGTGTGGATCGGGTGTGTGTGTGTTGTGTGGATCGGGTGTGTGTGTGTTGTGTGGATCGGGTGTGCGTGTTGGTTGTGTGGATCAGGTGTGTGTTGTGTGGATCGGGTGTGTGTTGTGTGGTCGGGTGTGTGTTGTGTGGATCGGGTGTGTGTGTGTTGTGTGGATTGGGTGTGTGGTTGGGTGGATTGCGTGTGTGTGTTGTGTGGATCGGGTGTGCGTGTTGGTTGTGTGGATCGGGTGTGTGTGTTGTGTGGATCGGGTGTGTGTTGTGTGGATCGGGTGTGTGTGTGTTGTGTGGATCGGGTGTGTGTTGTGTGGATCGGGTGTGGGTGTTGTTGCGTGGATCGGGTGTGTGTGTTGTTGCGTGGATCGGGTGGGTGTGTTGTGTGGATCATGTGTGTGTGTTGTGTGGATCATGTGTGTGTGTTGTGTGTATCGGGTGTGTGTGTTGGATGAGTGGTTCGGGTGTGTGTGTTGGATGAGTGGTTCGGGTGTGTGTGTTGTATGGATCGGGTGTGTGTGTGGTTGTGTGGATCAGGTGTGTGTGTTGGATGTGTGGTTCGGGTGTGTGTGTTGTGTGGATCGGGTGTGTGTGTGGTTGTGTGGATCGGGTATGTGTGTTAGTTGTGTGGATTGGTTGGGTGGGCCGGAGCACCGGGTGGAAACCCATGTGGTCACGGGGAGAACATATAAACTCCTTACAGACTGCGGCAGGAATTGAACCCAGGTCTACTACTACTACTACGTCGACTCAGGCCGAGGGGGCTGGCGTCGGGCACGATGACGGACTCTCCACTTCTCCCTCTCCCTCATCAGTGTGTTCAGTTCATCTACATTTGCCGCGCCGCTGTCTTCTGGGAGTGTGTTGACCATAGTCTTGGGAGGGCGCCCAGGGTTCATCCTCCCGTGCTTGGGCTCCCACATGATGACTAGGCTGGCAGGTAGCTCGGGGTGGCGTAGACAGTGCCCCGCTAGTTGCAGTCTACGCCTCGATTTTAGTGGAGAGCATCGGTAGGTTGTTATAGAGCTCGACGTTTGTCATGTGCTGTTGCCAACTCACGTCAAGAGCCATCCGGAGCATTCGTGTATAGCAGCCATCTAGAGACTTGCACATCGTCTTGGTGAGTGTCCACGTCTCACATCCGTACGTGAGAATGGACTCTATGGCTGCTATGAAAATCCTCTTTTTAAGCCCTCTGGTCAGGTTCAACTTCCAGATTTCCTTCATGTTGTTCATAGCCCTCCACGCCAGCGCCTTCCGTATCTTTATGTCCTTCTCCAAACTCATCATTCTTGACCCGAGGTACTTGTAGTCAAAGACTTTCTTAATGGTATCATTCTCTACAATCTTGAGAGTACCTTTGTCACAGCTAAATGCCATGTAGTCTGTCTTTTTAGCATTTAGGTAAAGTCCAACTTTATTGCGCTCAATTTCCACTTTTGTCAGAAGCTGCTGTGCTTCCTCCATCTGGTCAGAGAGCAGGACTATGTCATCTGCAAAATTGAGATCTGTGAGTGTAACTGGTCTGACCCTTTTGGTTCGCCCTGGTTTTATGGTAAAACCAAGCTTGTCATGATCTTTGGTAGCTTGACGCAGAGCGTAATCAAGGACGATTATAAAGATGTAGGGTGCCAGAGTGTCTCCTTGCAGCACACCAGCTCGGAGCTCGAACACTGCTGTTTCTCTGTCTGGTGATACAGCTTTCGCCATGGTTTTGGTATAGCTGGACTCTATTGCTCTCAGTAGATGGTCTGGCACTCCGTAAGCTTTCAGGATCTTCAGCTTTTTACCTTGGTGAATGGAGTCAAAAGCTTTGTGAAAGTCGATGTAAGTAAGCACGGCTGGTAGGTTGTTCTTCTTGACTTCCTCGATGATTCTACAGAGAGCAAGTATTTGCATTACTGTTGTGCGCTTCTGCCGAAAACCATTCTGATTGAATCTTAGCTTAGGGTCAATGGTGGTGCGAATCCTGTTCAAGATCATCCGATTGTATAGTTTTGCTAAGATGCAGGTCAAGCTGATACCGCGGTAGTTATCCGTCTTTGTGAGGGATCCAGACTTGGGAACTGGGATAATGTTTGAGAGTGACCACTGTTCTGGTTTGTCACCTTTCATCAGTGCCGTATTACATATGTCCAGCAAGATGTCGTCCAGGTCGCAGATCTTCAGCTCACTGGTGCTGTAACAGTGTTATACTCACCGCTACACTATCAGATCACCTCTCAATCTCCTGGGTTCAAGAGAATAATGTCCTAGTCAACATGACCTCTCCTTGTGGCTCAGGCAGAGTCCAGATGACATCTTGGCAAATCTTTCCCACACTCTCTCTAGTTTAATAACATCTCCTCACTTGAATCAACCTAACCCCATCCCCTCATTCCTCAGCTTCACACTACCTGCAGGAGGGACCTCGGTGTCATCTGCGCCTGTTTGGCAGAGACATTGTGAAGCGGAGGGCCAGTTCTGTGGTATACTGTTCCCTGTTCCATGTTATCATCAGTGCCAGGGGTCTCAAACGGGACACAAGTTATCCTGGAACACGTGATAAGGTAGCTGAACACAGAACACAGTACGGCACAGTACAGGCACTCCAGCCCACGATGTTGTTCTGACTTTTTAACCTATTTGAAGATCAATCTAACCCTCGCCTCCCACATAACCCTCCAGTGTTCTATCATCCATGTGTATATCGAAGAGTCTCTTCAATGTCCCTAATGCCTCTGCCTTTAGCACCAGCCCTGGCAGTATGGTACGATGCCCACCATTCTCTATGATAAAAAACATACCCCTGACATCCCTTCTGTGCTTTCCTCCAATCACCTTAAGACTATGCTCCCTTATATTAGCCATTTCCACCCTGGGAAAATGTCTCTGACTGTCTACTCAATCTAAGCCTCTTATCATCTTGTATACCTCTCATCCTCCTTTGCTCCAAAGAGAGAAACTGCAGCTCATTCAACTGGGCTTGTATACACTGGGATTTAGAAGGATGAGAGAGGATTTGATTGAAACATATAAGATCATTAAGGGATTGGACACACTGGAGGCAGGAAACATGTTCCGGATGTTGGGGGAGTCCAGAACCAGAGGCCATAGTTTAAGAATAAGGGGTAGACCATTTAGAATGGAGTTGAGGAAAAACTTTTTCACCCAGAGAGTTGTGGATCTGTGGAATGCTCTGCCTCAGAAGACAGTGGAGGCCAATTCTCTGGATGCTTTCAAGAAAGAGTTAGATAGAGCTCGTAAAGATAGCGGAGTGAAGGAATATGGGGACAAGGCAGGAACGGGGTGCTGATTGTGGATGATCAGCCATGATCACAGTGAATGGCGGTGCTGGCTCGAAGGGCCAAATGGCCTACTCCTGCACCTATTGTCTATTGTCTATTATCTTCAGAAGACATGCTCCGTAATCCAAGCAGCATCCCAGTAAATCTCCTCTGCACCCTCCCTAAAGTTTCCACATCTTTCTTATAATGAGGCGACCAGAACTGAGCACAATACAGGTGTCCCCCGCTTTTCGAATGTTTGCTTTACGAAACCTCACTGTTACGAAAGACCTACATTAGTACCCTGTTTTCGCTTTCAGAAGGTGTTTTCACTGTTACGAAGAAAGGCAGCGCGCACCCCGAGCAGCCGCTGTCCCCCGGATTTGGAATGGCATTGCTTAAACACGTTGCATTGAGCAGCCGTTAGCAAGATGAGTTCTAAGGTGTCGGAAAAGCCTGAAAGAGCTCGTAAAGGTGTTACACTTAGCGTAAAACTAGACATAATTAAGCGTTTCAATCGTGGTGAAGGAAACAAGGACAAGGTGAGTTCGGTTTGTGGAAGTTGACGAAGATGATGTTGAAGACGTTTTGGCATCCCATGACCAAGAACTGATAGATGAAGAGCTGATGCAATTGGAAGAGGAAAAGATAACAATCGAAACCGAATGCAGTAGCGAAAGTGAAATCGTCCAGGAACTGAACGTGAAGCAACTGCGTGAGATTTTCGCTGCAATGATAAAGTATGACTTTAATTTTGAAAGGGTATGTAGGTTTAGGGGATATTTGCAGGATGGTTTCAGTGCTTACAAAGAACTGTATGATAGAAAAATGCGTGAGGCTCAGCAGTCAAGCAAGCCTTCCACATCAGCCACAGCAGACGACGAACCTCGACCTTCGACATCAAGGCTGGCAGTCATAGGAGAAGATGCCTGCCCTGATCGACGATGAGATGACACCCCCGTGTCCCACCACCCCAACCCAGACAGATACTGTACTGATTCGCGGAGAATGCAGCGGTAGCCGGGAAGCACACATCACATCTTTAAGAAAAAAGCCGAAATAAACATGCTAATTAATTAGGTGCCGCCTAGCACATAATTGTCGGCCCAGATCAGTGCCGATGCAATCGGCAATCGCCTCTGATCTGCGCTGAAATTTTTTCGTGCTGGTCAGCACTTAATTAATTAGCATGTTTATTTTGGCTTTTTTTCTTAAAGATGTGATGTGTGCTTCCCGGCTACTGCTGGACCCCTGCATGCTTCACGGCAATGTATCAGTCGGCAGCCCGGAGGGTGGGGGCCACTGCACCACCCCAACCTGCGACGACTCAGTCTAACACACCATCATCAGTGTGCTCGGCGCTGTCCCAATTCCGGTAAGTGATACTACACTGTACGTACATTACTTCTACTTTATATCGGCTGTGTATTTTTACGTGTTATTTGGTAGATCTGGCAGCTTCATAGTTTAAAGGTTACTGGAGAACGCGTTTATGCCAACAGCGATTGTGTGAGATTTCCTGCCGAAAGCGCTTGCGTGAGATTTTCACTACGGAGATCTATGTAGGCAATCGTTGTAGAGAAGTATTTCTACTTTATATAGGCTGTGTATTTATCAAATCATTCCTGCTTTTACTATATGTTACTGTTATTTTAGGTTTTATGTGTTATTTGGCATGATTTGGTAGGTTATATTTGGGTCTGCAAATGCTCACAAAATTTTCCCATATAAATAAATGGTAATTGCTTCTTCACTTTACGACATTCCGGCTTACGAACCATTTCATAGGAACGCTCTACCTTCGGATGGCGGGGGAAACCTGTACTCTAAGTGTGGTCTAACCAGAGTTTTATGGAGCTGCGACATTACCTCGCGGCTCTTGAACTCAGTCCCCCAAACGAATGAAGGCCAACTCACCATATACGTTCTTAACCACCCTAGCAAGGGAAATCAATGACAATATAAGTGATACAGTCCCAGAGAACGTGCAGAGCCAAGGGACATAACGGGGTAGATTGTGATGACAAGGATCCACCTTATCGTACTGGGAAAGTGCCCAATATAACCACAGGGTAGAAGCTGCCCTGGAGCCTGGTGGTACCTGTTCTCAGTCCTTTGTATCTGCTCAGTGGGAGTGGGGAGAAGAGAGAATATCCGGGGGGTGTGGAGTTTTTGATTATGTTGGCTGAGGCAGCGGGAAGCGCAGACAGAGTCCACGGAGGGGAGGCTGGTTTCCGCAATATGCTGACCTGTGTCCACCACGCTCGGCGGTCTCATGTGGTCATGGGCAGAGCAGTTGTCGTATCAGGCGTCATGCATCTGGGTAGGAAGCTTTCTATGGTGCATCAAATTGGTGAGGATCAATTGGCCCAGGCTTTCCTCTCTCTGCTGCCATCAGGAAGAACATACCGGAGCCTCAGGACTCACACCGCCAGGTTTAGGAACAGATATTATTCCTCAACCATCAGGCTCCTGAACCAGAGTGGATAACTTCACTCAGCCCACCACTGAATTGATTCCACAACTTACGGACTCACTTTCAATGACCCTGCAACTCGTGCTCTCAATATATATTTATTTATTGTTAATTTTTGTATTTGCACAATTTGTTGTCTTTTGCACATTGTTTGTCTGTCTTTGTTTTGTGAGGTTTTCATTAATTCTATCGTGTTTCTTTGTATGTACTGTGAATGCCCACAAGAAAATGACCTTCACCGTAGTATACAGTGAGAGTGGTATATAAGTATTTTGATAATAAATTTACTCTGAAATTTGATCTCTGAAATTCCTTTGACCTCCTGAGCAAGTATAGGCGCTGGTGAACTTTGTTCATCTTGGTGTCAATTTGGAATTAGATTGATTGCGGGGAGAGGGGAACGGGGCTGTGGAATTGGTGTAGCGGGAGCTAGTATGAGCTCGATGGGATGAATGGCTCCCTGTGTGTTAAGGATTCCGTGTCACAGCAATGCAGGCAGGAGCCAAAGGCTTTCCCTTCCGTGTTCACTCTCGGTAAGTTTCCTCTGGGTTTGTGGGGTGGAACGAAGCTCTAATGGGATCTTTCTCTTCCCCAGAGCCCAGGAGTTACGTGGAGTCTGTTGTTCGGACAGCGACCGTGGGTGGGGGCCAGCAGCAGCCTCGCCCCGTACCTCAGAGCTACCCAGTGGAGACTCCAGCCCGAAACACGTCCATCCTGTCATCGTACACACCCCCAACGCCCATCTCAACCAGTAGCCCTCTGTCCAGCATGGAGAGGTGAGGAGCAGCATGTGTCGGGGCAGATAAACAGAGGGGGAAACTGTGCATGTTTGTCAAGGTGTGAGTGTGAACCTGGCCGATATCTCTAACCCTGGGTTGATGCCTAGACGGGGGTTTAATCCTTGTTTCTTGTACTGAAAACAATACCAAAGTGAGGCCATTTGGCCCGTCACCATCTGTCTGGGGAGCAACCCCATCATTCCCATTGTTTGCCTGTACCCCTTCAGTCTGCTCCCCCCCCCCCCGTAGTGTTTGAGCTGGAACATGAGGCACATCCTCTGAGGACCATATTATTTAATCTGTATTCCCTTTTCACACAGAGGACACACTTTGGCCCATGGAGTCCCTGCTAGCCCACAGAACAATGCTGTTCTCTACTTATTTCCCTGCAATTGATATCCCTCCCCCCCCAATTCTACCACTCACCCACACACAGGGGGCAATTTACAGTGGCTGATTAAGCCCCCGAACCTGCACGTTGTTCTAACGTGGGTGGGTGTGGGACTGGACGGCCAGAGACTTTTTCCCAGGGCAGAAATGGCTTATATGAGAGGGCACCATTTTAAGGTGATTGGAGGAAAGTATAGGGTTGATGTCAGAGCTACAGAGGGGTTTTTACACGGGGATGGTGTGTGGTCTTTTACACAGGGGGTGGTGTGTGCATGGAATTCACTGTTCTAGATTTCTGTGTAGGTGTGCAGACTCCCAACAGTTTATGGAACATAAAGTATTGCAGCACAGGACCAGCCCTTCAGCCCGCAATGTTGTGCCAAGTGTTTAACCCACTGTAAGATCAAGCTAAAACTTCCCTCCCACATAGCCCTCCATTTTTCCATCATCCATCTGCGTAGACCATAAGAGAAAGGAGCAGAATTAAGCCACTCGGCCCATTCAGAATGCTCTGTCATTCCATCATGGCTGATTTACAGAATCATAATGCCATTGGATTGTACAGAATCACAGCACCAAAACAGGCCCTTCGGCCCATCTAGTCCAGGCTGAATTATTATTCTGCCTCGTCCTATCGACCTGCATCATACCATACCCGTTGCCCTCAGTACCTTTCCCTCAATGCACTTATCCAAATTTCTCTTAAATGCTGAAATTGAACCCTCTAAGTGAAGAAGTACCCCCTCATGTTGCCCTTAAGCATTTCACCTTTCACCTTTAACCTACAGTCCTTTGCAAAAGTTTTAGTCACATAGGTATAGCGAGGGTGCCTAAAACTCTTGCACAGTTCTGTAGTAACTTATGTATTGCACTGTACTGCAGCTGCACAGAAAGGCAAATTTCATGATATATGTGAGTGATGATATGGGTCTCTTTTGAAGACTGAGAGTGGGAAGGGGGCAGGGAGAAGGGAATCATGGTTGGGAAAGGGGGTAAAAGAGAGGGGAGAGAGCAGGAAGCACCAGAGAGACATTCTGTGATGATCAATAAACCACTTGTTTGGAAACAAGTGACCTTGCTTGGTGTCTCAGGGCTGGGTGTGTCTGCACCTGTGATACCCCCCCCAGCACCTGGCACTCCTTCTTTGCCAAATTCCACCAGATTTAGATTTACAAACTCGCTCTCCACTCCACGTTGACAAATACAGCACCATGCAAATGTTTTAGACGCCCAAGACTTTTGCACAGTATTCTAGTTCTAGTTCTTCTCTCACTCAACCTCAGTGGATAAAGCCTCCTTGCATTTACCCTGTCAATATGTGTTGGCGCATGGCCAAGTGGTTAAGGCGTTCGTCTAGTGATCTGAAGGTCGCTGGTTCGACCTTGGCTGAGGCAGCGTGTTGTGTCCTTGAGCAAGGCACTTAACCACACATTGCTCTGCGACGACACTGGTGCCAAGCTGTGTGGGTCCTAATGCCCTTCCCTTGGACAACATCGGTGTCGTGGAGAGGGGAGACTTACAGCATGGGCAACTGCTGGTTTTCCATACAACCTTGCCCACTGGAAACCTTCCAAGGTGCAAATCCATGGTCTCATGAGACTAATGGATGCCTATTATCCTTCCTAATACTATGTACCTCTATCAGGGATAGTATCCTATCCTATTCAACCTTTTCTTATAAATCAAGTCCTGGCAACATCTTTGTGAGTTTTCTCTGCACTTTCAATCTTATTGACATCTTCCCTGTACGTAGGTGACCAGAACTGCACACAATACTCCAAATCTGGCCACATCAATGTTGAATACAATTTCAACATAACATTCCAACTCCTGTACTCAGTACCCTGATTTATGAAAGCCAGTGTGCCAAAAGCACTCTTCTCAACCTTAATAATTTCTCCTTTGGCAATTAGTCCTTACTCTTAATAATTTCTCCTTTGGCTCCTCCAACTTCCTCCAAACTAAAGGTGTAGCTGTGGGCACCCATATAGGTCCTAGCTATGCCTGCCTTTTAGTTGGCTTTGTGAAACAATCTATGTTCCAAACCTCTTATGGTATCTGTCCCCCACTTTTCCTTCGCTACATCGACGACTACATTGGCGCTGCTTCCTGCACACATGCTGAGCTTGTTGACTTCATTAACTTTGCCTCCAACTTTCACCCTGCCCTCAAGTTTACCTGGTCCATTTCCGACACCTCCCTCCCCTTTCTAGATCTTTCTGTCTCTATCTCTGGAGACAGCTTATCTACTGATGTCTACTGTAAGCCTACTGACTCTCACAGTTATCTGGACTATTCCTCTTCTCACCCTGTCTCTTGCAAAAATGCCATCCCCTTCTCGCAATTCCTCCGTCTCCGCCGCATCTGCTCTCAGGATGAGGCTTTTCATTCCAGGACAAGGGAGGTGTCTTCCTTTTTTAAAGAAAAGGGCTTCCCTTCCTCCACCATCAACTCTGCTCTCAAATGCATTTCCCCCATTTCACGCACATCTGCTCTCACTCCATCCTCCCGCCATCCCACTAGGAATAGAGTTCCCCTGGTCCTCACCTACCACTCCACCAGCCTCCGGGTCCAACATATTATTCTCCATAACTTCCGCCACCTCCAACAGGATCCCACCACTAAGCACATCTTTCCCACCCCCCCCCCCCGCCCTGCTTTCTGCAGGGATCGCTCCCTACGCGACTCCCTTGTCCATTCGTCCTCCCCATCCCTCCCTACCGATCTCCCTCCTGGCAAGTGGAACAAGTGCTACACATGCCCTTACACTTCCTCCCTCACCACCATTCAGGGCCCCAGACAGTCCTTCCAGGTGAGGCAACACTTCACTTGTGAGTCGGCTGGGGTGATATACTGCTTCCGGTGCTCCCGATGTGGCCTTCTATATATTGGCGAGACCCGACGCAGACTGAGAGATCGTTTTGCTGAACACTTACTCTCTGTCCGCCACAGAAAGCAGGATCTCCCAGTGGCCACACATTTTAATTCCACATCCCATTTCCATTCTGACATGTCTATCCACGGCCTCCTCTACTGTAAAGATGAAGCCACACTCAGGTTGGAGGAACAACACCTTATATTCCGTCTGGGTAGCCTCCAACCTGATGGCATGAACATTGACTTCTCAAACTTACGTTAATGCCCCACCTCCCCTTCGTACCCCATCCGTTATTTATTTATGTACACGCATTCACACATTCTTTTTCTCTCTCTCTCCTTTTTCTCCCTCTGTCCCTCTGACTATACCTCTTGCCCATCCTCTGGGTTTTTCCCCCCTCCCCCTTTTCCTTCTCCCTGGACCTCCTGTCCCATGATCCTCTCATATCCCTTTTGCCAATCACCTGTCCAGCTCTTGGCTCCATCCCTCCCCCTCCTGTCTTCTCCTATCATTTTGGATCTCCCCCTCCCCCTCTCACTGTCAAATCTCTTGGTAGCTCTTCTTTCAGTTAGTCCTGACGAAGGGTCTCGGCCCGAAATGTCGACTGTACCTCTTCCTAGAGATGCTGCCTGGCCTGCTGCGTTCACCAGCAACTTTGATGTGTGTTGCTTCTCAACCTTATCTACCTGTGACGCCACTTTCAAGGAATTACAGATCTGCATTCTCAGATCCCTCTGAAAAACGCACTCCTCAGTGCCCTACTCTTCACCGTGTAAGTCCTACCCTGGTTTGTCCTCCCAAACTGCAACGTCTCATCCCACTTCTCTAGCCTTTTCCTGGTGACCTTTGACCCCTTTACTAATCAAGGACCTATCAAGCCCTGCTTGAATATACCCAATGACTTAGCCTCCTCAGCCAGCTGAGGCACTGAATTCAATATTTCACCACCTTCCAGCGAAAGAAATTCCTCCTGATCTCTGTTCTAAATGAATGCCCCTCTATTCTAGGTAGTCAGCTGAAAAACAGGACCTCCAGGGTAGTAATCTCTGGATTGCTGCCCACGCCACATGCCGCTGAGGGTAAGAATAGGATGATCTGGCAGATGAATGTGTAGCCTAGGAACTGGTGCAGGGGGCAGGGGTTCAGATTTCTGGATCACTGGGATCTCTTCTGGGGAAGGTATGGCCTGTACAAAAGGGACAGGTTACACTGGAAGCAGTGAGGGATCAATATCCATGTCCACAGGTTTGCTAGAGCTGTTCGGGTGAGTTTAAACTAATTTGGCAGGGAGATGGGAACTGGAGTGATGGTGCTGAGGATGAGGTAGTTGGTTTACAAACAGAGGCAGTGTGTAGTGAGACTCCTAGTAAGGAGAGGCTGATGACAGGGCAAAACTGCAGTCAACAGAATGAGTTGCAATGTAAAAGGTGAACAAAGTCGAAAAGGTGAACAAAGTCGGACAGAAGGTGTTATATTTGAATGCGTGCGGTATATGGAATGAGTTGAATGAACTTGTTTAACACAGTTACAGATCATTGTGGGCATCGTGGTATCGTGGCTGAATGAAGATTATAGCTGGGAACTTAACGTTTAAGGATACACGTTGATTTGAAAGGACAGGCAGGAAGGCAGAAGGGGTCGTGTGGCTCTGTTGGTAAAAAAATGAACTCAAATCCTTAGAAAAAGGTGACATAGGGTCAGAAGGTGTTGAATTGTTGTGGGTAAAAGACCCTGATGGGAATTGTATACAGACCCTCAAACATAGTAAAGAAGTGGTCTACAACTTACAAAGGAAGATAACAAATGCATGTCAAAAGGGCATGCAATTGGTATGGGGGATTTCAATATGCAAGTAAATTGGAAAAATCAAGTTGGTGCTGGATCCCAAGAGGGCGATTTTCTAGAATATCTACAAGAATGGTTTTTAGAGCAGCATGTGGTTAGCCCACTAGGGAATCAGCTATTCTGGATAGGGTTTTGTACAATGAACTGGAATTCATTAATGAGCTTAAGGTAAAGGAACTATTAGGGGAGAGTGATCATAACATGATCGAATTCACCTTGCAATTTGAGAAGGAGAAGCTAAAGTCAGATGCATCAGTATTGCAGTGGAGTAGAAGAAATTACAGAGGCATGAGAGAGGAGTTGACCGGAATTGATTGGAAAAGAACACTGGCAGGGATGACGGCAGAGCAGCAAAGGCTGGAATTTCTGAAAGCAACTCAGAAGGCATGGGATATATACACCCCAAAGAGGAAAAAACATTCTAAAGGCAGGATGATACAACTGTGGCTGACAAGAGAAGTCAAAGCCAACATAAAAGCCAAGAGAGGTCATATAACAGAGCAAATGTTAGTGGGAAATTAAAGGATTGGAATGCTTTTGGAAACCAACACAAGACAACTAAAAAAATCATAAAGAAGGAAAAGATGGAATACAAAGGTAAGCTAGCCAATAATATAAAAGAGGATACCAAAGATTTCTGCAGATACAGAAAGTGTAAAAAGGAGGTGAGAGTAGATATTGGACTGCTGGAAAATGATGCTGGAGAGGTAGTAATGGCGGACAAGGAAATGGAACTGAATAAGTGTTTTGCATCAGCCTTCACTGTGGAAGACACTAGCAGTATGCCGGAATTTCAAGAGTATCAGGAGGCAGAGAGTGTCTGAAATTGCCATTACTAGGGAGAAGGTTCTTGGTAAACTGAAAGGTCTGAAAGTAGATAAGTCATCTAGACCAGGTAGTATATACCCCAGGGTTCTGAAGAGGTGGCTGAAGAGATTGTGGAGGCATTAATAATAATCTTTCTAGAATCAATTGATTCTGGCATGGTTCAGGAAGAATGGAAAATTGCAAATGTATCCCCACTCTTCAAGAAGGGAGAGAGGCAGAAGAAAGGAAATTATAGGCCAGTTAGCCTGAGTTCAGTAGTTGAGAAGATTTTGGAGTCGATTGTTAAGTATGTGATTTCAGGTTACTTGGAGGCACATGATAAAATAGGCCATAGTCAGCATGGTTTCCTCAAGAGAAAATCTTGTCTGACAAATCTGTTGAAGAAATAACTAGCAGGATAAACAGAGGTGATTTTTTGAATGTGTGTACTTGGATTTTCAGAAGGCCTTTGACAAGGTGCCGCAAATGAGGCTGCTTAAGAAGGATGAGAGCTGCTGGTGTTATAGGAAAGATACTAGCACGGATAGAGCTTGGCTGTTTGGCAGATGGCAAAGAGAGGGAATTAAGGGAGCCTTTTCTGGTTGGCTGCCTGTGACCAGTGGTGTTGCACAGGGCCTGTATTGGCACTGCTTCCTTTTTACGTTATATGTCAATGACTTGGATGGCAGAATTGATGGCTTTGTGGCCAATGTTGTGGATGATCCGAAGACAGGTGAAGGTGCAGGTAGTTTTGAGGAAGTAGAGAGGCTACGGAAGGACCTAGACCATTTATGAGAATGGGCAAAGAAGTGGCAGATGGAGTACAGTGTCGGGAAGTGTGTGGTCATGCAATTTGGTAGAAGAAAGAAAAGAGAAAATAAAGTGGTCTTATGGTCTTATGAGACTGTGCCCTTTGGTTCCAGGCTCTCACTAAAGGAAACATTTGCTTCACGTTCACTCTATCTTGACCTTTCAATGTTCATTTGGTTTCAATGAGATCCCCCCTCATTCTTCTAAACTCCAGCGAGTACAAGCCCAGAGCCATCAAACACTCCTCATGCATTAACCCTTTCATTCCTGGAATAATTCTCATGAACCTCCTCTGGTAGGCCCAATGTCTTGTAAAGCCTCAGCATTATATATTTGCTTTTATATTCTAGACCTTGAAGTGAATGCTAACATTACGTTTGCCTTCCTCACCACCTACTCAACCTGCACAAGGACTCCCAAGTTTCTTTGCTCCCCCTTTAAAAATAGTCTATACCTTTCTTCCTTCTACCAAGTGCATGGCCATTCACTTCCCAACACTATAATCCATCTGCCACTTCTTTGACCATTCTCCTGATCTTCTGTCTGTAGCCTCTCTGCTTCCTCAACATTACTTGTCCTTCCACCTATTTTTGTATCATCCGGCAGCAAAGCCATCAACTCCATCATCCAAATCATTAACATATAATGTGAAAAGAAGCGGCCTTAATATAGATCCCTGTGGAAAACCACTAGTCACAGGCAGCCAACCAGAAAAGGCCCTATTTATTCCCACTCTTTGCCTCCTGTCTGTCAGCCATTTTTCTATCCATGCTAGTATCTTTCCTGTAATATCATGGACTCTTATCTTGTTTAGCAGCCTCGTGGGTTGCATCTTTTCAGAGGCCTTCTGAAAATACAAGTTAACAACTTATCTAAGAGTTTCTTAATTGTTCCTGATGTATCTGCCTCTACCACTACCCCGGCAGTGTGTTCCATGCACTCACCACTCGCTGTGTAAAAAAAACTTACCCTATCTCCTGTAAAATGCCATTCCCTTTTCTCAGTTCCTTCGTCTCTGCTGCACTTGTTCCCAGGATGAGGCTTTCCATTCCAGGATGTCAGAGATGTCCTCTCTCTTCAAGTAACAGGGTTTCCCTTCTTCGACCATTGAAGCTGCCTTCACCGGCATATCCTCTATTTCCAAAGCATCCATGCTCACCCAATCTTCCCACTGCCTTAACAGTAATAGAGTTCCTCTTGAACCTACCTCCCTATGAGCCTCCACATCCAACACATCGTCCTCCACAACTTCTGGATTCTACCACCAAACACATCTTTACCTCCTCCCAACCCCTGCTTTCCGTAGGGATTGCTCTCTCCATAATTCCCTTGTCCATTCATCCCTCCACACTAATCTCCCTCCCGTCACTTACCCCTACAAGCAGCCTAAGTACTACACCTGCCCATTCACCTCCCCCCTCACCTCCATTCAGGGCCCCAAACAGTCCTTCCAGGTGAGGCAACACTACACCTGTGGATCTGCTGGGGTTATCTATTGTGTCCAGTGCTCCTGATGTGGCCTCCTCTACATTGGTGAGACCCATTGGGACCAATTTGTTGAGCACCTCTGCTCCACCTGCCAAAAGCCGAACCTCCCGGTGGCCAAACATTTTAATTCCCATTCCTATTCTGGCATGTCAGTGTGCAACCTCCTCTTGTGCCAAGATGAAGCCTCCCTCTGGAGGAGCAAGAGTTTAATTCCATCTGGGTAGCCTCCAACCTGATGGAATGAATATCAATTTCTCCTTCCGGTAAAACAAAATTAACCTACCACTTCCCTCTTCTTCTGTTCCCCACTCTGGCCTCTTAATTCTTCTTACCTGCCTGTCACCTCCCACTGGGTCCTCTCCTCCTTCCCTTTCTCCCATCGTCCACTCTTCTCTCCTATCAGATTCCTTCCTCTCCAGCCCTTGACCTTTCCCACACACCTGGCTTCACCTATCACCTTCCAGCTACCCTCCTTTCCCTAGACACTAGACACTAGAATACTACAGCACAGTACAGGCCCTTCGGCCCTCGATGTTGTACTGACCCATATATTCCTTAAAAATAATGTACTAAACCCACATTACCCTGAGACCCTCTATTTTTCTTTCATCCATGTGCCTGTCCAAGAGGCTCTTAAATACCCCTAATGCTTTAGCCTCCACCACCATGCCTGGCAAGTCGTTCCAGGCACCCACAACCCTCTGCGTAAAAAACTTACCCCTGATGTCTCCCCTAAACTTCCCTCCCTTAACTTTGTACATATGCCCTCTGGTGTTTGCTATTCGTGCCCTGGAAAACAGGTACTGGCTATCCACCCTGTCTATGCCTCTCATAACCTTGTAGACCTCTGTCAAGTTCCCTCTCATCCTTCTACCCTCCAAAGAGAAAAGCCCCAGCTCTGCTCACCTTGCCTCATAAGACTTGTTTTCCAATCCAGGCAACATCCTGGTAAATCTCCTCTGCACCCTCTCCATAGCTTCCACATCCTTCCTATAATGAGGTGACCAGAACGGAACACAAAAAGCCCCCACCTTTTTTTTCTAGCATTTCCCTTCTTCATTTCCAGTCCTGATAAAGAGTCTTGGCCGAAAATGTTGCCGGTCTATTCATTTCAATAGATGCTGCCTCACCTGTTGAGTTCCTCCAGCATTTTGTGTGTTTTTTTTTCTTTGGATTTTCAGCATCTGTAGACCTTTTCATGTGTGAGATTTGCTTCCCCCTCCCCCACTATACCTTACACCAAACACCTCAAAATTATGCCTCTCTGTATTAGCCATTTTGGCCTTGGGGATAAAAAAAACCTCTGACTATCCACACCTCTTATCATATTTCTATCAAGACTCGTTTGCTCCAAAGAGAAAAACCTGAGTTCACTCAGCTCATCCAAAAGTTTTGAAGTCTTTAATTGCCTGGGGGAATGATGGAAGTTGCACACAGATCCGGTGAAGTGGAGGGAATGTCTCCTTCTCTCCCGTGGAATCAGTGAATAGATACGGGTCTTCTGGGACGCAGCTGCCATCTTGCAAGATCTGGTCACATCCTCTGGTCCCCATCTCTGTATCGCTCTGCCCCACAGCTGGTCAGCTGTGTAAGTGCCATGTTTGCACAGACTGTTTGATTGGGAAGAGCTGCTACCTCATAGCACCAGAGTCGTGGGTTCGATCCCGACCTGTGGTGCTGTTGGTGTGGAGTTTGCATGCCGCACCTGTGACCTCCTCAGTTTCCCCCCCACACCTCCCCCTCGAGCTGACATCCTGCAGGTGTGGAGACTGATCGGTTAGATTGATAGATGAACAGATAGGTACTTTATTGATCCCAAAGGAAATTACAGCTTCACAGTAGCATTACAAGTGCACAGATAAACAAATATTAGAAGGGAAGTAAGAAAGAATAAAAAATAACTTATTTCAAGCAGTCTAACAGGGGAGGGTCACCACTTCTCCAGCTATAGGTTGACTCACTATAGAGTCTAATGGCCGAGGGTAAGAATGACCTCATATATCGCTCTTTGGAGCAGCACAGTTGTCTTAGTCTGTTACTAAAAGTGCTCCTCTGTTCAGCCAAGGTGGCATGCCGAGTGTGAGAAACGTTGTCCAGAATTGCCAGGACTTTCCGTGGGGTCCTTTGTTCTACCACAGCCTCCAGTGAGTCCAGTTTGACTCCTATAACAGAGCCAGCCTTTCTAATCAGTTTTTTGAGACTGTTGATGCCATTGCCCCAGCATACCACCGCATAAAGATTATAATGGTGACAACAGATAGGTAGAACACGTGAAGGGGAGGCCTGCATACTCCAAAGGACCTCACTGTCCTCAGGAAGTAGAGGTGACTCTGGCCCTTCTTGTACACAGCCCCTGTGTTAGTGCTCCGCTCAAGTCTGTCATCCAGGTGCACCCCCAGGTACTTGTAGGCCCTCACCACATCTACATCCTCACCATCAATATGTGACAGGGAGCAGTGCAGGCTTAGTCCTCCTAAAGTCCATCACCATCTCCTTTGTCTCACTGATGTTGAGCTGCAGATGATTCAGCTTGCACCATTTAACAAGTCCTCCACCAGGGCCCTGTATTCATCCTCCCGTCCTCCCTTTATACACCCAACAATGGCTGAGTCATCAGAGAACTTCTGCAGATGACGTGACCCAGTGTTGTATCTAAAAATCCGAGGTCTACAGGATCAACAGGAAGGGGGCATAATGGGCCACTGTAACGTACTCCCCGGTGTGAGGGTGAAAAGTGAAGTCTACGGGGAATTGATGGAAATGTGGGAGGAAGGTGAAACACTAGCATAGCATTTAGAGCAATGTTTTACGCAGACCAACTGTAAGATCGGGGTTCAAATCCCACGGCAGTCTGTAAGGAATCTGTACATTTTCCCCATGACTGGGTGAGAAGGAAGGTGAGGAAGAGAGCATTGGAGGGTGATAGCCAGGTCAATGAGGTAGGGGAGGGGAAAGGGTCTGGAAACGGCCTGCCCTGGGGTTGGAGTTGGAGACAGACAGCCTGCCCTGGGGTTGGAGTTGGAGACAGACAGCCTGTCCTGGGGTTGGAGTTGGAGACAAACAGCCTGTCCTGGGGTTAGGGTTGGAGACAGTCAGCCTGTCCTGGGGTTGGAGTTGGAGACAGACAGCCTGTCCTGGGGTTGGAGTTGGAGACAGATGGCCTGCCCTGGGGTTAGGGTTGGAGACAGATGGCCTGTCCTGAGGTTGGAGTTGGAGACAAACAGCCTGTCCTGGGGTTAGGGTTGGAGACAGACAGCCTGTCCTGGGGTTGGGGTTGGAGACAGACAGCCTGTCCTGGGGTTGGAGTTGGAGACAGACAGCCTGTCCTGGAGTTGGAGTTGGAGACAGACAGCCTGTCCTGGGGTGGGATTTGGAGACAAAAGGCCTGTCCTGGGGTTAGGGTTGGAGACAGACGGCATGTCCTGGGGTTGGAGTTGGAGGCAGACGACCTGTCCTGGGGTTGGAGTTAGAGGCAGATGGCCTGCCCTGGGGTGGGAGTTGGAGACAGGTGGCCTGTCCTGGGGTTGAAGACAGACGGCCTGCCCTGGGGTGGGAGTTGGAGACAGATGGCCTGTCCTGGGGTTGGAGTTGGAGACAGACGGCCTGTCCTGGGTTGGAGACAGACGGCCTGCCCTGGGGTTGGAGACAGAAGGCCTGTCCTGGGGTTGGAGACTGAAGGCATGTCCTGGGGTTGGAGACTGAAGGCCTGTCCTGGGGTTGGAGACAGAGCGCCTGCCCTGGGTTGGGAGTTGGAGACAGACGGCCTGTCCTGGGTTAGAGTTAGAGTTGGAGACAGACGGCCTGCTCTGGGGTTGGAGTTGGAGACAGACAGCCTGGCCTGGGGTTGGAGTTGGAGACAGACAGCCTGGCCTGGGGTTGGAGTTGGAGACAGACGGCCTACCCTGGAGTTGGAGTTGGAGACAGACGGCCTGTCCTGGGGTTAGAGTTGGAGTTGGAGACAGACGGCCTGCCCTGGGGTGGGAGTTGGAGACAGACAGCCTGTCCTGGGGTTGGAGACAGACGGCATGTCCTGGGGTTGGAGTTGGAGACAGACGGCCTGTCCTGGGGTTGGTGTTGAAGGCAGACGGCCTGGCCTGGGGTTGGAGTTGGAGACAGACGGCCTGTCCTGGGGTGGAAGTTGGAGACAGACAGCCTGTCCTGTGGTTGGAGTTAGAGTTGAATACAGACGGCCTGCCCTGGGGTGGGATTTGGAGTTGGAGACAGACAGCCTGTCCTGGGGTTGGAGTTGGAGGCAGGCGGCCTATCCTGGGGTTGGAGTTAGAGTTGGAGACAGACAGCCTGCCCTGGGGTTGGAGTTGGAGACAGACGGGCTGTCCTGGGGTGGGAGTTGGAGACAGACAGCCTGTCCTGGGGTTGGAGGCAGACGGCCTGTCCTGGGGTTAGGGTTGGAGACAGACGGCCTGCCCTGGGGTTGGAGTTGGAGACAGACGGGCTGTCCTGGGGTGGGAGTTGGAGACAGACAGCCTGTCCTGGGGGTTGGAAGCAGATGGCCTGTCCTGGGATGGGAGTTGGATACAGACGGCCTGCCCTGGGGTGGGAGTTGGAGTTGGAGACAAATGGCCTGCCTGGGGTTGGAGGCCTGTCTGTGTCGGTGGGGTGGGGGGGGAAGGAGCTTGCTTTGCTATAGTTACCTTTTTTGTTTCGTTGCTGTTGCTGCTTGTACTGTTCTGCGGAGCATCATGGGCATGTTTCTGGCGGGTGCATGAAATGCACAGCCTGGGGTGGTGACAGAGGCAGAAACATTTAGATAGACACATGAAAGTGTCGACAATGGAGATGGGCATTCCGTGGGCAGAATAGATTAGTTCAGTTGGCCAATTGATTACTAATTTAGTTGGTCCAGCACAACATTGTGGGCCGAAGGGCCTGTTTCTGTGTTGTACTGTTCTGTGTGATCACACCTGCCCCCAGCACATCCTGACACGGTGTTGGTTGTTTACGCAAATGATGAATTTCACAGTGTCTCTCTTTCGGTGTACATATGGTAATTAAATCTGCGCCTGAAGGTGGAGGAACAGAAAGAACTAACTGTGTCTCTTCTTCCCACAGCCCCTTCCTCGCCAGCTGCTTGTCGACAGATATCAATGGCCAGAGCAGCTCGGCAGCCCAGTCCTCCCTGGATTCCAGCCTGCGGTCGAGCAGCCTCTCGCACCCTTCGCTCACCGAGCGCTACTTCAGGGCCAGCCCACCCCGTCAGGCCGGCAGCGGCCCAAACACGGACGCCTTGAGAGGCGACCCCGCCGGATTCGGCCCCAGCGCGCTGTACCCTGAGCGGCCCTCCGGCGCCCAGCTCAATGCGGCGGGGAGCGTGGGGTTCCCTGAGAGCCCGCAGCCCCTGCACCGGACCGTGGCCACCAACACCTCGCCCAGCCCCTCGCTGAGCCGGCAGGCGGCTCCCGGCAGCCCTGGAATCAGCAGGCACCCCCTGGGGGCACTGACCGGGGTGTCGGGCAGCCCCATCCTGCCCCGGTACCACGGCGTGGTCAGCGCCAGCGCCCCCGTGACTCCCAGCAGCCCGGTGGCAGAGACCTACCCCCCATATGGGTTCCCTGCCCCGCCGGCCCAGGCAGAGGATGGGTACCCGGGGCTGAGCCAGCACGGCAGCCTGGCGGGCCTCTCCGCTCCGGGGACACCAGGGTTCCCCGTCTCGCCGGCCTACCTGAGCGCCGCCGGCGGCTCCCCCGTCCTCGGCCGCGGCTACGCCGGGAACAGCCCCCAGCCGCAGCTGCCCCAGAAGCGACGGACGTCGAGCGGCGAGCGCTCCGGCAGCTCAACCAACTACGCCACCGTCAATGGCAAGGCCGCCTCGCCGGTCTCCAGCGGGGTGTCCAGCCCCAGCGGCAGCAGCACGCCCGGCCTCGGCTTCACGCACACCCTGCCTGACTTCTCCCGGCTGGCGCTGCCCGGTAAGCAGGGGGGCTGTTTCCTCCACCTCACACCCACAGCACAGACAGTGACCCGTGGGCACAGGCAGGGGCACTGGGGCACAGGCAGGGGCACTGGCACAGACAGTGACCCGTAGGCACAGGCAGTGACCCACAGCACAGACAGTGACCCGTGGGCACAGGCAGGGGCACTGGGGCACAGGCAGGACAGGGGCAAAACAGGTAAGGCACAGGCAGTGGCCCACTGGCACAGTGTCCCAGAGCACAGACAGTGACCCATAGGCACAAGTGGTGTCCCACTGGCACAGACGGGATAGTGATGGGACAGATAGCACAGAGGGGAGGCAGACAGCACAGGCAGGACACAGACGGGACACCGGAAGGACAGAAAGATCACAGACACCACCGACGGGGCACAGACCGGACGCAGATAGGGCGCTGAGTGTGAAGAAGGGATGGAGAGAGAGCACAGACGGGGGCACAGACACCACAGGCGGGAATGCAGACGGTAATCCACCCACAGTTATGAGTCAGGTGTTCAATAAATACAGCCCAGTATCAGCACTGGTCAAACACTGGACAGTAAGATTAGTCTGAGCACTGACACAGGGCTGTGGGGAGAGAGTGGGACAGTGGTGGGTTTAATCTGGGGACTGGATACAGGGCTGTGGGGAGAGAGTGGGACAGTGGGATTAATCTGGGGACTGGATGCAGGGCTGTGGGGAGAGAGTGGGACAGTGGGATTAGTTAGGGGATTGAACACTGCAAGCAGAAATGGGGCAATTTAGTAATTAGAGTCGGTAAACAGACAGAGAAAGGGGCAGAGGGGTTAATTTGATTCATACAGGTCTCAGGAAAGAGTGATGTGGTGTTGTTCCTTGCTGTTAGAGAAAGAAGGGCTGTGGGGCCAATTGCTATTGATACAGGGCTGAAGGAAGAGTGGGGCGGTGAGGTTAATTTGGAGTGATTCTGGGCCGGTGGGTTAATTGGATTCATGCAGCGCTCTAAGGGGAGAGGCGTAGTGAAGTTAATGGGATTGGTAAGGGCCTATGAGGACAGTGTGGCACTAATTGGTTTTGACGCAGGCTGTAGGGAGACCCAGGGCTGGAAGGTTAATTGGATTTACAGAAGACTCTGGAGAGTGAGGAAGTCGTGTGATTAATTGAATTGATGCCGGACTATTGGGAGAGGGCGAGGTGGTGAAGTTAAATGGAAGTGAGAGTGTGTGACAGTTGTTAAAATATTTTTCATTGTCTCAGTGTGGCAGACATGCAATGGTACACTGTGATATCGTCTGGAGATCATGACGAGAGAGAACTGAGGGGTTGTTCAGTTCTGCCTTTCTCCTCTGGGACACGGTTTTTTGCCGAGACTGGATGGAACGTGTGAATCTGTCCTTGTCCTGATGGAAATCTATGCTGCAGTGTGCTGAATATGTACATTCAGTCCAGAATTCAGTTACATTCGGGGCATTTAACAAATTCTTAGTTAGGCACATGGATGATAGCAAAAGAGAGAGCTCTGTGGGAGGGAAGGGTTAGATTAACCTTAGAGTAGGGGAAAGGGCCAGCACAACATCGCGGGCCGAAAGACCTTTACTGTGCTGACGTGTTTTATGTTCTATAATTAAATACAGATATAGTCTCACTTGCTGCCTTCCAGTAGGCAGTCCGATAACTGTGATTTGAGAGCATGCCTTATGAGGAAAGTTTGAGCAAGCTAGGGATTTTCTCCTTGGGGCCAAAGACAGGTGAGGTGAGAATGGTGCAGAAGATGATAAGAAGTATAGATCAAGTGGACATCGAGAGACTTTTTCCCAGGGCAGAAATCAAAATTCATTATCACAGTACATGTACGTCACCATATACTGTCCTGAGATTCATTTTCTGGCAGGCATTCACAGTAGAACAAAGAAATACAATAGAATCAATGAAAATCTACACACAGAGAGACTGACAAACAACCAATGTGCAACAGAAGACAAACTGCAAATACAAAATAGTGTTAATAATAAGTAAATAAATAATACTGAGAACATGAGTTGTAGAGTCCTTGAAAATGAGTCAATAGGCTATGAAATCAGTTCAGTGTTTGAGAAAGCTCTGGGCTGATGTTCCTTGAGGAAATTACAGGCAGGATAGACAAAGGAGAGTCAGTGGGTGTTGCTTACTTGGATTTTCGGAGAACTTCCGACAAGTTGCCGCACATGAGGCTGTTTAACAAGATAAGGGGCCATGGTATTACAGGGAAGATACTAGCATGGATAGAGGATTAGCTGATTGGCAGGAGGCAAAGAACGGGAATAAAGGGGCCTTTTCTGGTTGGCTGCTACTGATGAGTGGTGTTCCGCAGGGACAGGTGTTGGGATTGCTTCTTTTCATATTATACGTGAATGATGACGGATTTGTGGCCAGCTTTGCAGACGATACAAAGACAGGTGAAGGGGCAGGTAGTGCCGAGGAAGCAGGGAGTCTGCAGAAGGACTGAGACAGATTAGGAAAATGGACAAATAAGTGGCAGATGCAATATGGTGTCAGAAAGTGTGTGGTGATGCACTTTGGTAGAAGGAATAAAGGTGTGGACTATTTTCTAAACGGGTAGAAAATTCAAACATCTGATGTGCAAAGGGACTTAGGAGACCTTGTACAGGATTCCCTGAAGGTTAACTTGCAGGTTGAGTCAGTGGTAAGGAAGGTTAGCGTTCATTTTGAGAGGACTAGAATCTAAGAGCAAGTGTGTAGTTCTGAGGCTTTAAAAAGCATTGGTCAGACCAGACTTGGAGTATTGTGCAAACACAAGGGATTCTGCTGGTGCTGGAAATTTAAGCAACACACATCAAAGTTGCTGGTGAACGCAGCAGGCCAGGCACATCTCTTTCAAATCTCTTACTAGCTCTTCCTTCAGTTAGTCCTGACGAAGGGTCTTGGCCCGAAAAGTCGACTGTACCTCTTCCTAGAGATGCTGCCTGGCCTGCTGCGTTCACCAGCAACTTTGATGTGTTTTGGAGTATTGTGAGCAGTTTTGGGCCCCTTATCTGAGAAAAGATGTGCTGGCATTGGAGAGGGTCCAGAGGAGGTTCACGAGAATGATTCCAGGTTTGACGACTCTGGACCTGTACTCACTGGAGTTTAGAAGAATGGGAGGGGATCTCATCGAAGCCTATCGAATATTGAATATCGAATACACAGAGCGTGGTTGGTGAGTGAACTGAGCTTCCGGGGTGATGGTAGAGGCAGATACATTAGGGACTTTGAAGAGGCCCTTAGACAGACAGATGGATGATAGAAAAATGGAGGGTTATGAGGGAGGGAAGGGTGAGCTTGATCGTGGAGTAGGTTAAAAGGTCAGCACAACATCATGGGCTGAAGAGCCTGTATTATGCCGTACCATTCTGTGTTTTAACCCTGTTCTTCAACCATCTTGTTATCTTTGCAGACAGCAGCCCAGAAACCCGAGCCAATGTTAAGTTCGTCCAGGACACCTCAAAATACTGGTACAAGCCAGATATCTCCCGAGAGCAAGGTATGTGGGATGGTTCAGAAGGAGCACCTAAAGTTCAAAGTTCAAACTAAAATCTGTTATCAGAGTACATACATGCCAGCACATACAATCTGAAATTCATTTTCTGTGGGCGTACTTAGCAAATCTCTAGAACAATAACTAAACAGGAACTGTAAACTGTAAACAAACTGCAATTGCAGATGATAAATAAATAGCAGTAAATAACAAGATAAAAGAGTCCTTAAATGAGTGTAGTTATCCCCTTTTGTTCAAGACCCTGTTGGTTTATATCTCAGAAAGGATGTGTTGTCTTTGGAAAGAGTCCAGAGGAGGTTCACAAGGATGGTTACAGGAACAAAGGGATTAACATATGAGGAGCATCTGGCAGCTTTGGACCTGAACTCACTGGAATTTAGAAGAATGTGTGGGGATCTCGTTGAAACCTACCGAATGTTGAAAGGACTAGATAAGGTGGATGTGGAGAGGGTGTTTCCTATGGCCTGGGTATCCAGAACTAGAGGGCACAGCCTCAAAACTGAGGGGCGACTCTTTAGAACAAAGGTAAAGAGGATTTTTTTTATAGTCAGTGAGTAGTGAATCTGTGGAACGCTCTGCCACAGACCCTGGTGGGGGCCAAGTCTGTGGGTATATTGAAGGCAGAAATGGATCATTTCCTGATTGGTCAGGGCATCAAAGGGTATGGCGAGAAAGAAGGTGTATGGGATTGAGTGGGATCCAGGGCAGCCATGATGGAATGGCAAAGCAGAGTCAATGGGCTGAATGGCCTAATTCTGCTCCTATGTCTTATGGGTAGAAACTATTCTTGAATCTGGTGGTGCAGATCCTGAGGCATCTGGACCTTCTACCTGATGGCAGCAGTGAGAAAAGAGCATGGCCTGGCTGGTGAGGATCTCTGATGATGGATGCTGCTTTTCTTCGGCAAAGTTTCATGTGGATGTGCTCAGTGGTTGGGAGGGATGTACTGGGCCGAATCCACTACTTTTAGTAGGATTTTCTGCTCAAAGGCATTGGTGTTCCCATACCAGGCTGAAATACAGCCAGTCAGCACACTTTCCACCACACACCTATAGAAGTTTGCTGAGGTTTTTGATGACATGCCGAACCTCTGCAGACTCCTGAGGAAGTACAATCACTGCCGTGCTTTCTTTGCAATTGTACCTATAGTTGCTACCGGGAATGGCTGGGCGTAGGGTGTGGTGGTATGAGTAACATTCAACAATTTTAAAGAAGAAACAATTATATAAAAATAAAGTTTGAGATTAAACTAGGGAAATGGAATAAAATGTGCGTAAACACATAAATATCAGCACTTTCACAATGTAAACAGCATTATTTAAAGTGTTTACAGCGCAGTCATGGGGTAATAGAGGGGGTGGGGTGGGGCTAACTAGAATAGTTTATCAGATTAACTGCCTGGGAGAGTAATCTTATATGATGGTTCTCTAACCCCTCTCTCATTCCTCTCTAACTCCTCCCTCCCCTTTGCCCCTCCATTCTAACCCCTCTTTCCCTCCTCTTCAATTTGCCCCTTCCCTCTAACCCTTCTATCCCCCCACTCTCTCTTTCCTCTCTAACTTCATTCCATCTCCCTTTTAACTCCTCTCTCCTTCTCTCTGACTGGTCTATCACGCCCCTCTCTCCCTCCTCTCTAACCCTCCTTTCCCTCCTCCTCTCTCTCCACTCTGCTCCACCTCCCTTCCCTTTAACCCCTCTATCTCTTCACTCTGTCTTTCCTCTCTAACTTCATTCCATCTCTCCTTTCTGTCTCTCGCCTCTAAACCCTCCTTTCCACCTGTAACTCCTCCCTCCTTCTCTCTAACCCCTCTCTCATGCCCCTCTCTCCCTCCTCTCTAACCCCTCTCTCTCCGCTCTAACTCCCCTCTCCCTCCCTTCTCTCCCCTCTGATCCCTCTCCCCCTTCTGCCCCTCACCTCTCCCCGTGGCCCTCCTTTGCAGCAATCGGCCTGTTGAAGGACCGGGATCCAGGAGCATTCATTATCCGGGATAGCCACTCGTTCCGGGGAGCCTATGGACTGGCGCTGAAAGTCTCCACTCCTCCTCCATCCATCAGCCCACAAAGTAAGAAAGGTAGGGAGACACCAGGCCCGGACAAAGGACGGGGTCACTCCCACCACTGCTGACTGTGGGCACGGTTCCCCTGAGTTACCAGACTGGCATCCAGGACTGGAGTCACAGAGCACTACCATGCAGAAACAGTCCATGTTGAACTATTACTCTGCCTCGTTCCACCAACCTGCGCTGGACATTGTCCTCCACACCCCTCCCATCCATATACTTAACCAAACTTCTCTGAAATGTTTCAATCAAACCCACATCCACTACTTTCACAGGCAGTTCGTTCCACACTGGCACCACCCTCTGAGTGAAAGAGCTCCCCCTCATGTTTTCCTTAATATTTCACCCTTCACCCTTTACCTATAACCTTATAGTTCTAGACTTGCCCTACCTCAGTGGAAAAAGCTGATCCATACCCCTCATAATTTTATATGCCTCTATCAAATAGTTTCATAAACCCCCAGACTGGGGCATTCCGTCAGACTGAGTGGTAAATGGCAACAGAGTGCAGAACTTGGGATGATGGCTGCACACCTCCTCATGCCTCAACTCCATTCTTCGTTGAGTCCCTTTCCACCTCCATCCATGACACTTCCCATGTTCTCAATCTCCTCACTAGCTTTCAATTTCCGGGCTTTGACCACCTCATTTTCACCATGGATGTCCAGTCCCTCTACACTTCTATCCCCCATCGAGAAGGCTTTAAAGTTCTCCACAGCTTTCTCAATAAAACAACCAACCAGTTCTCCTCCTCCGTCTGGCAGAACTGGTCCTCACCCTCAGCAATTCTTCCTTCAGCTCCTCCTACTTTCTCAGACTCGAGGAGTACCCCTGGGCCTTTTTATGCTTGCCTTTTCATTGGCTGCGTTGAGCAGTCCATGTTCCAAATTCCTGAACTCTTCCTCTGCTACGTTGATGACTGCATTGGTGCTGCTTCCTGTATCCATGCTGATTTCATAAATTTCATCAACTTTGCCTCCAACTTCCATCCTGCCCTTAAATTCACTTGGTCCATTTCTGATACCTCCCTCCTCTTCCTCAATCTCTTTGTCTCCATCTCTGGAGATAAACCGACCAGCATCTTTTATAAACTCCAGATTCCCATGGCTATCTTGACTATACCTCTTCCCACCCTGTCTCCTGCGAAAATGCTATACCCTTTTCTCAGTTCCTTCATCTCTTCCCAGGACAAGACTTTCCTTTCCAGAGCATCAGAGATCTCCTCCTTCTTTAAAGAGTAGGGTTTCCCTTCCTCAACCCTTGATGCTGCTCTCACCCTCAATTCCTTCATTTTCCAAATATCCGTACTCATCCCATCTTCCCACTGCCTTATCAGTGATAGAGTTCTTCTTGTCCTTGCCTACCACCTGATGAGCCTCCTCACCCAGTACGTCATTGTCTGCAATTCCTGCCTCCTCCCAAGGGATGCTACCATTGTTACCTCCCACCCTTCCGCCTTCCGTAGGGATTGATCCCTCCATAATTCCCTTGTCCTTTCACCCCTCCCCACTGACCTCCGTCCTGGCACTTGCCCCTGTAAGCAGCCAAAGTGCGACACCTGCCCATTCGCCTCCATTCCGAGCCCCGAACAGCCCTTCCAGGTGAGGCAACACTTCACCGGGGACTATGCTGGGGTCTTCTATCATGTCCATTGCTCCTGTAGGTTCTTGCAAATGAAACGAAGTGGGGCATTTTGTATTTAATGAAACCCATAACACTTTTTATTGAAATCCAAAACCTAAAAGCAAAATTGTGTTAAAAAAAATCTTGACAGAATAACGTCATCACGTCAGGCCAGCCTCTTAAAGTGGAACCCCAACTCAGTGTCAATGATTGTGAATTATGCACATTTTTCCCGGCACTCCTGACGCAGCCTCCTCTACATTGGTGAGACCTGTCGTAAATTGGGGGGTTACTTCATCAAGAACCTCCGCTCCTTTCGACAAAAGCGGAACTTTCTGGTGGCCAAACGTTTTAATTCCCATTCCCATTCCTGTTCAGACATATCAATCCGTGGCCTCCTTCTGTGCTATAATGGGGCTACTCTTAGGGTCAAGGAGCAACAACTTATTTTCCATCCGGATAGCCTCCAACCTGATGGTATGAATATTGATTTCTCCTTCCAGTAAAAACATTTCTCCCTCCCTCTTCCCTCTTCTTCTATTCCCTACTCTGACCTCTTACTTTTCTCATCTGCCTATCCTCTCTCCCTGGGTCCTCTCCTCCTTCTCTTCCTCTTCTCTCTTCTCTCACTTTCCTCTCTTACCAGATTTCTTCCTCTCCAGCCCTTTACCTTTCCTAACTAACACACACAAAATGCCAGAGGAAAATGATAAAGAGCTGATGTTTCGGCCTGACTCCCTTCATTAGGACCGAAATGTCAATTGTTTGTTCATCTCCATGGATGCTGCCTGACCTGCCGAGTTCCTCCAGCATTTTGTGTGTGTTGCTCTGGATTTCCAGCAGCTGCAGGATTTCTTGTGTTTTTCTTTGCCTTTTCTACCCCAGCAACACACACAAAATGCTGAAGGAACTCAGCAAGCCAGGCAGCATCTGTGGAAAAGAGTAATCAGTCGACGTATCGGGCTGAGACCCTCCATCAGGACTGGAGAAAGAAGATGAGAAGTCAGAGTAAGAAGGTGGGGAGAAGGGAGGAAGAATTACAAGTGAGCAGATGATAGGTGAAACCAGGAGAGGGGGTGGGTGAAGTAAAGAGTTGGGAACTTGACTGGTGAAAGAGATACAGGGCTGGAGAAGTGGGAATCTGGTAGGAGAGGACAGAAGACCATGGAAGAAAGGGAAGGAGAGGACCATCAGAGGGAGGTGATGGGCAGGTAAGGAGATAAGATGAGAGAGGGAAATGGGAATGGGGAATGGTGAAGGGGAGGGAGGGCCATTACCGGAAGTTCGACAAATCTGGTTGGAGGCTACCCAGACGGAATATGTGATGTCGCTCCTCCAACCGGCATTAGAAGAGGCCACGGACTGACATGTGGGAATGAGAATGGGAAGGGGAATTGAAATGGGTGACCACTGGGAGATCCTGCTTTTTCTGGCGGATGGAGCGTGGAAGGCTTCTACCTACCCTCCTGGCTCTATCCCTCACCTTCGAACTATCCTCCTTCCCCTCCACCCAACTTCTTTATTCTGGCGTCTTCCCTCTTCCTTTCCAGTCCTGATGAAGGGTCTCAGCCCAAAGCATCAACTGTTTATTCCTCTCCATAGATGCTGCCTGACCTGCTTAGTTCCTCCAGCACTTTGTGTGTGACAGGCTATCTATGCCTTATATGATCTTGTACACCCCTATCACGCCAGCACATCCTTGGTCTGTGTTGGTTGTTCATGCAAGTGACTCATTTCACTCACAAACAAGAGAAAATCTGCAGCTGCTGGAAATCTGAGCAACACATACAAAATGCTGGAGAGACTCAGCAGGCCGGGCAGCGTCTATGGAAAAAAGTACAGTCGACGTTTCGGGCCGAGACACTTCAGCATTTTGTGAGTGTTGCTTGACTCATTTCACTGTGTGTTTCGAAGTACAAGTGACAAATAAAGCTAACCTTTAAAATCTCTTTGAATGGTGGTGGGGGGGGTGGCACAGTCTGCTGCCCGTTGTCTTGTTTGGAACAGAATTGTTGGGTCTGCCTCTCTCTCCCCCGCAGGGGGCACTGGGCTCCCTTGCCCCAACAGTGTGATTCTCTTCTCCAGGTGACCTGACCAATGAACTGGTTCGACATTTCCTGATTGAAACCAGTGCCAAGGGGGTGAAGTTGAAAGGCTGCCCCAACGAACCCTACTTTGGTGAGTATGTCAATCATCATCGGTTAGTGGCGTGATCAGACGGGTTTGCAGGGCAAGTCCCACCCCAGGGACAGGGGGGTGAGCCACTGGGGAGGGATGAGGGGTGAGCTGTCGTCACTTCTGTGCTGGGCAGGACCCTTGTACCCCCTTCATAGGGACTAGCTGGGGGTCTGGTGCAGAGTGTGCTTAAATCAGGGACTAGCTACAGCACATTCAGCCCATCGAGACTGTCCCAGCTCAGTCCAATGGCAGCCCAATCAGAGTTATAACAGCTTGAACCCGACTCACCTGTAGGGAGGGGTTCTGGGGTGGGGTAAGTGATTCAGTTTCGGTCAGTTAGTATAAGTCTATGAGGGTGTGTGTACATGTGTGTGTCTCTGTGCATGTGTGTGAGTGTGTGTGTGTGTCACTGTGTGTGTGTGTGTGTGTTTGTGTGTCTCTGTGTGTGTGTGTTTGCGTGTCACTGTGTTTGTCTGTGTTACTCTGTGTGTGTGTGTGTGTTTGTGTGTGTGTGTGTGTGTGTGTGTGTTTGCGTGTCACTGTGTGTGTCTGTGTTACTCTGTGTGTGTGTGAGACTGTATATATGTGTGTGTGTGTCTGTGTGTCACTGTGTGTGTGTGCGTGTGTATGTATCACTGTGTGTGTGTGTGTGTGTCTCCTTGTGTGTGTGTTTGCATGTCACTGTGTGTGTCTGTGTTACTGTGTGTGTGTGTGTGTATGTGACTGTGTATATGTGTGTGTGAGACTGTGTATATATGTGTGTGTGTGAGACTGTGTATGTGTGTGTGTATCACTCTGTGTGTGTGTGTGTGTGTCTCACTGTGTATATGTGTGTGTGTGCCACTGTATGCGTGTGTGTGTGTGTGTCACTGTGTATATGTGTGTGTGTGTGCCACTGTATGTGTGTGTGTGTGTGTGTGTGTGTGTGACTGTGTATATGTGTGTGTGTGTGCCACTGTATGTGTGTGTGTGTGTGTCACTGTGTATATGTGTGTGTGTGCCACTGTATGTGTGTGTGTGTGTGTGTCACTGTGTATATGTGTGTGTGTGTGCCACTGTATGTGTGTGTGTGTGTGTCACTGTGTATATGTGTGTGTGTGTGCCACTGTGTATATGTGTGTGTGTGTGCCACTGTATGTGTGTGTGTGTGTGTCACTGTGTATATGTGTGTGTGTGTGTCTGTGTGTCACTGTGTGTGTGTGTGTGTGAGACTGTATATGTGTGTGTGTGTATGTGTCACTGTGTATGTGTGTGTGTGTGTGTGTGTGTGTGTGTGTGTGTGTGTGTGTCTGTCTCTGTGGCCGGTATCTTACATTGCAGGATTACAGCTTTGCCTCTCGTGTTGCAGGCTGCCTGTCAGCTCTGGTGTACCAGCACTCCATCACCCCGCTCGCTCTGCCCTGCAAACTCGTTGTTCCCAGCCAAGGTGAGTGAACTTTGTACATTAACATCCCAGTGAAAGAGGAGTGTGGAGGCAACTGTCTCTGTGCCCCCACCATGCTCTTCCAACCCTGTCACTGCGGGGTCAGAGTCTTACAGCAGAGAAACGGCTATGCTGACTGCCAAGTACCATTCTGCAAATCCCATTTACCAGCGCTTAGAACATTCAACAGTGCAGTACAGGACAGGCCCTTTGGCCCATCTTTTTCTGCTAGCCTACTCTAAGGTCAATCTAACCACTCCCTCCTGAATAGCCCTCTATTTTTCTATCATCCATGAGTCTATCTAAAAGTCTCAAATGTCCCTAATGTATCTACCTCTAACAACACCTCTGGCAATATGTTCCACATACTCACCAGTCTCTGTAAAAAAGACCTACTGCTGACTTCCAATCACCTTAACAATATGCCCCTGGTATTAGCGACTTCCACCCTGGAGAGTAGTCTCTGGTTGTCTAAAGCTAAGGTCAAGTCAAAATAAAGACATGTTCTCTCGATCTATGCTTCTGATCATCTTGTATCACCTCACTTCTCATCCTCCTTCTCTCTGCAGAGAAAGCCCTGGCTCCTATCCATGTTACTGCTAATGAAACCTCTGCTTCCTTCACCACCCAGCGATCTGTTCTGCCACCTTCAGGTCTCTTTGGAAATGTACACCAAGTTCCATCTGTTTTTCACAAACAAGAGAAAATCTGCAGACACTGGAAATCCAAGCAACACACACAGAAAGCCGGGGGAAAGGTGAAGGGTGCTGATGAAGGGTCTCGGCCCAAAATGCCTTTTCCATAGATGCTGCCTGGCCTGCCGAGGTCCTCCAGCATTTATTGTGTATTCCATCTATTCTTCGGTATTCCCGAGGACCAAACTGTTCCTGTTCAATGCCCTACTCAAAATGGACACAACAAAATGCATCACAACACACTTATCAGGATTAAATTCCATCTGCCATCTCCCTGCCCAGTTTACCAACTGATCTATACTATCTCTTAGCCTAAGGCTACCCTCCTCTTTATTCATAGGCAGATTTTGGTGTCATAGAACAGTACACCTAGATCTTCCATTTCCCTTACATACACATCTCTTAAATGTCCTTTGAAATTCCCCCCTCTCACCTTAAATTCATACACTCTGGTAGAAGACATTTCACGCCTGGGAAAAAGAGATTGTCTGTCTATCTGTAGCTCACGTAATCTTATAAACCTCTATCAGATCTCCCATCAGCCTCTGCTGCTTCAGAGGAAACAACCCAGGTTTGTCCACTGTCTTGTTGTAGCTCATGGTCTCTAATCCTCCAACCCAGGAAGCATTCTGGTAAACCTCTTCAGCACCCTCTCCAAATCCTTGACGTCCTCCCTGTAATGGGGCGGCCAGAACTGTGAAATACTCCAGGTAGAACATAGAAGAGTACAGCACAGGGCAGGACCAGGCTCTACTGCCTACAATGTTGTGCAAAAAACAAACTAGCAATCAAATTGCTAGCTAGACAGATTGCCTCTGCTTACACAATGGCCATATCTTCCATTTCCCTCACATTTGTGTGTCTATATAAATGTCCCTTAAATATCTCTAATGTATCTGACTCTCCCACCACCCCAGGCAGCACGTTCCAGGCACCCACCACTCTCTGTGTTTAAAAAAAAAAGAAAAAGGAAAAAAACAACTTGCCCTAATTAGGTAATCATGAGGAATTCTGTAGATGCTGGAAATTCAAGCAACACACATCAAAGTTGCTGCTGAACACAGCAGGCCAGGCAGCATCTCTAGGAAGAGGTACAGTCGACGTTTCAGGCCGAAACCCTTCGTCAGGACTAACTGAAAGAAGAGCTAGTAAGAGATTTGAAAGTGGGAGGGGGAAGGGGAGATACAAAATGATAGGAGAAGACAGGAGGGGGAGGGATGGAGCCAAGAGCTGGACAGGTGATTGGCAAAAGGGATATGAGAGGATCATGGGACAGGAGGCCCAGGGAGAAGGAAAGGGGGAGGGGGGGAAAAACCCAGAGGATGGGCAAGGGGTATAGTCAGAGGGACAGAGAGAGAAAAAGGAGAGAGAGAGAGAGAGAAAGAATGTGTGTTTATAAATAAATAACAGATGGGGTACGAGGGGGAGGTGGGGCATTAGCGGAAGTTAGAGAAGTCAATGTTCATGCCATCAGGTTGGAGGCTACCCAGACGGAATACTGTATAAGGTGTTGTTCCTCCAACCTGAGTGTGGTTTCATCTTTACTGGGGTTGTATACACTGGAATTTAGAAGGCTGAGAGGGGATCTGATTGAAAAATGTAAGATTATTAAGGGATTGGACACGCTCGAGGCAGGAAACATGTTTCCGATGTTGGGGGAGTCCAGAACCAGAGGCCACAGTTTAAGAATAAGGGGTAGGCCATTTAGAACGGAGTTGAGGAAAAACTTTTTCACACAGAGTGTTGTGGATTTGTGGAATGCTCTGCCTCAGAAGGCAGTGGAGGCCAATTCTCTGGATGCTTTCAAGAAAGAGTTAGATAGAGCTCGTAAAGATAGTGGAATCAAGGGATATGGGGAGAAGGCAGGAACAGGGTACTGATTGTGGATGATCAGCCATGATCACAGTGAATGGCAGTGCTGGCTCAAAGGGCTGAATGGCCTACTCCTGCACCTATTGTCTATTGTCTATTGCCTACAAAGAGGAGGTGGAAGAGCTCGAGGCCTGGTGCCAGGGAAATAACCTCTTCCTCCATGTCAACAAGACAAAGGAGATGGTTATCGACTTCGGGAGAACCCTCAGCACGGCCCCCTTTACCTCGGCTGCACAGCAGTGGAAACTGCAATCAGTTTCAAACTCCTGACAGTGCACATCTCACACAACCCCTCATGGTCCCAGAACACATCCTAGACAGACACGAAAGCTCACCCATGCCTCTTTCTGAGAGTGCTGAAGAGGGCTGGACTGTGAACTTCCGTATTCACATCACAGATGCGCAGCAGAGAGCATCCTAACAAGCTGCATCACTGCTTGGTATGGAAACTGCAATGCAATGGACAGGAGGGCTCTACAACCTGTCGTCCAAGCTGCCCAACAGCCTACCCACCATTAAGGGCATGTATACGGAAAGGTGCTGGGAAACAGCCAGTCACATCATGAAGAATCCTGCACACCCTTTCCATGGACTGTCTGTCCCACTGCCATCAGGGAGGAGGCTACGCAACATCCACAGCAGGACCACCAGACTCAGAAACAGTTCCTTTCCCCAAGCATAAGACTGATCAACACCTCCACCCAGTAACTCCACCACTACCTTATTATTTCCCGTCAGTCACCCTATGGACAGCCTAATGTCACTTTATGGGCATACAATCAATCTACATATATAAGCGATCTTCTGCATTTATATTTATCGTGCGTTTGTTTTTATTATTATTGTGTTCTTTATCTTTTGTGTTTTATTTTTGTGCTGCATCAGATCCGGAATAACAATTATTTAGTTCGCCTTACACTTGTGTACAGGAAATGACATTAAACAATCTTGAATCTATCAATATCCCTCATAATTTTATACACCTTAATTACACCCCCTCTGAATCTCCCACAAATGGGAATATCTAGGTTAGGCATTGAGGTCAACACAGACAAGATGGGCCGAAGGGCCTGTTCCATAATTGTGACTCCTCCATTCCAGGAAAATGGACCCGGTCCTTTACTGTGAAAGGTTGAACTAGGGAGGGTGAAGGACTGATTTGCCGGGACGCTGCCTGGATTAGAGAGCAAGTCTTATCAGAACAGGCTGAGAGACCTTGGGCTTTTCTCTTCGGAGTGAAGAAGGATGAGAGGTGACCTGATAATGGTGTGCAAGATGATAAGGAGGATAGATCGAATGGACAGCCAGAGACTTTGCCCCAGTGTGGAAAGGGCTGAGAGGAAGGTGCATAATCTTAAGAAGGAATATATAGGGGGGGGGATGTCAGAGGTTGTTTTTTCACACAGAGAATAGTGGGTGTGTGGAACACACTGCCGGAATGGTGGTAGGGGCAGATACATTAGGGGTATTTAAGATATTCTTAGATAGGCACATGGATGGTGGAAATAATGGAGGGGTTATGTGAGATGGAAGGGTTCGATTGATCTTGGAGTAGGTTAAAAGGCTGGCACAGCATTGTGGGCCAAATGGCCTGTACTGTGCTGTCCTGTTCTATATTTGGAAAGCGGTGAAATCATCGGACAAAGTCAGCATGGATTTGTGAAAGGAAAATCATGTCTGACCAATCTCATAGAATTTTTTGAGGATGTAACTAGTAGAGTGGATAGGGGAGAACCAGTGGATGTGGTATATTTGGATTTTCAAAAGGCTTTTGACAAGGTCCCACACAGGAGATGAGTGTGCAAACTTAAAGCACACGATATTGGGGGTAAGGTATTGGTGTGGGTGGAGAATTGGTTAGCAGACAGGAAGCAACGAGTGGGAATAAACGGGACCTTTTCAGAATGGCAGGCGGTGACTAGTGGGGTACCGCAAGGCTCAGTGCTGGGACCCCAGTTGTTTACAATATATATTAATGACTTGGATGAGGGAATTAAATGCAGCATCTCCAAGTTTGCGGATGACACGAAGCTGGGCGGCAGTGTTAGCTGTGAGGAGGATGCTAAGAGGATGCAGGGTGACTTGGATAGGTTGGGTGAGTGGGCAAATTCATGGCAGATGCAATTTAATGTGGATAAATGTGAAGTTATCCACTTTGGTGGCAAAAATAGGAAAACAGATTATTATCTGAATGGAGGCCGATTAGGAAAAGGGGAGGTGCAACGAGACCTGGGTGTCATTATACACCAGTCATTGAAAGTGGGCATGCAGGTACAGCAGGCGGTGAAAAAGGCGAATGGTATGCTGGCATTTATAGCGAGAGGATTCGAGTACAGGAGCAGGGAGGTACTACTGCAGTTGTACAAGGCCTTGGTGAGACCACACCTGGAGTATTGTGTGCAGTTTTGGTCCCCTAATCTGAGGAAAGACATCCTTGCCATAGAGGGAGTACAAAGAAGGTTCACCAGATTGATTCCTGGGATGGCAGGACTTTCATATGAAGAAAGACTGGATGAACTAGGCTTGTACTCGTTGGAATTTAGAAGATTGAGGGGGGATCTGATTGAAACGTATAAAATCTTAAAGGGATTGGACAGGCTAGATGCAGGAAGATTGTTCCCGATGTTGGGGAAGTCCAGAACGAGGGGTCACAGTTTGAGGATAAGGGAGAAGCCTTTTAGGACTGAGATTAGGAAAAACTTCTTCACACAGAGAGTGGTGAATCTGTGGAATTCTCTGCCACAGGAAACAATTGAGGCCAGTTCATTGGCTATATTTAAGAGGGAGTTAGATATGGCCTTTGTGGCTACGGGGATCAGGGGGTATGGAGGGAAGGCTGGTGCAGGGTTCTGAGTTGGATGATCAGCCATGATCATAATAAATGGCGGTGCAGGTTTGAAGGGCCGAATGGCCTAGTCCTGCACCTATTTTCTATGTTTCTATATTCCATGTTCTTTCCTCATTACTCAGATACTCCATCCCAGGCAATATCCTGGTGAATCTCCTCTGCACCCTCTTCGGCACTATCAGAGCCCTCCTATAGGGCATTGAACAGAACTGTACACAGTTCTCCAGGCACAGTCTGAGCAAGGTTTTATAAAGTTCAGCAAAACCTTCCTGCACCTGTACTCAGTGGCCCACTGGTCATGGTCCCACTTGTATACAGTGACCTGAAGAAAGGAGATTTGAAAGTCAGCTTCACTTGTCACATGGACATTGAAACACACAGTGAAATGCATCGTTGGCGTGAACGACCAACGCGGTCCGGGGATGCGCTGGGGGGGGCTGCCAGCACCAACACAGCATGGCCACAGCTGACTGAGCCTAGCCCAGACCCCATACGCCTTAGAATTGTGGGAGGAGACTGGAGAAGCCACAGGCAAGCACGCACTCACGGGGAGAACGTACAGACAGCGGCGGGAATCGAACCCGGGCCACTGGTGCCGGAATAGCGTTACGCTAACCGCTACACAACCATGACCTCCAGCGGAGCAGCGGAGGACAGACTAAGGTTTTATAAACAAGCACAAAATGCTGGAGGAACTCAGCAGGTCAGGCAGCAGCTTAACAGAGGGGACTGGAAAGGGAGGGGGCAGGAGCCCGAGTAAGAGGGTGCGGTGAGGGGAAGGAGTACAAGCTAGAAGGTGAGGGGTGAAGGCAGGTGGATGTGGGAGGGAGGAGGAAGTGAGGAGTTGGAAGGTGATAGTCCTACCATTTCCACCCCCCCCCCACCCACCCAATCTGCCGAGTTCCTCCAGCATTTTGTGAATGTTGCTCTGAATTTCCAGCATCTGCAGAATCCCTTGTGTTTACGGTTTTACAAGGCTGGAGCATAATCTCCCTGCATCTATACTCAGTGCCCCAGCTGAATACTGTGTGACTTGAAGGCGCCCCGTTTGGTAGAAGGAGTTGCATTCTCTCCCAGCCCTGGCAGTATTTCATGGCACTGAATACTCCGAGATTCCTTCCTTCACAACGCAGAAAAACTGACTCACAAATACAACTCGTGTTGAAAGGGGCCCCTGCTGCTGTTATTGGCTCCCACTCTGCATCCCGCTATTGTTCTGAATTTGGGTGGGTCGAGTAAGACTCGTAAACACTGTGTGCTGCGGAAACATCTGGACTCAGCTTAACTCTCTGTGTCCTGAGACTTTGAGCAAGCAAGACTCCTGATGGCTCCGCATCAGTACTTGCTGAGGTTTAGAAGAATCAGGGGAGATATTACTGAAACCGTTTGAATATTGAAAGGCGTAGATAGAGTTAATGTGGAGAGGATGTTTAAGGTGGAGGTTGATAGTTTCATGATCAGTGAAGGCATCAAAGGTTATGGAGAGAAGGCAGGAGGTGGGGTTGAGAGGGTTGATAAATCAGCCATTATGAAATGGCAGAGAAGACTCGATCAGCCGATTGGCCTAATTCTGCTCAGATAGTTTATTCCCTCCATAGACGATGGCTGACCTACTGAGTTCCTCCAGAATTTTGTGAGTTGCGCAAGCTTTCCAGCATCTTCAGAAGCCCTTGTGTGTACTACTCAGGGAGGGTCCCTGTCCATCTCCCCCTCACTACTCAGGGAGGGTCCCTGTCCATCTCCCCCTCACTCCTCAGGGAGGGTCCCTGACCATCTCCCCCTCACTCCTCAGGGAGGGTCCCTGTCCATATTCCCTCACTCCTCAGCGAGGGTCCCTGTCCATATTCCCTCACTCCTCAGGGACGGACCCTGTCCATCTCCCCCTCACTCAGGGAGGGTCCCTGTCAATCTCCCCTTCACTCCTCAGGGAGGGTCCCTGTCCATATTCCCTCTCAGTCCTCAGGGAGGGTCCCTGTCCATATTCCCCGTTAGGGAGGGTCCCTGTCAATCTCCCCCTCACTCCTCAGGGAGGGTCCCCGTCCATATTCCCCCTCACTACTCAGGGAGGGTCCCTGTCCATCTCTCCCTCACTCCTCAGGGACGGACCCTGTCCATCTCCCCCTCACTCCTCAGGGAGGGTCCCCGTCCATATTCCTCCTCACTCCTCAGGGAGGGTCCCTGTCAATCTCCCCCTCACTCCTCAGGGAGGGTCCCTGTCCATATTCCCTGTTAGGGAGGGTCCCTGTCCATCTCCCCCTCACTCCTCAGGGAGGGTCCCTGTCCATATTCCCCCTCACTCCTCAGGGAGGGTCCCTGTCCATCTCCCCCTCACTCCTCAGGGAGGGTCCCTGTCCATATTCCCCCTCACTCCTCAGGGATGGTCCCCGTCCATATTCCCTCACTTCTCAAGGAGGGTCCCTGTCCATCCCTTCCCCCCCCCCACTCCTCAGGGAGGGTCCCTGTCCATCCCTCCCACCCACTCCTCAGGGAGGGTCCCTGTCCATATTCCCTCACTCCTCAGGGAGGGTCCCAGTCCCTATTCCCTCACTCCTCAGGGAGGGTCCCCATCCATATTCCCCCTCAGGGAGGGTCCATGTCCATATTCCTTCACTCCTCAGGGAGAGTCCCCGTCCATATTCCCCCTCAGGGAGGGTCCATGTCCATATTCCCTCACTCCTCAGGGAGGGTCCCCATCCATCTCCCCCTCACTCCTCAGGGAGGGTCCCCGTCCATGTTCCCCCTCAGGGAGGGGTCTTGTCCATCTTCTCCCCCCCCACCCCCACCCCACTGTCATAGGTATCCTGTCCATATCCTGTTTTCTGGTCACCTCATTATAGGAAGGATGTGGACGCTTTGGAGAGGGTGTGGAAGAGACTCACTTTGGAGAGGGTGTGGAGGAGACTCACTTTGGAGAGGGTGTGGAGGAGACTGACTTTGGAGAGGGTGTGGAGGAGACTCACTTTGGAGAAGGTGTGGAGGAGACTCACTTTGGAGAGGGTGTGGAGGAGACTGACTTTGGAGAGGGTGTGGAGGAGACTGACTTTGGAGAGGGTGTGGAGGAGACTGACTTTGGAGCGGGTGTGGAGGAGACTCACTTTGGAGAGGGTGTGGAGGAGACTCACTTTGGAGAGGGTGTGGAGGAGACTCACCAGGGTGCTGCCTGGACTGGAGAACTTGCCGTAGGAGGATAGTTTAAACCAATGGAGCTTTTCTCCTTGGAGCGACGGAGGATGAGAGGTTACCTGATAGAGGTGTACAAGATGTTAAAAGGCATAATTGAGTGGACAGGCAAAGAATTTTTATCAAAGCGGAAATGGCTAACATGAGTGGGACTAATTTTAAGGTGATTGGAGAAAAATATACGGGGGATGTCAGAGGTAAGTTTTTTACACAGAGATTGGCATGGAACGCACTGTCAGGGATGGGGGTAGAGGCAGATACACAATGTACTGGTGTGGGAGGGCAGGTTTCCATTGAACTCAGAGTAGGTTAATGGGTCTGTACTGTGCTGAACTGTGTTGTATGTTCTTTCCTGTGACTCAAGGACAGTTCCTGCCCATCTTCTCTCTCTCTGCCGTGATGCCTCTGTCGGGTGATTGGCAATATGCAACTTCGCCAGCAGTTCCTGTTTAAGGCACTCGACCCCTGGTGCCCCCTGTTCACTGCGAACCCGGCCGGGAGCATTTTGTGTTTCCTACATGGCAGTCTGGCCCTCACAGACTGAGGTCACTCAGTCCTATTCCTCATCCTCCCCCTCGCTGCACTCTGATAATCTGAGCAGGATGGGACCCCGCCTGGACCACAGAGCACGGTTAACTCTCTCCGGTCTGCACTGCAATGTTAGTTTCTCAACGGGAGTGTAAGTGGACAGAGGCTCCCACACTCAGCTCACTGGTGAGGTACACCCATCCTGTTGTCCTTAAGAACTATACAAGTGTGAGTATGATATGGCCCTTTCTAACACCCCTCTCTTCCTTGTCACAATCCGTTCAAATACTGCCCACAGTTACCGAATCCCTTCTCTGCCACACCCTTACTAATAAGCAGTGGTTAGTGTGAAACCATCACAGTGTCAGTAATCAGAGTTCAGCTCCTACCGGTGTCTGTAAGGAGCATGTACACTCGCCCCGTGTCCGCGTGGGTTTCCTTTGGGGCTCCGCTTCCCTCCCCACACAGGGTGGGGACGTTATCAGCATGCTACGCAGGCGCCAGGTGGTGTTGCGGGCTGCCCCCAGCATATCCTTGGATTTTGATGCAAACGATGCATTTCACTGGACGTTACATGTGACAAACAAAGCTCATTTTTAATTTTCCTTGAATACCCTTGCCTCACTGTTCATTCCTTTTACGGCAGTAATCCTCTCAGAACCTCACTTGCACCCTCTGATGCAGCCAGTCCCCGCCTGGCCTCTCAGGGTGGGGAAGAATCTGGGTGCCGCTTTAAGGCAGAGCATGGAAATTCTTAGAGTCATAAAGCCAGGGACGCTACAGCACATATGCAGGCCCTTCGGCCCATCTAGTTCATGCCTAACTATTATTCTGCCTAGTCCCATTGACCTGCATCCGGACCACAGCCCTCCAGACTCCTCCTGTCCATGTACACATCCAAATTTCTCTGACATGTTGAAGTAGAACCTGGTTCCACCACATCTGCTGGAGCTCGTTCCACACTCTCATCATCCTCTGAGAGAAAAAGTTGCCCCTCAGGTTCCCCTTAAACTTTTCAGCTTTCACCCTTAACCCATGATCGTTAGTTCTCGTCTCACCCACTCAGTGGAAAAAGCCTGCTTGCATTTACCCTGTCTGTACTCTTCGTAATCTCCCCTCATTCTCCCCCGCTCGAGGAAATAAAGCCCTCACCAATTCAACCTTTCCCTATAGATCAGGTCCTCAGATCTCAGCAGCATCCTTGCAAACTTTCTCTTCACCCTTTCAATCTTATTGACATCTTTCCTGTAGGTGGTTGACCAGGAGGGCAAGCAGTACTCTAAATTAGGCCTCACTAACGTTTTATACAACTTCAATACAAGATCTCAACTTCTGCATTCAATACTTTGATTTATGAAGGCCAGTGTTCCAAAAGCTACTTTCAAGGAATTATGGATCAGTATTCCCAGATCCTTCTGATCTACTGCACTCCTCCGTGCCCTAGTGCTCACCGTGCAAATCCTGTCCTGGTGTGTCCTCCCAAAGTGCAACACCTCACACTTGTCTGCATTAAGTTCCCTCTGCTATTTTTCAGCCCATGTTTCCAGCTGATCCAAATCCCGCTGCAGGCTTTGACAGTCTTCTTCGCTGTCCAATACACCCCCAAACTTGGTGCTGTCTGGTAGTTTAATGTTTTAAAATGATCGGTGGCCCTTCGGCCCTTTGAGTCCATGCTGACCATCAATCACCCATTTACACTGAACCTACGATAATCCCATAAGACCATAAGACGTAGGACCAGAATTAGGCCATTCATCCCATCGAGTCTTCTCCACCATTTCATCATGGCTGATTTATTATCTCTCTCACCCCCATTCTTCTGCCTTTGGCACCCTGACTAATTAACCTCCACTTTAAATATACTCAATAACTTGGCCTCTACAGCTGCCTATGACAATGAATTCCACAGATACACCAGCCTTTGGCTAAAGAAATTCCACCTCATCTCTTTTCTAAATGGATGTCTTTGTATTCTGAGGCCTCTCCTATCTAGGCCTTTCAATCCCGTAATATTCTCACCTCTATCTCCCCCCAGGTTCCACTCCTCACCCACACTAGGGGTATGTGTGATTCACACACTGGGATACATCATGTAAGCCACCAACCTGCATGCTGTTTGGGATGGGAAAGGAAACCGGAGCACTTGAGGAAAACCCCTGGGTCGCAGGGAGAAGGTGCAGACAGGGCTGGTGGTCGGGATCGAACCGGGGTCTCGGGAGCTGTGAGGCAGCGGCTCGATGGTCCATGCCACTGCGCCACCCATCTCCTGTTGCCCCCAGAGGGTGGAAGGCGCGGGCTAAATGGAAGTTTCTCTCTTTCAGATCCAGTGGACAAAGCCCCAGAACCATCAGCACTGACAAACTCAGCCTCGGAGTTACTGAAGCAGGGGGCAGGTGGGTGTGTTCCACTCTCCCCACGCTGTGTGACGGGACTGTGGTGGCTTCGGGGGGTTGGGGGTGATGGTGATCCCAATACCCCTGGGACGTTGGGTGTGGGGGGCAAAACGATGGGCCATTCCTCCTTGGTGCAGTCCAGCTCTGCTAGTCACAGCATTCAAAGTCAAAGTGAAGCTCATTACCTCAGCACCGTATGTCTCGAGGTTCCTGTTCTTGCAGACTTCTAGGGGAAAATAAAGAAATACAATAGAATCAATAAAACCTACGTATAAACAAGTAACCAATGTGCAAAACGAAGACAAATTCTGCAGATAAAATATTGTTCGTCCATCGTTGTCATCGATGAGGACCTCGACACCATTCTGATGATGATGGGTCGAGACTAGCGCTTGATTTGGATTTAAGTGAGGGAGAGTTGTGCGGCGTCAGCCTCACTCTCTCTTCCCAATTCCCATCTGGATCCAGTGGCAAGACAGAGTCGAGACGGCTGGAGATGGGACCAGGCGCAGTGGATGACCGGGACATCTTCTGTGTCTTGTCCTGCTCTACACGTTCCACGACACTTGCAGAGACCGCCTTCTTGACCGTTGGACCTTCCATTGGTCTCGTCCGCTCAATCCGCCGGAGTCTGTCTTCACATGCTGGGATAGACAACTCCCTATCTCACCGAGGGTTTAAGACCTGTTGGCTACCCTCACCCGGTTTAGCCGGCTTGTCGAAGCCGTTGCCCAGGGTGTGGCTGCTGTCGCATGCAAACAGCTACAGGGAGCCACGGGTGAGAGCTGAGTGCCAGGTGGGGACCAAAGGTGGACTAACTGCCTTGAAAAGGACGCGACATGTTCCCCCACCAATAAATAATAATGAGAACATGAAGATGCCTGAAAGTGATTCTGTGGGTCAGAGCAACACACACAAGATGCTGGGGGGATTCAGCAGGTCAGGCAGCAACTACGGAGGGGAATGAACAGTTGACGTTACGGGCTGACACTCTGCATCAGGTCCCGATGCTGCTCTGTAGGTGCTGAGGTTTGTGTGTTGCTCTGGATTTCCAGCACCCACCAGATCTCTTTGTTCTGCAGGTCATGGAGTCAGTTCGGAGTTGTGGTGAGTGAGTTGTGCACACTGGTTCAGGAGCCCGATGGTCGAGGGCTAATAATTACTGAACCTGGTGGTGTGAGAAGGCTCCTGTACCTTCTTCCTATTGGCAGCAGAGAGCAGAGAGCATGGCCTGGACTACGGGGGTCACTGATGACACAGTGCTCCTTGTAAATGTACTCAATGGTGGGGAGGGCTTTTCCTGTGATGGACTGGGCTGTGGTGCATTGGTAAAATTTGGTGAAGGTCTACGGGAACAGGCCGGATCTCCTTAGCCCTCTGAAGAAGTAGAGGTAACTAGATTCTTCTGTCTGTGTACCGCACTCCCCTTACACCCCCGCTTCCTTTTCTTCCCCCACAGCGTGCAACGTACTGTTTGTAAATTCGGTGGACATGGAGTCTCTGACAGGCCCACAGGCGATTGCAAAGGCCATCTCGGGGACACTGGGCACCCAGCCACAACCCACTGCCACCGTTGTTCATTTCAAAGTGTCCTCACAGGGGATAACCCTGACTGATAACCAGAGGAAGTAAGTGTAAAGTTTCACTCGCGGTGGATTTGTCTATCTGATTGTGCATCTGTCAGTCTGTGTGTATGCTGACTAGAGTCACAGAACACAATACACAGAAACAGGCCCTTCAGCCCATCTAACCTATAGCTACCACATCTGCTTGCAGCTCGTTCCTCACTCTCCCAGTCCTCTCAGTGAAGAAGTCCCCCCTCAGATTCCTCCTAAATATTTCACCCTTCACCTTCAACCTATGAACTTGAGTTCTTGTCTCTACAACGTCAGTGGAGAACGCCTGCTTGTGTCTAGACTATCTGTACCTCTCCATCAAATCTCCTCTCATTCTGCTATGCTTCAGGAATAAATTCCAAACCTTTCCCTATAATTCAGGTCCCCAAGTCCCAGCACATCCTTGAAATTTTTCTCTGCGCTCTTTCAAACTTATTGATATCGGAAAAATATTGAGATGGATTAAGAATCTCAAATCTCCCACAGCGCATGGGTACTCTGCCCTGTCACCAACTCTCCCCACCCAAGGAATTCCCTCCCACAATATTGGACACTCTCCCCCAACACTGACTCTCCCCACCCACAGAATCCCCTCCCACAATCATCGATACTCTCCCCCCATGGAATCCCCTCCCACAATCATCGATACTCTCCCCCCACGGAATCCCCTCCCACAATCATTGACGCTCTCCCACCAAGGAATCTCCTCCCACAATCATCGATACTCTCCCCCCATGGAATCCCCTCCCGCAATCATCGATACTCTCCCCCCATGGAATCTCCTCCCACAATCATCGATACTCTCCCCCCACAGAATCCCCTCCCACAATCATTGACGCTCTCCCACCAAGGAATCTCCTCCCACAATCATCGATACTCTCCCCCCATGGAATCCCCTCCCACAATCATCGATACTCTCCCCCCACGGAATCCCCTCCCACAATCATTGACGCTCTCCCACCAAGGAATCCCCTCCCACAATCATTGACGCTCTCCCACCAAGGAATCTCCTCCCACAATCATCGATACTCTCCCCCCATGGAATCCCCTCCCACAATCATCGATACTCTCCCCCCACGGAATCCCCTCCCACAATCATTGACGCTCTCCCACCAAGGAATCCCCTCCCACAATCATTGACACTCTCCCACCAAGGAATCTCCTCCCACAATCATCGATACTCTCCCCTCATGGAATCCCCTCCCGCAATCATCGATACTCTCCCCCCATGGAATCCCCTCCCACAATCATCGATACTCTTCCCCCATGGAATCCCCTCCCACAATCTTTGATACTCTCCCCACCCCCACAGAATCCCCTCCCACAATCATTGCACTCTTCCCCCATGGAATCCCCTCCCACAATCATTGATACTCTCCCCACCCCCACGGAATCCCGTCCCACAATCGATGCTCTCCCCCCACGGAATCACCTCCCACAGTCATGGTTCTCCCCCACACACAGTCGTGTGCACTCTCCCCCATCACAGACTGTGAAGGGTGTGGTATTTTGGAAAAGAAGCAGAGTTTTACCTGGAAATGCACTAACAAACGCTTAAAACCCCTTGGAGTTCCCGGTACTTTTCTTTGGGAATGAGATGTTTTTTTATGTTTTCCTTTCTAGGTTGTTCTTCCGACGTCATTATCCCATCAGCAGTGTTACGTTCTGTGATGTCGATCCACAGGAGAGAAGGTATGGACTCTGTCTCCAGCTTCAGATGTGGGTGGTGTTCAGGGCAACCAAGGGTTGTGTCTGTGTAATGCACGTGTAGTGTGTGACGTGAAAGTGAGTGAGTGTGTATGTGTGATGCACGTGGTAGTGTGTGACGTGAAAGTGAGTGAGTGTGTAATACACGTGAAGTGTGTGACGTGAAAATGAGTGTGTGTGTGTAATGCACGTGTAGTGTGTGACGTGAAAGTGAGTGAGTGTGTGTGTATGTGGTACGTTTGAGAGAGAGAGAGAGAGAGAGAGAGTGAGTGTGTGTGTGTGTGTATGGTACGTTTGAGAGAGAGAGAGTGTGTGTGTGTGTGTATGGTACGTTTGAGAGAGAGAGAGAGTGTGTGTGTGTGTGTGTGTGTGTGTGTGTATGTATGTGTATGTGTAATGGTCACAGTGTGTGTGAGACTGCTGGATGTGTTCTACGACTGACCCTGCATCCCATCCTTTGCCCACTCTCCTGGAGTGGTGGGTTTCGATCAGCAAACAGGGTGACAGGAACTCTGTGATTCAGCATCTCCACAGTGTCACGGCACGGCTGAAGGTGAGTGGGCAGTGTGAGCGGCAGCAGTGCCCGTGAGCTCCAGAGTAACCGCTGGCCATCTGCTCTCTTACAGGTGGACAAAGCCAGACGGCGCCTCCTCCAAGTAAGTGATCACCCTCCACCCCGGTAGTTCACAATGAGCCCTACCATGTCCAAGTGTCCTGTCTCCCTGCCAACATCGAACCTCCTACCAGCCCACAATCAGAATCAGGGTTATTATCACCGACATATGTCCTGAGACGTGTTGTTTTGTGGCAGCAGCACAGTGCAAGGCATAAAATACTCTGTAAATTACAATAAGACTTCATAAAAAGTAATTAAATGGTGCAGAAAGAGAGAAAATAGGGAGAATCACAGACAGAGTGGGGAGCCAGAGACTTTCTCCCAGGGAATACCAGAGGACATCTGCTTAAGGTGAGAGGAAGAGAGAATAGGGGGGCTGTCAAAGGTAAGTATTTTACACGGAGAATTGATACGTTGCCAGGGGTGGTGGCAGAGGCAGATTCGTAAAAGACATTTGCAAAACTCTTAGGTCGGCCTGTAGATGATAGACAAATGGAGGGCTATGCGGAAGGGAAGGTTAGATTGATTTTGAATAGGTTAGAAGGTCGGAGGGCGGAGGGCTGTAGTATTCTATGGTGTACGTACGCAGAAGAGAGCAGTGACTGTTTGTTCACTCTCTGTTCCCCCTCTCTCACCCTCCCCCACCCCACCAGGCTCTTCGGCTTCGTGGCCCGGAAGCAGGCGAGCACCACTGACAATGTCTGTCACCTCTTTGCGGAGATGGACTCCAACCAGCCAGCCACCGCCATCGTCAACTTCGTCTCCAAGGTCATGATCGGCTCGCAAAAGAGATGAATGCCTGTCGTCCTCCCCGCCAAACAATCGGCAAATGTGGTCCACGGGGAGAGGAGAAGGACTTGGAGACGGGTCGGAGAGGGAGTGCGCGGAAGTGAAGGGTGGCGGCTGGGGACTGGGATGTGTTGGGGAATGGATGGGGGAGGAGGGCAGAACTCGTAAAAATGCACAGCGTGAGGAGGAAATGGCAACGTTTCCAGTTGAAGGACAACTAACTAACGGGCAGTGTTTATCTTAGAACTGTAGGCATAAATGTGTGGCATGACACAGGAGGCCGTGAGCTGTTTAATTGTGACTCGTTAACCGGCTTTAATCAATTGCTAAGCTCAGTGCATGATTTTTCCAATGTGAGCATGGTTTACCAGATTCTGCTTTGGAACAGGGGGCAATTCCCACCCAAATACCCACCGGCGGCCCCTAGGCCACCATCTGCCCTAGGTGACGCGGAGGGAGATTGTCTCGGAGAACTGGGTAGCAGTAGGTGGGAGCTGTGCCTCACCTACCGTCCCCTCGTCACCCTGTGGACGTGTGCACGCAATGCAAGACGTGACGTGACTCTGACTGGGAGGAACCGCCAGCGTGTGTGATACGGGGAGTGGGGGTGCTCTCGGGCTGGAGGGTGGGTAGTGACCAGCGGTCTGCACCTTATTCCGGTTCCCTGCCATCCCAGCACTTATGACCGTTCTGTCCCCGACCGTGTTCGAAGACATTGACCCTCCTCCACCGCCCCCCCTGCCGACCCCATGTTCCTCTCCTCTCTGTCAAAGCCTCCCACGTCCTTCACTGCAGCCTTCCTGCACACAGGGCTCTTCTCATCAGTGCCACAAACTCTGTCTCCTGACCCGCTTGGCACCAATACAAAGCCAGAATCGAAACTCTCAAGTAAAGGTTCAAATCTTACCGCCACCACTCAAGGAACTGAATCCAATTTAAATAAATCTGGCTGTGAATATCTAGTCTGGGTAGAATCAGAAGATGCAAATGCCCTTTATGGAAAGATCATCTGTCTGTAACCCATCTGGACCACCACACAGTAACAGTCTGATTGTACCTGCTGTGAGACAACAAGACGTAAGAGAAAAATTAGGCCGTTTGGTCCATCAGTCTGCTCCCCCATTCCAACATGACTGATTTATTTTCCCTCTCAACCCCATTCTCCTGTCTTCTCCTCATAACCTTAGGTGTCCTCATTAATCAAGAATGTATCAACCTCTGCTTTCAATATGCCCAATAACTTGCCTTCACAGCTGTCTGTGGCAATTAATTCCACCCTCTGGATAAAGAATTGCCTCCTCATCTCTGCTTTGACTGCTGACACCCAAGCTCCAGCTGCTCAGGCCTGTCCCATCCCCTCATAGCTGCCACCCCTCTCTGCAAAGGATACCTTGAGTTTGTCCAAACATCTGTGAACAGCTGGAGCAATGTCCCTGAAAACTCCCAAATACTTGCCCGGGAGTGAAATATTACAGACGTATACAGTGCTGAAACAGGGCCTTTGATCCTCAAAATCCTGCAGCTACTGCAAGTTCTGAAATAAACCAGAGCATGGTGCAAAATTTTCAGCAGGTTAGGGCAGCGTTCCTAAAGAAAGGAACAGAGCTAACGCTGTGAACCATTGACTGATCTCCCTGCAGTGATGCTTCCTCTTTGTTCCGGAACTTTTCCAAGGCAAATCCACCTTCACCCTCATATTCCACTTAAGTAGCCCTCCAACCACACGGCATGAATATTTTGATTTCTCCAATTGTTTTTTTCCCCTTTCCCCCTTCCCTCTTTTTCAATTCCCCACTCTGGCCTCTTACTACTTCTCCTGCCCTGCCTGTCACCTTCCCCTGGTGCCCCCCTCCTACCCCCTTTCTCCCATGGTCCACTCTCCTTTCCTACCAGACTCTTTCTTCTCCAGCCCTTTACCTTTTCCTACAACCACCTCCCAGCTTCTCACCATCACTCCTCCCGTCCCCACCTGGCTTCACCTGTCACCTTCTGCCTTGACCTCTTTCCCCTCTCCCCCACCTTCTTATTCTGGCATCCTCCCACTTCCTTTCCAGTCCTGATGAAGGCACTCAGCCCGAAATGTCGACTGTTCATTCCCCTCAATAGATGCTGCCTGACCTGCTGAGCTCCTCCAGCGTTTTGTGTGTGTTCACCCTGCCTGACCCTTCCTCGGTTTAATAGTGTGTAACCCACTCACTGCGGAGGGGCACCCTTGGCTGTGGATCTGTCTGCCCATTCAAATGGACTGAGGAGAGGGGGCAAAATATGTCACCCCCTACTCCGTGTCTGCCCCCAGCAGCCTAGTACACACCCCTGTGGGGTAGGGATGGTACATGATGGACAAGGAGTGAAGCTCCCTCTACACCGTCCCATCACACACTCCCAGGGTCAGACACAGAGTGAAGCTCCCTCTGCACCATCCCATCACACACTGCCAGGGTCAGACACAGAGTGAATCTCCCTCCACACTGTCCCATCACACACTCCCAGGGTCAGACACAGAGTGAATCTCCCTCTACACCGTCCCATCACACACTGCCAGGGTCAGACACAGAGTGAATCTCCCTCTACACCGTCCCATCACACACTACCAGGGTCAGACACAGAGTGAAGCTCCCTCTACACCGTCCCATCACACACTCCCAGGGTCAGACACAGAGTGAAGCATCCTATACACTGTCCCATCACACACTCCCAGGGTCAGACACAGAGTGAAGCTCCCTCTACACCGTCCCATCACACACTCCCAGGGTCAGACACAGAGTGAAGCTCCCTCTACACTGTCCCATCACACACTCCCAGGGTCAGACACAGAGTGAAGCTCCCTCTACACCATCCCATCACACACTCCCAGGGTCAGACACAGAGTGAATCTCCCTCCACACTGTCCCATCACACACTCCCAGGGTCAGACACAGAGTGAATCTCCCTCTACACCGTCCCATCACACACTGCCAGGGTCAGACACAGAGTGAATCTCCCTCTACACCGTCCCATCACACACTACCAGGGTCAGACACAGAGTGAAGCTCCCTCTACACCGTCCCATCACACACTCCCAGGGTCAGACACAGAGTGAAGCATCCTATACACTGTCCCATCACACACTCCCAGGGTCAGACACAGAGTGAAGCTCCCTCTACACCGTCCCATCACACACTCCCAGGGTCAGACACAGAGTGAAGCTCCCTCTACACTGTCCCATCACACACTCCCAGGGTCAGACACAGAGTGAAGCTCCCTCTACACCATCCCATCACACACTCCCAGGGTCAGACACAGAGTGAAGCTCCCTCTACACCGTCCCATCACACACTCCCAGGGTCAGACACAGAGTGAAGCTCCCTCTACACTGTCCCATCACACACTCCCAGGGTCAGACACAGAGTGAAGCTCCCTCTACACCGTCCCATCACACACTCCCGGGGTCAGACACAGAGTGAATCTCCCTCTACACCGTCCCATCACACACTCCCAGGGTCAGACACAGAGTGAAGCTCCCTCTACACTGTCCCATCACACACTCCCAGGGTCAGACACAGAGTGAAGCTCCCTCTACACTGTCCCATCACACACTATTGGGGCACAGTTTGGTACAAGTCTCCCCCCACACTATTGATTTGTAACATTATTACAGCTTCCCCATCCCTTGCACAATTGCAGCTGTAAGACAGTCTCCTGATGGTATTAATTTGCCCAGATCAGCCTCTCCCTGGAGTTGGTGTGCCTCAGGCAGACAGAAGACAGCTTCTGGACTTCCAGCCACTATTGCCACTGGTGCCCCATGTGGCAAAACCACAGGGTTTCTGCAACCTCACCAGCACTGCTTCCCCCTCGAGTCTGAAACCTCCCTAACTCAGTACAGAATCCATGGACAAACACCAGTGAACTAATGTTAATAGCAGCGTGTAGCTACGTCTGCCGGACTGACCCAGAATTTCACGAGCATTATTCCCCGCATTGGAATCTGCCATCAGACTGACAGCCACTAACACAAAGGCAGCAATCTTTACGTATATAAAAAGCGCAGAAATATGTATAAAAATTTGCTTTATGAATATATTAAATCTTGGAATGGATTGTAGAGGTGATTTCTTTCAGAAGTGTCAAGGGTGCAGTGATATCGGCTGCAGTCTCAGCGGTGGGTGAGACTGCAGCAAACTCCGAGTGAGGCAGCCCGGCCCGGCCCGTTGGAGGGGTATTTTGTCGGCCGCTGGGACCCAGCCTCTCTCAGAGTTTGAACAGGCACCGTGGTCGGGGCAACTGGTCACATCCTGTCAGCCTGTCTACTGTCTTAGAAATCCGCTTGTATACATTGTAAATTTGGATACTGCATCCCAGTCAGGGTCTGCGTGTGTGTTGGATAGTCCCCCCAGTGAGGGACTGTGTGTAGGACAGTGTCTCAGTGATGGTCAGTGATTCAATGGGACCGTCCCCCAGTGAGGGTCAGTGTGTGTGTGAGACTGTCCCCAGTGAAGCAGTGAAGGTCAGTGTGGGTGTGTATGTGTGTGGGGTGTGGGGGAACCGTCCCCAGTGAGGGTCAGTGTCTGTTTTTTAGACTGTTCCCCAGTGAGGGTCAGTGTGTATGTGGAACTGTTCCCCAGTGAGGGTCAGTGTGGGTGTGGGACCGTCCCCCAGTGAGGGTCAGTGTATGTGTGGGACTGTCCCCCAGTGAGGGTCAGTGTGTATGTGTGTGACCGTCCCCCAGTGAGGGTCAGGGTGTGTGTGTGGGACAATCTCCCAGTGAGGGTCAGTGTGTGTGTGTGTGTGACCGTCCCCCAGTGAGGGTCAGTGTATGTGTGGGACTGTCCCCCAGTGAGGGTCAGTGTGTGCGTGTGCGTGGGACCGTCCCCCAGTGAGGGTCAGTGTGTGTGTGTGGGACCATCTCCCAGTGAGGGTCAGTGTGTGTGTGTGTGTGTGTGGGACCGTCCCCCAGTGAGGGTCAGTGTATGTGTGGGACTGTCCCCCAGTGAGGGTTAGTGTGTGTGTGTGTGGGACCGTCCCCCAGTGAGGGTCAGTGTGTGTGTGGGACCATCCCCCAGTGAGGGTCAGTGTGTGTGTGAGACCGTCCCCCAGTGAGGGTCAGTGTGTGTGTGGGACTGTGCCCCAGTGAGGGTCAGTGTGTGTGTGAGACCGTCCCCCAGTGAGGGTCAGTGTGTGTGTGGGACTGTGCCCCAGTGAGGGTCAGTGTGTGTGTGGGACCGTCCCCCAGTGAGGGTCAGTGTGTGTGTGGGACTGTGCCCCAGTGAGGGTCAGTGTGTGTGTAGGACCGTCCCCCAGTGAGGGTCAGTGTGTGTGTGGGACTGTCCCCCAGTGAGGGTCAGTGTGTGTGTGGGACTGTGCCCCAGTGAGGGTCAGTGTGTGTGTGGGACCGTCCCCCCAGTGAGGGTCAGTGTGTGTGTGGGACTGTGCCCCAGTGAGGGTCAGTGTGTGTGTAGGACCGTCCCCCAGTGAGGGTCAGTGTGTGTGTGAGACCGTCCCCCAGTGAGGGTCAGTGTGTGTGTGGGACTGTGCCCCAGTGAGGGTCAGTGTGTGTGTGAGACCGTCCCCCAGTGAGGGTCAGTGTGTGTGTGGGACTGTGCCCCAGTGAGGGTCAGTGTGTGTGTGGGACCGTCCCCCAGTGAGGGTCAGTGTGTGTGTGGGACTGTGCCCCAGTGAGGGTCAGTGTGTGTGTGGGACTGTGCCCCAGTGAGGGTCAGTGTGTGTGTAGGACCGTCCCCCAGTGAGGGTCAGTGTGTGTGTGGGACTGTCCCCCAGTGAGGGTCAGTGTGTGTGTGGGACTGTGCCCCAGTGAGGGTCAGTGTGTGTGTGGGACCGTCCCCCCAGTGAGGGTCAGTGTGTGTGTGGGACTGTGCCCCAGTGAGGGTCAGTGTGTGTGTAGGACCGTCCCCCAGTGAGGGTCAGTGTGTGTGTGGGACTGTCCCCCAGTGAGGGTCAGTGTGTGTGTGGGACTGTGCCCCAGTGAGGGTCAGTGTGTGTGTGTAGGACCGTCTCCCAGTGAGGGTCAGTGTGTGTGTGTAGGACCGTCCCCCAGTGAGGGTCAGTGTGTGTGTGGGACTGTGCCCTGTGAGGGTCAGTGTGTGTGTGGGACTGTGCCCCAGTGAGGGTCAGTGTGTGTGTAGGACCGTCCCCCAGTGAGGGTCAGTGTGTGTGTGGGACTGTCCCCCAGTGAGGGTCAGTGTGTGTGTGGGACTGTGCCCCAGTGAGGGTCAGTGTGTGTGTGGGACCGTCCCCCCAGTGAGGGTCAGTGTGTGTGTGGGACTGTGCCCCAGTGAGGGTCAGTGTGTGTGTAGGACCGTCCCCCAGTGAGGGTCAGTGTGTGTGTGAGACCGTCCCCCAGTGAGGGTCAGTGTGTGTGTGGGACTGTGCCCCAGTGAGGGTCAGTGTGTGTGTGAGACCGTCCCCCAGTGAGGGTCAGTGTGTGTGTGGGACTGTGCCCCAGTGAGGGTCAGTGTGTGTGTGGGACCGTCCCCCAGTGAGGGTCAGTGTGTGTGTGGGACTGTGCCCCAGTGAGGGTCAGTGTGTGTGTGGGACTGTGCCCCAGTGAGGGTCAGTGTGTGTGTAGGACCGTCCCCCAGTGAGGGTCAGTGTGTGTGTGGGACTGTCCCCCAGTGAGGGTCAGTGTGTGTGTGGGACTGTGCCCCAGTGAGGGTCAGTGTGTGTGTGGGACCGTCCCCCCAGTGAGGGTCAGTGTGTGTGTGGGACTGTGCCCCAGTGAGGGTCAGTGTGTGTGTAGGACCGTCCCCCAGTGAGGGTCAGTGTGTGTGTGGGACTGTGCCCCAGTGAGGGTCAGTGTGTGTGTGTAGGACCGTCCCCCAGTGAGGGTCAGTGTGTGTGTGGGACTGTCCCCCAGTGAGGGTCAGTGTGTGTGTGGGACTGTGCCCCAGTGAGGGTCAGTGTGTGTGTAGGACCGTCCCCCAGTGAGGGTCAGTGTGTGTGTGGGACTGTGCCCCAGTGAGGGTCAGTGTGTGTGTGGGACCGTCCCCCCAGTGAGGGTCAGTGTGTGTGTGGGACTGTGCCCCAGTGAGGGTCAGTGTGTGTGTAGGACCGTCCCCCAGTGAGGGTCAGTGTGTGTGTGAGACCGTCCCCCAGTGAGGGTCAGTGTGTGTGTGGGACTGTGCCCCAGTGAGGGTCAGTGTGTGTGTGAGACCGTCCCCCAGTGAGGGTCAGTGTGTGTGTGGGACTGTGCCCCAGTGAGGGTCAGTGTGTGTGTGGGACCGTCCCCCAGTGAGGGTCAGTGTGTGTGTGGGACTGTGCCCCAGTGAGGGTCAGTGTGTGTGTAGGACCGTCCCCCAGTGAGGGTCAGTGTGTGTGTGGGACTGTCCCCCAGTGAGGGTCAGTGTGTGTGTGGGACCGTGCCCCAGTGAGGGTCAGTGTGTGTGTGGGACCGTCCCCCCAGTGAGGGTCAGTGTGTGTGTGGGACTGTGCCCCAGTGAGGGTCAGTGTGTGTGTAGGACCGTCCCCCAGTGAGGGTCAGTGTGTGTGTGGGACTGTCCCCCAGTGAGGGTCAGTGTGTGTGTGGGACTGTGCCCCAGTGAGGGTCAGTGTGTGTGTGTAGGACCGTCCCCCAGTGAGGGTCAGTGTGTGTGTGGGACTGTCCCCCAGTGAGGGTCAGTGTGTGTGTGGGACTGTGCCCCAGTGAGGGTCAGTGTGTGTGTGGGACTATCCCCCAGTGAGGGTCAGTGTGTGTGTGGGACTGTGCCCCAGTGAGGGTCAGTGTGTGTGTGGGACCGTCCCCCCAGTGAGGGTCAGTGTGTGTGTGGGACTGTGCCCCAGTGAGGGTCAGTGTGTGTGTAGGACCGTCCCCCAGTGAGGGTCAGTGTGTGTGTGGGACTGTGCCCCAGTGAGGGTCAGTGTGTGTGTGGGACCGTCCCCCCAGTGAGGGTCAGTGTGTGTGTGGGACTGTGCCCCAGTGAGGGTCAGTGTGTGTGTAGGACCGTCCCCCAGTGAGTGTCAGTGTGTGTGTGGGACTGTGCCCCAGTGAGGGTCAGTGTGTGTGTGGGACTGTGCCCCAGTGAGGTTCAGTGTGTGTGTGTAGGACCGTCCCCCAGTGAGGGTCAGTGTGTGTGTGGGACTGTCCCCCAGTGAGGGTCAGTGTGTGTGTGGGACTGTGCCCCAGTGAGGGTCAGTGTGTGTGTAGGACCGTCCCCCAGTGAGGGTCAGTGTGTGTGTGGGACTGTCCCCCAGTGAGGGTCAGTGTGTGTGTGGGACTGTGCCCCAGTGAGGGTCAGTGTGTGTGTGGGACCGTCCCCCCAGTGAGGGTCAGTGTGTGTGTGGGACTGTGCCCCAGTGAGGGTCAGTGTGTGTGTAGGACCGTCCCCCAGTGAGGGTCAGTGTGTGTGTGGGACTGTCCCCCAGTGAGGGTCAGTGTGTGTGTGGGACTGTGCCCCAGTGAGGGTCAGTGTGTGTGTGTAGGACCGTCCCCCAGTGAGGGTCAGTGTGTGTGTGGGACTGTCCCCCAGTGAGGGTCAGTGTGTGTGTGGGACTGTGCCCCAGTGAGGGTCAGTGTGTGTGTGGGACTATCCCCCAGTGAGGGTCAGTGTGTGTGTGGGACCGTCCCCCCAGTGAGGGTCAGTGTGTGTGTGGGACCGTCCCCCCAGTGAGGGTCAGTGTGTGTGTGGGACTGTGCCCCAGTGAGGGTCAGTGTGTGTGTAGGACCGTCCCCCAGTGAGGGTCAGTGTGTGTGTGGGACTGTCCCCCAGTGAGGGTCAGTGTGTGTGTGGGACTGTGCCCCAGTGAGGGTCAGTGTGTGTGTGGGACTGTGCCCCAGTGAGGGTCAGTGTGTGTGTAGGACCGTCCCCCAGTGAGGGTCAGTGTGTGTGTGGGACTGTGCCCCAGTGAGGGTCAGTGTGTGTGTGGGACTGTGCCCCAGTGAGGGTCAGTGTGTGTGTGGGACCGTCCCCCAGTGAGGGTCAGTGTGTGTGTGTGGGACCGTCCCCCAGTGAGGGTCAGTGTGTGTGTGGGACTGTTCTCCAGTGAGGGTCAGTGTGTGTGTGGGACTGTTCTCCAGTGAGGGTCAGTGTATGTGTGTGTGGGACCGTCCCCCAGTGAGGGTCAGTGTGTGTGTAGGACCGTCCCCCAGTGAGGGTCAGTGTGTGTGTGGGACTGTCCCCCAGTGAGGGTCAGTGTGTGTGTGGGACTGTGCCCCAGTGAGGGTCAGTGTGTGTGTGGGACTATCCCCCAGTGAGGGTCAGTGTGTGTGTGGGACTGTGCCCCAGTGAGGGTCAGTGTGTGTGTGGGACTGTGCCCCAGTGAGGGTCAGTGTGTGTGTAGGACCGTCCCCCAGTGAGGGTCAGTGTGTGTGTGGGACTGTCCCCCAGTGAGGGTCAGTGTGTGTGTGGGACTGTGCCCCAGTGAGGGTCAGTGTGTGTGTGTAGGACCGTCCCCCAGTGAGGGTCAGTGTGTGTGTGGGACTGTCCCCCAGTGAGGGTCAGTGTGTGTGTGGGACTGTGCCCCAGTGAGGGTCAGTGTGTGTGTGGGACTATCCCCCAGTGAGGGTCAGTGTGTGTGTGGGACTGTGCCCCAGTGAGGGTCAGTGTGTGTGTGGGACCGTCCCCCCAGTGAGGGTCAGTGTGTGTGTGGGACTGTGCCCCAGTGAGGGTCAGTGTGTGTGTAGGACCGTCCCCCAGTGAGGGTCAGTGTGTGTGTGGGACTGTCCCCCAGTGAGGGTCAGTGTGTGTGTGGGACTGTGCCCCAGTGAGGGTCAGTGTGTGTGTGGGACCGTCCCCCCAGTGAGGGTCAGTGTGTGTGTGGGACTGTGCCCCAGTGAGGGTCAGTGTGTGTGTAGGACCGTCCCCCAGTGAGGGTCAGTGTGTGTGTGGGACTGTGCCCCAGTGAGGGTCAGTGTGTGTGTGGGACCGTCCCCCAGTGAGGGTCAGTGTGTGTGTGTGGGACCGTCCCCCAGTGAGGGTCAGTGTGTGTGTGGGACTATCCCCCAGTGAGGGTCAGTACCCTCTTGCTGAGTGGACAGTTTGTACATTTGGTGAGCACCCTGTTACACTGGTCTGATCAGCTGTGTACAAAGCAACATTGGACTGGCATGGTGCGCACTTCAGAAATATATAGTTTTAAATATATCACAGTTCTCCGCTTATCAATTCTGAACAGAATAAGAGAAAATTTATAAAATATTTATTGTATTCCTGATTTCATCGCTGGTGTTTATCAGACTCCTGTATAAAAGGTTGTGTATATCAAAATAATCCTGCTGAACAGAAATATTTTCAGTGTAAAGGAGAAATTGGTTAGAATAAAGAGGAAATTGGAAGAGAAAGAGAGAGAGATAGCGAGCTGAAGTATCCGCATGTATTGTTTGTAATGTTTGAATGTTACAGTGTTGATTGTTATAATACATCTTATGCACATATTAATATATATTTACCGGCTGGAGTTGTCTTGTGGTTCAATGGCACGTCACTCACCATTCCCCATGTGGGGCCACTAGCTTTTACTTGCTCCTCAGTTCTGCTCAGCCCCCCCTTTCATTTACCCCTTCCTGTACCCCCTTGGCTTCGAGTAACTTTCTCATGGGATGAACTGGCAATCCGATCAGTGAACCTGTGTATCTTCACAGTGCCTGATGTATTGTTTCAGGGTGACATCACAGAAGGCTCGAGTGTGAAATTGTACAGGAAAGATCAGTGTGTGTGTGGGACCGTCCCCCAGTGAGGGTCAGTGTGTGTCTGGGAATGTTCCCCAGTGAGGGTCAGTGTGTGTGTGGGACCGTCCCCCAGTGAGGGTCAGTGTGTGTGTGGGACGGTCCCCCAGTGAGGGTCAGTGTGTGTGTGGGACTGTCCCCCAGTGAGGGTCAGTGTGTGTGTGTGGGACTGTCCCCCAGTGAGGGTCAGTGTATGTGTGGGACCGTCTCCCAGTGAGGGTCAGTGTGTGTGGAACTGTTCCCCAGTGAGGGTCAGTGTGTGTGTGTGTGTGTGGAACTCTCCCCCAGTGAGGGTCAGAGTGTGTGTGGAACTGTTCCCCAGTGAGGGTCAGTGTGTGTGTGTGACTGTCCCCCAATGAGGGTCAGTGTGTGTGGGACCGTCCCCTAGTGAGGGTCAGTGTGTGTGTGGGACTGTCCCCCAGTGAGGGTCAGTGTGTGTGCGGGACCATTCCCCAGTGAGGGTCAGTGTGTGTGTGGGACTGTTCCCCAGTGAGGGTCAGTGTGTGTGTGTGACCATCCCCCAATGAGGGTCAGTGTGTGTGTGGGACCGTCCTCCAGTGAGGGTCAGTGTGTGTGTGGAACCGTCCCCCAGTGAGGGTCAGTGTGTGTGTGGGACCGTCCCCCAGTGAGGGTCAGTGTGTGTGGGACCGTCCCCCAGTGAGGGTCAGTGTGTGTGTGGGACCGTCCTCCAGTGAGGGTCAGTGTGTGTGTGGGACCGTCCCCCAGTGAGGGTCAGTGTGTGTGTGGGACCGTCCCCCAGTGAGGGTCAGTGTGTGTGTGTGTGGGACCGTCCCCCAATGAGGGTCAGTGTGTGTCTGGGACCGTCCCCCAGTGAGGGTCAGAGTGTGTGTGGAACTCTCCCCCAGTGAGGGTCAGAGTGTGTGTGGAACTGTCTCCCACTGAGGGTCAGTGTGGGTGTGGGACCATTCCCCAGTGAGGGTCAGTGTGTGTGTGTGACCGTCCCCCAATGAGGGTCAGTGTGTGTCTGGGACCGTACCCCAGTGAGGGTCAGTGTGTGTGTGGGACTGTCTCCCAGTGAGGGTCAGTGTGTGTGCTGGACCATTCCCCAGTGAGGGTCAGTGTGTGTGTGGGACTGTTCCCCAGTGAGGGTCAGTGTGTGTGTGGGACCGTCCCCCAGTGAGGGTTAATGTGTGTGTGTGTGTGGGACCCTCCCCCAGTGAGGGTTAGTGTGTGCCTGGGACCGTCCCCCAGTGAGGGTTAATGTGTGTGTGTGTGTGTGTGGGACCCTCCCCCAGGGAGGGTCAGTGTGTGTGTGGGACCATCTCCCAGTGAGGGTCAGTGTATGTGTGTGTGTGTGTGTGTGTAAGGGGAACCATACGCCAGTGAGAGTCAATGCATGTATAACATTTTTCCAGCGTCTTGTGTGGATGCAGAGTTGAATCTCCCCTCTGTGGGGCTTAGAACAAGGTGCCCAACCCCAGACTCAGAGTGTACTGAGGTTGCTCATACAGCAGGGAAACAGGCCCCCCCCCATGTCAATTAAGGGTTTACTATTGAACAGAGTCTCCCAGCACAGACACAAAATACAAAGTACATTTATTATCAAAGTATGCATACTACATACAACCTTGAGATTTGTCTGTTTACAGGGAACCACCAAACAAAGAAACTCATTTTAAAAAGAAGACTGTCAATTAACTGCCAATAAAAGTAAGTAAGTAACGTTCAGAACTGAAGTTGAGGAAAGTGCGTCTGCAGCCATGAAGGGCGACGACACTGCAGGCGGTTCGGGAGCCCGTTAGCTGTAGGCCACAGCCTCAGTTCAGCACGGAGACAAGTAAACCTCACCGTGCAGCAAGCTGAATTGGCCCATCGCTCACCTTCAGCCCCAACACCCTGACCTTTTCAATCTGGCCTGGTGTTTCAATCATTCAGCCCTCGAGTCGTTTCTCACTCTCAGACCCAGGCCCTGCTTTGACACTCTGCTAGGCCCCAGGCCCGTACCTGACCTTTCCAATTTGACCTGGGCTTTAAATCGACCAAACCTCGGGTCTCTCCTCGCTGTCGAACCCGGGCCCTACCACCTCCAATCTGCCTTGCCTCACCTCAGTTCTGCCCACATCGAATCACCTTCACGTCCGCTCCGGCAATGGCCAGACATTGGCTCATTCCTCACTCCCGGGCTCAGGCCCAGGCCCACCGCCTTGATTTGGCTCATACACATCACGCTGCAATCTATAGTTGTACCGTGGAGAGCATTCTGACAGGCTGCATCACTGTCTGGTATGGAGGGGCTACTGCACAGGACCGAAAGAAGCTGCAGAGGTTTGTAAATCTAGTCAGCTCCATCTTGGGTACGAGCCTACAAAGTACCCAGGACATCCTCAAGGAGCGGTGTCTCAGAAAGGCAGCGTCCATTCTAAAGGACCTCCAACTTCAAGACATCAGTTCACACCGCAAAAATGCCAGTTCGTACAGGCAGTTCAAAGGCCCAGCTCTGGAAGGGAAATTACAGGCTATTGTTTGCAGTGATTGTTCCCCAGAGTCAGAATCAGGTTTATTATCACCAGCATGCGTCGGGAAATTTGTTAACTCAGCAGCAGCAGTTCAATGCAATATATAATATAGAAAAAAAAGATAATAAATAAGTAAATCAATTACAGTATATGTATGTTGAATAGATTAAAAATTGTGCAAAAACCAGAAATAATATATATTAAAAAAGTGAGGTAGTGTCCAAAGCTTCAATGTCCATTTAGGAATCGGATAGCAGAGGGTTAAAAGCTGTTCCTGAATCGCTGAGTGTGTGCCTTCAGGCTTCTGTATCTCCTACCTGATGGTAACAGTGAGCAAAGGGCATTCCCTGGGTGCTGGATGTCCTTAATAATGGACACTGCCTTTCTGAGACACCGCTCCTTGAGGATGTCCTGGGTACTTTGTAGGCTAGTGCCCAAAATGGAGCTGACTAGATTTACAACCTTCTGCAGCTTATTTCAGTCCTGTGCAGTAGCCCCTCCATACCAGTCAGTGATGCAGCCTGTCAGAATGCTCTCCGCAGACATCTATAGAAGTTTTTGAGTGTATTTGTTGACATACCAAATCTCTTCAAACTCCTAATGAAATGTAGTCGCTGTCTTGCCTTCTTTATAACTGCATCAATAGGTTGGGACCAGGTTAGGTCCTCAGAGATCTTGATACCCAGGAGCTGGATCTTGACATCACTCTCTCCACTTCTGATCCCTCTATGAGGATTGGTTTGTGTTCCTTCGTCTTACCCTTCCTGAAATCCACAATCATCATTTTCATGTTACTGGCATTGTTGCTGTGAAGGTGTGATTAATGAAGTAGTTAATAGTTTTATTTGTTAATGGCAAGTAATCGCTATGTTTCACCAGCACCATCTTAAACCAGCGCATGCCAACAAAAATGCCCATCTCTGCTTGAGCCATTCACCTGTGTTTTGTCCCTATCCCTCTGCAGCTCTCCAGTCAATGCACTCGTCCAATGCTCTGTTACTGCCTCAACTACTTCCTCTGGCAGCTTGTTCAGCACACTGACAACCCTCTGGGTGAAAACGTTGCCCCTCCGGTCCCCTCTAAATGTTTCTCCACTCACCTTAAACTTGTGCCCTCTGGCTCTTGTTTCACCAACCTCGAGAAATAACTGTGTGTTTCCACCCTATCTATACCCGCCATGATGTTATGCACCTCTTAATGGATCATAAGACCACAAGACCATATGACATAGGAGCGGAATTAGGCCATTCAGCCCATTGAGTCTGATCTGTCATTCCATCATGGCTGATTTATTATTTCCATTCTCCTGCCTTTGGCACCGTTACTAATCAAGACCTCCACTTTGAGTGTTGCTTTGATCCCAGCATCTGCAGATAATTTTGTGTTTATGATTCGCTACTCCGATGCGAAGTCCCTCCGAGTTATGCCTACCCTGAAGAAGTTTAAATCCTCTCTTCAACGGGAGTTTAGTGAGACCCTCTCTCACTGCTTTCCCTCTGTGATCTCCCGACCTGCTGAGATCCTCCAGCGTGTTGTGAGTGTTGCTTTGATCGCAGCATCTGCAGATAATTTTGTGTTTACGATCCCCCACTTTAAGTATACCCACAGCCATTTATGGCAATGAATTCCACAGCTTCACCACCCTATGGCTAAAGAATTTCCTCCTCATTTCTTTTCTAAAGGGACATTCTCGTATTCTAAGGCTGTGCCTTCTGGTCCTAGACTCCCCCACTACAGGAAACATCCTCTCCACGTCCATTCTGTCTGGGCCTTTCAAAATTTGATAGGCTTCAATGAAATCACCCCTCATTCTTCTAAACTCCAGTGAATACAGGCCCAGAGCCATTAAACACTCCCCATATGTTAACCCTTTCATTCCCAAAATCATTCTTGTGAACCTTCTCCAGATCTTGTCCACACAGTGGAATGCATCAGCCTGAACCTGGTTGAGATGTTTCACCATTGATCAGCCGGGCCTCTGCCACAGCTCTGCCCAAATCCATCACCCCCACCCTCCTACCAAGAAGGCCATGTAAACACCATCACCTGCAGATTCCCCTCCAGGTCACACACCTGCTATATCGCTGTTCCTCCATCAAGACTGGGTCCAAACCTATCAAATAGAGTTCATTGTTATGTGCATAAGCACAGCACCACACACTAAGGCCTGCATTTAGGGTGTCGGAACATTTACTGTGGCCACTGTATTATGTTCACCCATACACCTGCTCGTTAGTACAAATATCTAATCAGCCCAACATGTGGCAGCACTTCAATGCATAAAAGCATGCAGACATGGTCAAGAGGCTCGGTCACTGTTCAGACCAAACATCAGAATGGGGAAGAAATGTGATCTAAATGACCTTGACTATGAAATGGTTGTTGGTGCCAGACGGGGTGGTTTGAGTATCTAAGGTACTGCTGATCTCCTAGGATGTTCACGCACAGCAGCCTGTAGAATTCACAGAGAACCGTGTGAAAAATAAAAAAAGCATCCAGTGAGCAGCAGTTCTGTGGGCGAAAACTCCTTGTTAATGAGAGAGGTCAGAGGTGAATGGCCAGACTGGTTCAATCAGACAGCAAGGGGCAGACACTCAAATCTGCGTTACAACAGTGGTGTGCAGGAGAGCACCTCTGAACGCACACTGAACCTTGAAGTGGACTACAGCAGCAGAAGACCATAAATGTACACTCAGCAACTACAGGAGGTACATCATAATGTGGCCAGAGTACAGAAAACAGAACACAGAAAAGTACAGCACAGTACAGGCCCTTCAGCCCACAATGTTGTGCTGACCCTTTAACCTACACCAAGATCTATCGACCCCTTCCCTCCCAAATAGCCATCCATTGTTCCATCATCCACATGTCTCTCTTAAATGACCCTAATGTATCTGTCTCTACCACCACCCCGGCACTGCATTCTATGCACCCACCACCCTGACATCCCCCCACCCACCCCCGATACTTTCTTCCGATCACCTTAAAATTATGCCCCCCCTCCCACTAGCCATTTCCGCCTTGGGAGATAGGTACTGGCTGTTCACTTGATCTATGACTCTGTCACTAGTTTTGGTCACCCTCCCATAGGAAAGATGTCATTAAGCTGGTGTGACCCTCAGGCTCGGCCAGCACGTGTTCGTCTAGGGTAAGACAACATCTGGCCTCGCCAAACTGAGAAATCTCGTTTGTGTGGATGCTGCATGATGTGTTGCCCGGTTACAAATCTGCACCGCAAAATATCAGACAGTACACTATGTGCAATTAAATGATTGAACTTTATAAATCTTAATCAGAATAGAGGGTTAGTGAAGAAAATAAAAAGGAAAAGGGCCCATTTTAAGGAAGAAGTCCATTGCGCATCGTTGGAGCTCACTGTTTGTTCGTTTGTTCCCGTCGACCTCTGAGCGTAGCCAGCCCTCGGACCCTCACTCCTCAGTCCACTACGTCCGGTGGTCTTCCGACTCTCTCCATTCGCGTCCTCTCTCTCCATCACTCCCCGACGAAAGACCACGAAAAACCCGGCTCCCATGCACACAAGAAAGAACAACATTTCCCCATTGGCTAACCCCTGCATTCCAAAACCCCGTTATCTCTAGCTGTAACCCAAACATTGCTGCTACAGAGAAACCATTTCCTTAGCAGTGGAACATTACAGCGTATTACACTGGTAAGAGTGCAGAGGAGATTTACAAAGACGTTGCTGGGACTCGAGGGTCTGAGTGACGGAGAGAGATTGAGTGGGTTGGGATGATTTATATTACCATATAACCATATAACAATTACAGTATGGAAACAGGCCATCTCGGCCCTTCTAATCCATGCCGAACTCTTACTCTCCACCGACCTGCACTCAGCCCATAACCCTCCATTCCTTTCCTGTCCATATAGCTGTCCAATTTAACTTTAAATGACAAAATCGAACCTGCCTCAACCACTTCTGCCAGAAGCTCGTTCCACATGGCTACCACTCTCTGAGTAAAGAAGTTTCCCCCTGATGTTACCCCTAAACTTTTGCCCTTTCACTCTCAACTCGTGTCCTCTTGTTTGAATCTCCCCCACTCTCAATGGAAAAAGCCTATCCACGTCAACTCTATCTATCCCCCTCATAATTTTAAACACCTCTATCAAGTCCCCCCTCAACCTTCTACGCTCCAAAGAATAAAGACCCAACTTGTTCAACCTTTCTCTGTAACTTGGGTGCTGAAACCCAGGTAACATTCTAGTAAACCTTCTCTGTACTCTCTCTATTTTGTTGACATCTTTCCTATAATTCGGTGACCAGAACTGTACACAATAGTCCAAATTTGGCCTCACCAATGCCTTGTACAGTTTCAACATTACACCCCAACTCCTATACTCAATGCTCTGATTTATAAAGGCCAGCATACCAAAAGCTTTCTTCACCACCCTATCCACATGAGATTCCACCTTCAGGGAACTATGCACCATTATTCCTAGATCCCTCTGTTCTACTGCATTCCTCATTGCCCTACCATTTACCATGTATGTCCTATTTTGATTAGTCCTACCAAAATGTAGCAACTCACATTTATCAGCATTAAACTCCATCTGCCGTCTTTCAGCCCACTCTTCTAAGTGGCTTAAATCTGTCTGCCGGCTTTGAAAATCTACTTCATTATCCACAACTCCACCTATCGTAGTATCATCTGCATACTTACTCATCCAATTTACCACCCCATCATCCAGATCATTAATATTAGATTAGATTAGATTATGAGGACACTCAGTCCTCGTTTATTGTCATTTAGAAATGCATGCATTAAGAAATGATACAATGTTCCTCCAGAGTGATATCACTAAAAAAACAAGACAAACCAAAGACTAACACTGACAAAACCACATAATTATAACATATAGTTACAACAGTGCAAAGCAATACCATAATTTGATAAAGAGCAGACCATGGGCATGGTACAAAATAGTATCAAAGTTCCGATCGACTCCCGATAGTCCCGATAGCAGGCAGCAAAAAGGAGAAACTCTCCCTGCCATGAACCTCCAGGCGCCGACAACTGCTGATGCATTGGGAGCACCTGACTACAGCTGAATCTGAGTCCGTGGTGAAAACTTCGAGCCTCCAACCAGCTCCTCCGATACAGCCTCTGAGCACCATCCTCTGCCGAGCGCTTCGACCTCGCCTCGGCCGCTGAGCAAGAAGCGAAGCCGAGGACTCGAGGCCTTCTCCTCCAGAGACTCTAGACCACACAGTAGCAGCGGCAGTGAAGCGGGCATTTCAGAAGTTTCTCCAGATGTTCCTCCGTACTCTCACGTCCGTCTCCATCAAATCAGGATTGTGCACGGCACCCTACTTGACAGATAACAGATATCATTCACCGGAGTGGCCGCTGCTAGCTGCATCGCGCCGTCATCTTCTCCTCCATAGGACAAATATGACATATATATGACAAACAACACTGGACATAATACAGATCCCTGAGGCATACCACTAGATGTCGGCCTCCAATCTGACAAACAATTATCCACCACTACTCTCTGATGTCTCCCATCCAGCCACTGCTGAATCCATTTTACTACTTTGATATTAATACCTAACGACTGAACCTTTCTAACTAACCTTCTGTGTGGAACCTTGTCAAAAACCTTACTGAAGTCCATATAGGCAACATCCACCACTTTACCCTCGTCAACTTTCCTAGTAACCTCTTCAAGAAATTCAATAAGATTTGTCAAACATGCCCTTCCACGCACAAATCCATGTTGACTGTTCCTAATCAGACCCTGTCTATCCAGATAATTATATACACCATCTCTAAGAATACTTTACATCAATTTACTCACCACTGACGTCAAACTCACAGGCTGATAATTGCTAGGTTTACTCTTAGAACCCTTTTTAATCAATGGAACCACATGAGCAATACACCAATCCTCCAGCACCATCCCCGCTTCTAATGACATTTGAAATATTTCTGTCAGAGCCTCTGCTATTTCCACACTAACTTCCCTCAAGGTCCTAGGGAATATCTTGCCCAGACCCGGAGACTTATCCACTTTTATATTCCTTAAAAGCACCAGTACTTCCTCTTCTTTAATCATCATACTTTCCATAACTACCCTTCTTGTTTCCCTTACACAATTCAATATCCTTCTCCTTAGTGAATACTGAAGAAAAGAAATTGTTCAAAATCTCCCCCATCTCTTTTGGCTCCGCACATAGCCGTCCACTCTGATTCTCTAAGGGACCAATTTTATCCCTCACTATCCTTTTGCTATTAATAAAATGGTAGAAACCCTTGGGATTTATTTTCACCTTACTTGCCAAAGCAACCTCATATCTTCTTTTAGCTTTTCTAATTTCTTTCTTAAGATTCTTTTTACATTCTTTATATTCCTCGAGCACCTCATTTACTCCAAGCTGCCTATATTTATTGTAGATCCCTCTCTTTTTCCAAACCAAGTTTCCAATATCCCTTGAAAACCATGGCTCTCTCACTTTCACTGGGACAAACGAGAATGAGGGGTGATCTTTCAAGGGTGTCTAAAATCACGAGGGGCCCAGACAGACTGAAGGCACTCCATCTTTTTCGCAAGGTTGGCGAATGAAAACTAGAGGGCACAAGTTTAAGATGAGAGGGGAGAGATTTAAAAGGAACTCAAGGGGAACATTGGGAGGGTGGTCAGTATATGGAATGAGCTGCCAGAGGAAGTGGTTGAGATGGGTATATAGATAACTTGTAAAAAGCGATTGGATAGGTACGGGGATAGGGAAGGTTTGTGCTGGCTGCACTATTCTATGTTCTGTGTTCCACAACTACGGGCGAAACGCAGGCAAATGGGTGCCAAGCATTATGGGCGTGCTATGTTGGCGCCAGAATGTGTGGCCACACTTGTGGGCTGCCCCTGGCACATCCAACGTTTGTGTTGGCTGTTAACATGAACGATGCATTTCACTGATAAATAAGGGCATCTGAAATGGAGCTACGTTTATCAGCGTGGGCCAAAGAGCCTGTTTCTATACTGTGTGACTCTACTACTGCGATGGTACAGACAAAATACAAGCAAAAAGTTATACATAAATTATAAAAGTCAGTGTGGGCAAAACAAGGCACTAGTTCAAAAAAGAAACACAATCTAACATTTGGGTCCAGTGATTAGTGTAAGGTTACTACAACACCAACGACCTGCGTTCAGCTCCCGCTACTGTGTGTAATGAGTTTGCACGTTCATCCCGTGACCACGTGGGTTTCCTCCCTGTGCTCCAGTTTCCTCCCACATTCCACAGACACGCAGGCCAGTGGGTTAATTGGTCATGTGGGTGTAATTGGGTGGCAGGAGTTCGTTGGGCCAAAAGGTCCTGTCACCGAGCTGTATCGATGAATAAGTAAACGCTGGTCCCTCACAAACAGGAGAGAATCTGCAGATGCTGGAAATCCGAGCCACACACACACAAAATGCTGGAGGAACTCAGCAGGCCAGGCAGCATCTGTGGAAAAGGGTACAGTCGATGTTTTGGGTCCAGTCCTTTGCGCAGGACTGGAGAGAAAAGAACGAGAAGTCAGAGTTAGACAGTGGAGGGAGGGGAGGGAGGAACACAAGGTGATAGGTGAAACTGGGAGAGGGGAGGGCTGAAGTAGAGAGCTGGGAAGTTGATTAGTGAAAGGGATAGCAGGCTGGAGAAGGGGGAATCTGATAGGGGAGGACAGAGGCCATGAAAAGGAGAAAAGAGGAAGAATAGGAAGAAGGTGATGGGCAAATAAGGAGATAATGTGAGAAGGGGAAATGGTGAAGCAGAGGAGAGACATCACTGGAAGTTTGAGAAATCGATGTTCCTGCCACCAGGTTGGAGGCTACCCATAAAGAATATAAGGTGTTGCTCCTACCCTGAGTGTGGCCTCATCGTGCTAGTAGAGGAGGCCATGGGCTGACATGTTGGAATGGGAATGGGAATGGGAAGTAGTATTGAAATGGGTGGCCACTGGGAGATCCTGATTTTTTTGGCGGGTGGAGTGTCGGTGATCGGCCAGGCGGTCTCCCAATCTACGTCGGTTCTCACTGATATACAGGAGGCTACACGGGGAGTGCCGGATACAGCAGATGACCCCAACAGACTCACAGGTAAGGTGCTGCCTCACCTGGAAGGACTGTTTAGGGCCCTGAATGGCAGTGAGGGAGAAGGTGTAGGGCAGGTGTGGCACTTGTTCCGCTTGCAAGGGTAAGCGCCAGGAGGGAGAATGGGCGAGGGAGTTGCATAGGGAGCGATCCCTGTGGAAAGCAGAAAGTCTGGTGGTGGGATCCAGTTGGAGACAGCGGAAGCCACAGAAAATTATGCGCTGGACGCCGAGGCTGGTGGGTTGATAGGTGAGGACTTTCGTCCCCAACGGAACTGCGGGAGCATCTTCACCAGAGGCACTGCAGTGATTAAAGAAGGAAGCTGTCCCTCACCTTGTCAGGGGTGAGTGATAAATCTCCCCTAATCGGTGGTGCCCACATTTGCTCATGGAACCACAAGGTGAGGCGATTCTTCAGTTCCCAGCTCTGGTTCGTATGCCTTTTTGGGATAGTTAGGGTGCAATCCCAGGGATTGTCTGCAGAGGGCAGTGGTGCCCTTCACCAGCCAGGCTCTGGCGACTGGCACAGCAGAACTCCACTGGCATGCGGAGTCACTCATGGAGCACAGAAACAGGCCCCTGGCCCAGCCAGTCCCTGCCGACCGAGATGCCCTGCTCAAGCTCGTTCCTTTTGCCCATAACCTTCTAAACCTTTCCTATCCTTGTACACAAGAGATTCTGCCGATGCTGGAAATCCAGAGCAACACACACAAAACACTGGAGAAATTTAGCAGGCCAGGCAGCATCCAAAGAGGGGAACAAACTGTTGATGTTTTGGGCCGAGATGCTTCATCAGGATTGGAAAGTAAGGGGCCAGAACAGAAGGAAGAATAAGAAGGTGTGGTGGGGAGGCATACAAGCTGGCACGTGACAAGTAAGACCAGGGGATGGTGAATGTCGGTGAGTGTGGGAGGGGGTGATGTAAGAAGCTGGGAGGGGAGAGATGGAAGAGGTAAAGGGCTGAAGAAGGAATCTGATAGGAGAAGAGAGTGGACCATGGTGGAGAGGCACCAGAGGGAGGTGATGGACTGGTGAGAAAGGAGCCAGAATGGGAAATGGAAACAGAGTGAACGGGGATGGGCTGAAATTGCCGGAAGTCAGAGAAATCGGCGTTCATGCCTTCAGTCTGGGGGCTACCCAGATGGAATATGAGGTCTGAATACCTGACTGACTGTGTACATGAACACGGCCAAACGAAACAGCGTTCCCCTGGGACAAGGTGCAGGACACACAACACACTGTGCACGGTACCATGAGCAGGCGTGGCTACGAGATCAGAAAAGGAACGCGCTCACAAAGAAACAGTTAACAATACAACCCCCGTCCCTGAGTTGCACGGCGAGACTGACGGTAAATTGTCCGGGTCTAGCTTGCTCTTCCACCGAGCGAACACTAGAGGGCAATTATTGTGGGAGATGAATCCGTGATCTCACCCTGAAGAACGTGATAGGCCTGCAGTTGTTCAGATAAATCCACTTGGAAAACCTGATTCATAGTTTTACCACCCCTCACCCTCCTTTTTAAAAAAATACTTAATCATTTTAATTTATGTCAAATCAACTCAATACAGTGGAAGTTGGCAAAGATTTTTCTCTGTCCCCGTAGCATTTATATTATACAAGGACCATTACTTGAACTGCAGAATGAAATTCTGTGAGTGAATCTGGACATAGTTTCTGAAACCAGCTCATCAGTTTCTTGGAACATTACTCACACCCCCCCCCCAACAGTGAGACCCTCCCTCACTACAGTACTGCCCCCTTTTCTTTACAAACGCATTAAACTTTATTCAACTACAAAAGCCATTCAAATGTTCGCGATTACAACACAGTTACTGAATTTAAATTAAAATAGTTATTATCATCTATAATACACACAATTCCGTAGGGGGACGGGACCACCGTTCACGGAAATCTCCCACTGTAACCATAAAGATCGCATGCTCCCTCTCCACGGACAGCCCTAGCCCCAGAAGAGGGGCAGGCAGTCGGCTCACATAGAGCGCTCGACAGCTGGACCTGCCAATGGCCATCTTGGCCAGGCCCAGGAGCTGCCCTACCTGGATCTCCCCCGAGAGAACGCTCACCTCCCCCCAACCCACCCCATCTCCATCTCATAAACCAAGAGCGCGGGTCGCGGGGCTGAAGTGCAGACGGAACGTGAGGAGCGGCCACTTCATGAACTAAACCGGGGCTGCAGCCTCTCGCATTCCGTGTAGAACAGTGACCTCCAGTCCACAGAAAGGACAGGTGGACGGGGTATCAGTAAACCGGCTCAGGAATCTATTGCACGGCACTGCCCTCTACAACACCCTGGTGTGCGGGGGCGTATACGGAGTCTTCCACTGGGGACCTCCCTCTCCACTCGATGGTAAGACATACCACCAGCCGTACCCTCCTTACAGCAATGCCCCCGGCGAAGAAAGTGTGTCGCCAGTGTGTGCCACCTCGGAAGGTGCTCGTTGTACAGGCATCTCTGCAGGGTCCTGAGGCAGAGCTGCCAACCGGGTAAGTACACACACCAGAGACTGACCGCCCTCCACAATCGGAAGACGCAGGGTCACAGCGGAGATTCAATGCCTCCTGTTGCCCCAGAAGTCCACCAACTTCCTCTGGGCCCTGGCGATAAATATGCGAGGGTGGGAATAAAGTGACCAGCCGGTGCCAAAGCATAGAGGCTTCCGGAGGGTTAATGGCCAACGGCCTACCCCGGTACGTGATTAGGCGGAGTAACCGGGCCGGTCAGAGACCTTCGTCTCGAAGTCCAGCCGATCCGCCGGCCAAGTGTCTGCTGTGGTGCTTGGGCGGAGTCCAGATAGAGAAGGTGCGTGGTGCTCCACGCGAATGGTCTCAGCTCCTCTGGCAGGGAGTCCATCTCCCGCTGACCCACGAAAAGACCAGACCACTTTCTCCAGTTAGACCCTGGCAGGGGACGCGGCTGAAAGGACCCGCTGACAGTCTCGAACCCTCTGTGGATCAACAGGGTCGGTGACTGTGAGGAGGAAGTTATTGGTATAAGCCAAAAGGTCTACATTTATCCCTGGATCGAGCGGAACCGGACCTGTCAACCGGTTCCGAAGAAAGCACAGGACACGCTCGACGCAGACTACCCCCCTCCCAAAGTAAAGGATCCATTAACCTTTACCACGCACTCCGCTGCATCACCCGTCAGATGGACACGGGCGACAAAATGCGGTCCGAGTCCGAGTAGGTGGTCATGACCCATGCTGTCAAACGCCTTCTCCTGATCGAGAGAGAGAGAGAGAGAGAGGCGGTCGACAGGCCAGCCTCAAGGGACAAATGGATCAGGTCCCGGATGGGGTGAACGGACCGGCCCGGGACGGTGTAGGATTGATCTAGGTGGGTCAATTGGGAACAGTACGGAACACAGGAGACTGGCCTGGACCGGGGCAAAGATCAGGAGAGACACCGATTGTGAATTCCTCTGGAGGCAGCGACCCCCTTTCTTCGGCAGCAGGACCACGCCTGTCCCACGCCAAGAGAGGGGCACCTCCCCTGTCGACAGGTTTTTACCCGGGAGTCTGGTGTAGCCAGCACCCAGTGTGCCCCAGAAAGCCCGGAGGGATTTCAGAGTCAGCGGGTCCGACTGTGGTGACTTGTCTCCTCCCATAGCTGGTTGAGGGTGCTGGTCAGTTCCTCCAGCGATAGGGGAGAGTCCAGCCGCTGGACAGCCTCAGGACTGACCTTTGGCAACTCCGCCCTCAGCAGCCCGTGCGCCTCCTCGCTTGACGGTCCTGGCGAGAACACCACCGCATAAAATGAGCGAATTTCGTTAACGATTCTCGCCCGATCCGTGACAAGGAGCCATCCTCTACCAGCAGCTCCACAAGCACACCCCTCCATTTCTCAGAAAGTAAAAGAGGGGTGAGGAACGGTCCGGATCTTGTAACAGCTGGATCCTTGAACTCACGAAAGCACCCCAAGACCCATCGAGCTGCGGGTCCCTCTTCCCCCGGTACTCCTGCCAAAGGAGGGGATTCCCCCCGTGCGTGCGTCAGCTGAGACCCCAGGTCAAGCAGCTCTTCCGCGGGCCGCTCGACCTGGGACGCTGGCTCCTCGGTCGATCGTCGCGCGCACTCCTTGCAGGAGTCGGACGTGAGCTTTGCCCCCACGTCCCGCCAGAGTCTCAGGGAGGGAGGTTACTCCATTCTCCACGGGACGAGATAGCGCGGAGTAGACCTGACAAGTGACCAGGCCGGACAGAGTCCAACCAGTTCGCCCGCTAAGCCTTCGCAGTAGACCCCCAGACAGAGGAGGTGCGTGGTACTCCACGCAAATGGCCTTAACTCCCCCGGCAGGGAGTTCATCTCCGACTGACCCAGTTATAGATCACAGCGCTTTCTCCAGCGGACCCTGGTCGAGGACATGGCTGAAAAGGCTCATTGACAGTCTCGTATCCTCTGTCGGTCGGCTCTTCTCCCGGTGGCCCTCAGTGCCGCTCCTCTCACAATATGAGGCTCCCTCAGTACAGCCCCTCCTACAGAGTGAGGCTCCTTCATGACTGCCCACCCCGCAGTGTGATCCTCCCTCATTACTGCCCCATGATCCGTGGTGGGCGCGGTCAGGCTCGAACCGAGGGCTCGCAACGTGGGGCGGAGAGGCGCTCCCTCCCTCTCACTGCCTGGAACCAGAGACTTTATCAAACATTCTGCGCTGGCAATGCTCAGCGCTCTTGGGCACTTCCCAGCGACTGAGGGGAAACCGCAGCCAACAGTTCCAAGAAAACTTTGCCTCTTTCCAGTAAGGAATGGAAATAGAATCGAAACAGATGTTCCCCAAAAATACCTGTGGGTCGGCTCGAGGGTCCTCGGAGAGCTGGTTTATTGAAGTGTATATCCCGGCCAGCAAGGGGAGCTTTGGGATCAGGATTGGGTTACTGGAGATCGGGACTGGTGCCTAGTGTGTGTATAGACTCTGGTTACGGTTCGCGAGAAAACCTCGGCCGTGAGTCAGACATTTCGTCCGCCCAGTGATCTGTGGCCGTGTTGGCAAACCACTGCACACGGCCCAAGGACCCTCAGTGGGCTCAGCGGCTGGACTTCATCAGCAGTTTGAGGAGATTTGGGTATGTCACCAAAAATCCCTACAGATGTCTGGAACGTATTGGCGGGGGTGGTGATGGATGCAGGTACATTAGGAACATGTAAGATACTCTTAGATAGGCACATGGATGATAGGAGGGTTATGCGGAGGGGAAAGTTAGATTGATCTTGGAGTAGAGTGTAAGGTCGGTACAACATCGTGGGCCAAAGGGCCTGTACACTAATGTTCAGTGGGGGACTCTTGGACCGCATCGCCGTCTGGTGTGGAGGCGTCAGTGCCCAGGATCAGAAAGGGCTGCGGAGGGTTGTAAGCTCCGCCAGCTCCATTGCAGGCACTCCCCTCCCCAGTACCGAGGTTGTCTTCAAAAGGCGATGCCCCAAGAAGCAAGTGGTTAAGGCGTTCGTCTAGTGATCTGAAGGTCACTAGTTCCAGCCTTGGCTGAGGCAGCGTGTTGTGTCCTTGAGCAAGGCACTTAACCACACAGTGCTCTGCGACGACACTGGTTCCAAGCTGTATGGGTCCTAGTGCCCTTCCCTTGGACAACATCGGTGGCGTGGAGAGGGGAGACTTGCAGCATGGGCAACTGCCGGTCTTCCATACAACCTTGCCCAGGCCTGTGCCCTGGAACCTTCCAAGGCGCAAATCCATGGTCTCATGAGACTGACGGATGCCAGTATATAAAGAAGCCAGCATGCATCTCGGGCATCTCGGGGAACCAGCACCACTTAGGACATACCCTCGTCTCACTGCTACGGTACGGGAGCCTGAAGGCACACACTCGACTTTTCAGGAACAGCTTCTTCCGCTCTGAACTCACGAGCACTACCTGACCGGTTTGGTCTTTCTGTATTGCTCACCCACTTAATCATTCGTCCATCCTCTTGTTCGTTTGTATATTTATACACAGTATTACCTTTCTTATAGCATTGTTTACGTCTTGTCACAAAGGAACAGATTTCAGTGAGTAGGGTCAGTCCCTGGGGAGAGCTGTTGCTCACATACAGGTCCAATCCGCTGCTTCGACAACACGCAAATCGAAGAGATCGTTCTGCCTATCAGTGCGTGTTGGCTCTTTGAAAGAAGTTCCTATCATTCCCCGTCCCCACCCCACCGACCTTTCCCAGCTAACCGCTGCTCTCTGGCCCCCTCTGACACATCCTGTTCCCAGCACCTCTCAGGCCAGTGTGCTCCCGATAGCGGCAGAGGAACATCCACCCCTCCGTTCCGGAGCTTTAGCAGAGACTGAGGCTGAGCATATTGGGACTTTTCCACTGGAGCATGGGAGAGTGAGGGGTGAATGGCCGAGGTGTGAAAAAGCTCCATAAAGGGGCGGCGGATTACAGTGCCAGCGACCCGGGATCAATCCCCTCCGTGGTCCGTAAGGAGACAGACCATATGATACTGGAGCAGAATTAGACCAGCTGGCCAATCAAGTCTGCTCCACCATTCAATCAACTTTTTTTAACCCCATTCTACTGCCTTTTCCCCATAACCCTTAAACGCCTTACCAGTCAAGAACCGATCAGTCTCTACCCCATGTCTTACATTTCCTCCGGGCGCTCTGGTTTCCTCCCACATTCCAAGGGGTCAGCCGGTTAGTGGGTCACAAGGCTCGTTGGTCCGGAGGGGGTTGTTACGGAGCTCTGTGTCTAAATAAAAGCGGGGGCGGGGGTATCGTCGACTCAGACCACGAGAGGCCTGCGTCGGGCATTTTCATGCCTTACAAGGTGCAGATTGGAAGTCTGTGTGGGGCGCCACTCCTCGCACAGACACTAGAGCAACGTGTGGTTAAGTGCCTTGCTCAAGGACTCAAACACGCTGCCGCAGCTGAGGCTCGAACTAGCGACCTTGAGGTAACTAGACGAATGCCTTAACCACTTGGCCACGTGTCCAGCCAGCGTCTAAATAAAAATATAAAAGAAATCATGAGTGTCACAGGTAGGTCTTTATCCCGGAGCCAGGGGAATGAGGAACTGGAGAGCACAGGTTTTAGATGAGAGGAAAGGGGCAACGTTTCACCCAGAAGGCGGAGAGAATACGGAATGAGCCGCCCGAGCAAGTGGTTGGGACAGGTCCTGAACCCGAACAACACTGAACAAGTGCACGGACGGGTGCATGGATAGAGAGGGTCGGATTATAGAACGTCTCTTAACGAGAGAGCACGTCTTATGAAGAAGGGCTGAGCGAGCGCCGGCTGTTCCCTTCGGAGCGAAGGCGGTGACTTGACGGAGCTGTACGAGATGATAAGAGTGGATAGTCAGACTTTTACAGGGCATTTATGGCTAATACGTGGGGCATAATTTTAAGGTGGTTCCTAAGGTTCTCATAGCCGGGGGTGGTAGTGGGGATAAGCTCCCACTACCTATAAACTGCTCCAAATGGTGTGGGTCTCTAACAGCCTCTGACAACCAATTCCAACTCTCGGCCTTCACATATGGCTTAGCTACCAGGCCCGGCGGAACTGTTTCTACTGACAAGAGAAGGGGAAAAGGCGGACCACTGGCGCCTCAAAACCAGTTGCTTTGGGCTGGTGGGGCTCGTCAGCCTTGGACGGCAGCCCGCCTAGGAGAAGGAAAGCTCTGATTTTAAACCCCTGCTGCCTTGCGGCCATACCCATCCATCGGAAAGGATTCGGGAGTAAACCCCGAGGAAGAAATCCGGAGCCGGGGCCCCAAAGGCAGTTTGATGTTGTTTACAACTTCACTCCGGCAGCCTCTGCGACAGCACTGGTGCCAAGCTGTATGGGCGCTAGCCCTTCCCTTGGACTACATCAGTGACGTGGAGAGGGGGAACCCGCTGCACGGGCAACAGCCGGTTCTTCAAATCTTCCCGCCCAGGCTTGTGCCCTGGAGATGACACAGTCCACCAGAGGCACAAACCCACGATCCCCTGGGATCGACAGCTGCCTGCTAACTTTAAGGTGATTGAAAAGTCTTGTGGTGGGGGAGGTGGTGTCAGAGGTAGGTTTTTTACACAGACAGTGTTGGGTGCGTGGAATGCATTGCCAGGGGTGGTGGTACAGACAGATACATTCGGGGCATTTAAGAGACTCTTAGGCACGTGGATGGTAGAAAAATGGAGGGCTGTGTGGGAGGGAGGAGTTAGATTGATCTTCGAGTGGGTTAAAAGTTTGTCGCAACATTGTGGGCAAAAGGGCCTGTACTGTGTTCTAGGTTCTGTGTTCCAGGGTGTGTTCTTTGTTCTGTGTTCTGGGTGCTGTATTCTACGCGCTATGTTCTGTTCATGTTCTTTTTATGGGTTCTTATGCTGACTACGACTATTTCTTCGGATGCCACCCAACCTCTCTCTCATGTCGTGTCCTCCACACTCGCACTCTCTTGCCTATGAACAAATCCCTCCCCCCTCCGTCCATTTGTCACCCCCTCCTCACTCCCTCGCCTCTGTTAAGTTTCCTCTCGTTTCTAACAGCAGACACGGGGTGGGTGCGGACTTTGATTATATTACCGATGCAGCCAGAAGTATAGACAAGAGTCTATACACAGGACTCTGGCGTCCGTGACGTGCCGAGCTGTGTCCACAACTCCCTGCAGGGTCTTGAAGTTCTGATGAAGGGTCTTGGCCTGAAACATTGTTTGTTCATTCATCTCCAGAGATGCTGCCTAACCTGCTGAGTTCCTCCAGTATTTCGTGTACCCTACTTTGGATTCCCAGCTTCGGCAGAATCTCTTTCGCTAATTCCCACATCAAGCTGTTTTGCATCCAAAGAGGATGCTTTCTATGGTCCCTCGATACCAGTTGGTGAGGGTCAATGGAGACATGCCGAACTCCTTCAGGCTTCTGAGGAAGTAGAAGCATTGATCATCTTTCTTGGCCGTGGGGTTCAAGGAACTCGAAGCTCCCGACCCTTACAGGGACGTCGCGGAGATTGAGGACCTAAATTATAGGAAGAGGTTAGATTGGTTAGGACTTTAATCCCTGGAGTATGGAGGTGAAAGGTCAAGGATGAAAGGTGAGCCTGAGGGGGAACTTCGTCCCTCAGAGGGTGGTGAGGGTGTGGAACGAGCTGCCGGCAAAAGTGATGGATGTGAGTTGGACTGAAACATTTATGAGAAGTGTGGACGTGTACACGGACAAGAGGGGTGTGGAGGACATTGGTCCAGGTTCAGGTCACTGGGACTAGGCAGAATCAGAGCCCAGGATGGAACAGATGGATGGTAGAACTTCCTTCTGTGCTGCAGTGTTCTGTGACTGCTTGTGACTCTTTGACTCTCAACGTTGTTGATGTAGAGAGGAGCACCTTCCAACTCCCGTCCCAAATCAGAATCAGGTTTAATATCACTGGCATATGTGGTACTCTGCAGAGGCCCGCGTTGGGACCGCTTCTTTTCACATTATATATTAATGGTTTGGATGAAGAGACTGATGGATTTGCGGTCAAGTTTGCAGACATTACAAAGACAGGTGGAGAGGCAGGTAGTGTGGAAGAGCTGGGGAGTCTGCAGTATGACTTGGGCAGACTGGGAGACTGGGCAAAGAAGTGTCAGATGAAATATAGTGCAGAGAAGTGTGTGGTCATGCACCTTGGTAGAAGGAATAAAAACACAGACTGTTTTCTAATGGGGAGAAAATTCAAAAATCAGAGGCGCAAATGGACTTGGGATTCCTTGTGCAGGATTCCCTAAGAGTTAATTGGCAGGTTGTGTTGGTGGAAAGGATTGCAAATGCACAGCCTCAATAGAAGGACTTCCCTTTAGAACAGAGCAGAGGAGAAATTCTTCAGCCAGACTCTAGATTCAAGAATATTTATGGCATTTCTTGTACGATAAGTGTAAAGGAGAACAAAATAATTCTTACTCCAGATCCGATTAAACACAAAAAATAAGATAAGTATCACAATATTAATAAAATACAATAAATATAAATACATAGGATAGCTTATGTACATAGATTGATTGTATGTCCATGAGGTGATGCTAGACACTGGAGTGTTTGTACATAGGGTGACTGACTGGAAATGATACAGTAGTGGTGGTTGGGGGTGTGGTGGGGTGGGTTAGTGGGTGGAGATGTTGATCAGCCATACTGCTTGGGGAAGTAACAGTTTTTCTGTCTGGTGGTCCTGGTGTGGATGCTGTAGCCTCCTCCCTGATGGGAGTGGGACAAACAGTCCATGAGCAGGGCGGGTGGGATTGCTGGTTCTTTTCTGTGAATGATCGTGAATCTGCAGAATTCATTGCCACAGATGGCCGTGGGGGCCAAATCTCTAGGTAATTTTAAAGCAGAAGTTAATAGGTTCTTGATTAGGAAGGGCATCAAAGGTTACAGGGAGAAGGCAGGAAAATGGTGTTGAGAGGGATAGTAAATCAGCCGTGAATAGTGGAGCAGACTCAATGGCCCGAATGGTATAACTCTGCTCCTGTCTTATGGTCTAAGTGGAGATCTCAGGCTCAAGGGTCTCATTGAACGGTGTCCGGTCCCTGTCAGTTGAGGTTTCTCTCTCATGATAATCTCGTATGTGATCTGAACTCTTTTGCCCTCTCTTTCCCTTTGTTACTCTTCCACCTCTCCCACCTCCCATGTTACTCTGTCCCACCCTGTTACCCTCCCCGACTCTGTCTTTCATACCCTTGTCTGACTCTGCTCTCATGATTTGACAGAAACTGCGACACACCGGTCATTCGTGTCCCTGATTGACACCGGGACACACCGGTCAGTTGTGTCCTGACTGAGACTGGGTCACACCGGTCAGTTGTGTCCCTGATTGCAACTGGGTCACACCGGTAAGTCATGTGCCTGATTGGGGCTGGGTCCCACCGGTCAGTTGTGTCCTGATGAGACTGGGTCCCACAGGTCAGTATTGTCCCTGATTAAGACTGGGTCACACCGGTCAGTCATGTCCTGACCGAGAATGGGTCACACCGGTCACTCGTGTCCCTGATTGAGACTGGGTCACACCGGTTATTCGTATCCTGACCAAGACTGGGTCACACCGGTCAGTCATCTCCTGATTGATAAATAGGTCACACCAGTCAGTCGTGTCCCTGATTGAGAATGGGACACACCTGTCGGTCATGTCTCTGCCAGAGACTGGGTCACACCGGTCAGTATTGTCCCCGATTAAGACTGGGTCACACTGGTCAGTCTGCCCTGAATGAGAGTGAGTCACACCGGTCAGTCGTGTCCCTGATTGGGTCTGGGTCACACCGATCAGTCGTGTCCCTGATTGAGACTGGGTCACACCGGTCACTCGTGTCCCTGATTGAGACTGGGTCACACCGGTTATTCATATCCTGACCAAGACTGGGTCACACCGGTCAGTCGTCTCCTGATTGATAAATAGGTCACACCAGTCAGTCGTGTCCCTGATTGAGAATGGGACACACCTGTCAGTCATGTCTCTGCCAGAGACTGGGTCACACCGGTCAGTATTGTCCCCGATTAAGACTGGGTCACACTGGTCAGTCTGCCCTGAATGAGAGTGGGTCACACCGGTCAGTCGTGTCCCTGATTGGGTCTGGGTCACACCGATCAGTCGTGTCCCTGATTGAGACTGGGTCACACCGGTCAGTCGTGTCCCTGATTGGGACTGGGTCACACCGGTCACTCGTGTCCCTGATTAAGACTGGGTCACACCAGTCAGTCATGTCCTGACCGAGAATGGGTCACACCGGTCACTCGTGTCCCTGATTGAGACTGGGTCACACCGGTTATTCGTATCCTGACCAAGACTGGGTCACACCGGTCAGTCGTCTCCTGATTGATAAATAGGTCACACCAGTCAGTCGTGTCCCTGATTGAGAATGGGACACACCTGTCAGTCATGTCTCTGCCAGAGACTGGGTCACACCGGTCAGTATTGTCCCCGATTAAGACTGGGTCACACTGGTCAGTCTGCCCTGAATGAGAGTGAGTCACACCGGTCAGTCGTGTCCCTGATTGGGTCTGGGTCACACCGATCAGTCGTGTCCCTGATTGAGACTGGGTCACACCGGTCACTCGTGTCCCCGATTGAGACTGGGTCACACCGGTCAGTCGTGTCTCTGACTGAGACTGGGTCACACCAGTCAGTCCTGTCCCTGATTGAGAATGGGACACACCTGTCAGTCATGTCTCTGCCAGAGACTGGGTCACACCGGACAGGCGTGGCCTTACCGAGACTGGGTCACACCGGTCAGTTGTGTCCTGACTGAGACTGGGTCACACCGGTCAGTTGTGTCCCCGATTAAGACTGGGTCACACCGGTCAGTCGTGCCCTGAATGAGAGTGGGTCACACCGGTCAGTCGTGTCCTGACAGAGACTGGGTCACACTGGTAAGTCTTTCCCCGATTGAGACTGGGTCACACCGGTCAGTCGTGTCTTGACCGAGAATGGGGCACACCGGTCACTCGTGTCCCCGATTGAGACTGGATCACACCGGTCAGTCGTGTTCCTGACTGAGACTGGTTCACACCAGTCAGTCGTGTCCCTGATTGAGACTGGGTCATACCGGTCATTCGTGCCCTGACTGAGACTGGGTCACACCGGACAGTCGTATCCTGAATGAGACTGGGTCACACCGGTCAGTTGTGTCCTCACTGATACTGGTTCACACTGGTCTGTTGTATCCTGATTGAGACTGGGTCATACCAGTCAGTTGTGTCCTGTCTGAGACTGGGTCACACCGGTCAGTCGTGTCCCGATTGAGACTGGGTCACACTGGTCAGTTGTGTCCCTGACTGAGTCTGGATCACACCGGTCAGTCATGTCCCTGAATGCAATTGGATCACACCGGTCAGTCATGCCCCTGACTGAGACTAGGACACACTGGTCAGTCGTGTCCCTTATTGAGACTACGTCACACCGGTCAGTGGTGCCCTGCTAAGACTGGGTCACACCGGTCGGTCGTGTCCCTGAAAGAGACTGGGACACACTGGTCTGTCGTATCCTGACTGAAACTGGGTCACACCGATCATTCATGACCCTGATTGAAACTGGGTCACACCGGTCAGTCGTGTCCCCGATTGAGACTGTGTCACATCGGTCAGTCGTGTAACTGACAGTGATGGGGTCACACTGGTCAGTCGTGTCCCTGGTCGAAACAGGATCGCACTGGTCAGTCGTGTCCCTGATTGGCACTTTGTCACAGTGGTCAGTCGTGTCCCTGATTGAGACTGGGTCACACCGGTCAGTTGCGTCCCTGACCGAGACTGGGTCACACTGGTCAGTCGTGCTCTGACTGAGACAAGGTCACACCATTCAGTCATGTCCTGACTGAGACTGGGTCACACTGGTCAGTCGTACCCCTGACTGAGACTGGGTTGCAGCGGTCAGTCGTGTCCCTGATTGAGACTGGGTCACACCGGTCAGTCGTGTCCCCAATTGAGACTGTGTCACATCGGTCAGTCGTGTAACTGACAGTGACGGGGTCACAGGGGACAGTCGTGTCCTGGAGAGACTGGGACACACCGGTCAGTCGTGTCCCTGATTGAGACAGGATCGCACTGGTCATTCGTGTCCCTCATTGGCACCTTGTCACAGTAGTCAGTCGTGTCCCTGATTGAGACTGGGTCACACCGGTCAGTTGCGTCCCTGACCGAGACTGGGTCACACTGGTCAGTCGTGCTCTGACTGAGACAAGGTCACACCATTCAGTCACGTCCTGACTGAGACTGGGTCACACTGTTCAGTCGTGTCCCTGATTGAGAATGGGACACACCTGTCAGTCGTGTCTCTGCCGGAGACTGGGTCACACCGGACAGGCGTGGCCTGACCGAGACTGGGTTACACCGGTCAGTTGTGTCCTGACTGAAACTGGGTCACACCGGTCATTCGTGTCCCTGATTGAGACTGGGTCACACCGGTCTGTCATGTCCATGATTGAGACTGGGTCACACCGGTTAGTCGTGTCCTGCCCAAGACTGGGTCACACCGGTCAGTCGTGTCCCTGATTGAGACTGGGTCACACCGGACATTCATGCCCTGACTGAGACTGGGTCACACAGGACAGTCGTGTCCTGACTGAGACTGGGTCACACCGGTCAGTTGTGTCCTGATTAAGACTGGGTCACACCGGTCAGTTGTGTCCCTGACTGAGTCTGGATCACACCGGACAGTCATGTCCCTGAATGCAATTGGATCACACCGGTCAGTCATGCCCCTGACTGAGACTAGGACACACTGGTCAGTCGTGTCCCTTATTGAGACTGCGGCACTCTGGTCAGTTGTGACCTGACTGAGACTGGGACACATTGGTCAGTCGTGTCCTGTCTGAGACAGGGTCACACTGGTCTGTCATATACTGATTGAGACTGGGTCACACCAGTCAGTCGTGTGCTAATTGAGACAGGGTCCCACTGGTCAGATGTGTCCCTGACTGAGACTGGGTCAAACCGGTCAGTCATGTCCTGACTGAGATTAGGGCACATCGGTCAATCATGTCCTGACTGAGACTGGGTCACACCGGTCAGTTGTGTCCCTGACTGAGTCTGGATCACACTGGTCAGTCATGTCCCTGAATACAATTGGATCACACCGGTCAGTCATGCCCCTGACTGAGACTAGGACACACTGGTCAGTCGTGTCCCTTATTGAGACTATGTCACACCGGTCAGTGGTGCCCTGCTAAGACTGGGTCACACCGGTCGGTCGTGTCCCTGAAAGAGACTGGGACACACTGGTCTGTCGTATCCTGACTGAAACTGGGTCACACCGATCATTCATGACCCTGATTGAAACTGGGTCACACCGGTCACTCGTGTCCTCGATTGAGACTGGGTCACACCGGTCAGTCGTGTTTTGACCGAGAATGGGTCACACCGGTCACTCGTGTCCCCGATTGAGACTGGGTCACACCGGTCAGTCGTGTCCCTGACTGAGACTGGGTCACACCAGTCAGTCGTGTCCCTGATTGAGAATGGGACACACCTGTCAGTCATGTCTCTGCCAGAGACTGGGTCACACCGGACAGGCGTGGCCTTACCGAGACTGGGTCACACCGGTCAGTTGTGTCCTGACTGAGACTGGGTCACACCGGTCAGTTGTGTCCCCAATTAAGACTGGGTCACACCGGTCAGTCGTGCCCTGAATGAGAGTGGGTCACACCGGTCAGTCGTGTCCTGACAGAGACTGGGTCACACTGGTAAGTCTTTCCCCGATTGAGACTGGGTCACACCGGTCAGTCGTGTTCCTGACTGAGACTGGTTCACACCAGTCAGTCGTGTCCCTGATTGAGACTGGGTCATACCGGTCATTCGTGCCCTGACTGAGACTGGGTCACACCGGACAGTCGTATCCTGAATGAGACTGGGTCACACCGGTCAGTTGTGTCCTCACTGATACTGGTTCACACTGGTCTGTTGTATCCTGATTGAGACTGGGTCATACCAGTCAGTTGTGTCCTGTCTGAGACTGGGTCACACCGGTCAGTCGTGTCCCGATTGAGACTGGGTCACACCGGCCAGTCGTGTCCCGATTGAGACTGGGTCACACCGGTCAGTTGTGTCCCTGACTGAGTCTGGATCACACCGGTCAGTCATGTCCCTGAATGCAATTGGATCACACCGGTCAGTGATGCCCCTGACTGAGACTAGGACACACTGGTCAGTCGTGTCCCTTATTGAGACTACGTCACACCGGTCAGTGGTGCCCTGCTAAGACTGGGTCACACCGGTCGGTCGTGTCCCTGAAAGAGACTGGGACACACTGGTCTGTCGTATCCTGATTGAAACTGGATCACACCGGTCAGTCGTGTCCCCGATTGAGACTGGGTCACATTGGTCAGTCGTGTAACTGACAGTGGCTGGGACACACTGGTCAGTCGCATTCCTGACTGAGACTGGGACAAACTGGTCTGTCGTATCCTGATTGAGACTGGGTCACACTGGACAGTTGTGCCCTGATTGATACTGGGTCACTCTGGTCAGTCGTGTCCTGACTGTGACTGGGTCACATCGGTCAGTCGTGTCCCTGAAAGAGACTGGGACACACTGGTCTGTCGTATCCTGATTGAAACTGGATCACACCGGTCAGTCGTGTCCCCGATTGAGACTGGGTCACATTGGTCAGTCGTGTAACTGACAGTGGCTGGCACACACCGGTCAGTTGCATCCCTGATTGAGACTGGGTCACTCCGGTCAGTCGAGTCCTGACTGTGACTGGGTCACACCGACCAGTCGTGTCCCTGACTGAGACTGGGTCTCACCAGTTAGTCGTCTCCCTGTTTGAGACTGGGTCACACCGGTCAGTCATGCCCTGATTGAGAGTGTGTCACACCGGTCAGTTGTGTCTTGATTGACAGTGGGTCACCCGGACAATCGAGTCCTGACTGTGAGTGTGTCACACTGATCAGTCGTGCCCTGACTGAGACTGGGACACACCAGTCAGTTGTGTCCCTGATTGAGAATGGATCACACCGGTAAGTTCTCTCCTGACTGAGAATGGGTCACACCGGTCAGCCGTGTCCCTGACTGAGAATGGGTCACACCAGACAGTCATGTCCTGACGGAGGCTATGTCACACTGATTAGTCATGTTCCCAGTTGAGATTGGGTCACACTGGTCAGTCGTGTCCTGACCGAGCCTGGGTCACACCGGTTAGTCGTGTCCCCGATTGAGACAGGGTGACTCTGGTTAGTCATATCCTGACTGAGACAGGATCATACCAGTCAGTCGTGTCCTGACTGAGACTGGGTCAGATCGGTCAGACTTGTCCCTGACCGAGACTGGGACACATCGGTCAGTTGTGTCGCCGATTGAGACTGGGTCATACCAGTCAGTCGTGCCCTGACTGAAACTGGGTCACACCGATCAGTTGTGCCCTTGACTGAGACTGAGACACATCGGTCAGTCGTGTCCTGACTGAGAGTGGGTCACACTGGTCAGTCATGTCCCTGACTGAGACTGGGTCACACCGGTCTGTCGTGTCCTGATTGAGACTGTGTCACACCGGCTAGCCGTGTCCCTGACAGAGACTGCCTCACATGGGTCAGTCATGTCCGTGATTGTGACTGGAACACACCGGTCAGTTGTGTCCTGACTGCAAATGTGTTTACGCCGGTCAGCCGTGTCCCTGACTGAGACGGCAACACACCGGTTAGTCGTGTCCTGACTGAGACTGGTCACATTGGTCAGTCGTGTCCATGACTGAGACTGGGTCACACCGTTCAGTCGTGTTCCTGACTCAGACTGGGACACACTGGTCAGTCGTGTCCTGACTGAGACTGGGGCACACTGGTCAGTCGTGTCCTGACTGAGACTGGGTCACACTGGACAGTCATGTCCTGACTGAGACTGGGTGACACAGGTCAATTGTGTCCTGACTGAGACTGGGTCACACCGGTCAGTCGTGTCCCTGACTGAGTCTGTGTCACACTGGTCTGTCGTGTCCCCGATTGAGACTGGGACACACTGGTCAGTCGTGTCCTGATTGAGACCGGCTCACACTGGTCAGTCGCGTCCTGTCTGAGAATGGGTCACACCGGTCAGTCGTGTCCCTGACTGAGACTGGGTCACACCGGTCAGTCGTTTCCCTTATTGAGGCTGGGTCACTCCGGTCAATCGTGTCTTGACTGAGACGGGGTCACACCGGTCAGTTGTGTCCTGTCTGAGAATGGGTCACACCAGTCAGTTGTGTCCCTGACTGAGACTAGGTCACACTGGTCAGTCGTGTCCTGACTGAGACTGGGTCACACCGGTCAGTTGTGTCCTGTCTGAGAATGGGTCACACCGGTCAGTCTTTTCCCTTATTGAGGCTGGGTCACTCCGGTCTGTCGTGCCCTGACTGAGACTGTGTCATACCGGTCAGTCCTATCCTGACTGAGACTGGGTCACTCCAGTCAGTCGTGTCCTGATTGAGACTGGGTCACACCAGTCAATCGTGTCCTGTCTGAGACTGGGTCACACTGGTCAGTTGTGTCCTGACTGAGACTGGGTCACACCGGTCAGTCGTGTCCTGATTGAGACTGGGTCACACCAGTCAGTCGTGTCCCTGACTGCCACTGGATCACTCCAGTCATTTGTGAACTGAGAGAGACTGGGTCACACCGGTCAGTCATGTCCCTGATTGGGACTGGGTCACACCCGTCAGTCTTGTCCTGACAGAGACTGGGTCACACCGGTCAGTTGTGTCCTGATTGAGAATGTGTCACACCGGTCAATCGTGTCCTGACAGAGACTGGGTCACACCGGTCAGTCATGTCTCTGATTGGGACTGGGTCACAACCATCAGTCTTGTCCGTGACTGAGAATGGGTCACACCGGTCAGTCGTGTCCCTGACTGAGACTGGGTCACACCGGTCAGTCATGTCCCTGACAGAGACTGCCTCACATGGGTCAGTCGTGTCCGTGATTGCGATGGAACTCACCAGTCAGTCGTGTCCTGACTGAGACTGGTCACACTGATAAGTCGTGTCCCTGACTGAGACTGGGTCACACTGTTCAGTCGTGTTCCTGACTGAGACTGGGTCACACCAGACAGTCGTGTCCTGATTGAGGCTGGGACACACCGGTTAGTCGTGTCCTGACTGAGACTGGTCACACTGGTCAGTCGTGTCTCTGACTGAGACTGGGTCACATCAGTCAGTTGTGTCCTGATTGAGACTGGGACAAACTGGTCAGTCGTGTCCTGATTGAGACTGTGTCACACCGGTCAGTCGTGTCCCTGACTGCAACTGGATCACTCCTGTCAGTCGTGACCTGAGAGAGACAGGGACACACTGGTCAATCGTGTCCTGACTGTGACTGAATCACACCAGTCAGCCGTGTCCTGATTGAGACTGTGTCACAACAATCAGCTGTGTCCCTGACTGAGACTGAGTCACACTGTTCAGTTGTGTCATGAATGAGACTGTGTCACACCAGTCAGCCGTGTCCCTGACTGAGACTGGGTCACACCAGTCAGTCGTGTCCCTGACTGAGACTGGGTCACACCAGTCAGCCGTGTCCCTGACTGAGACTGAGGCACAATGTTCAGTTGTGTCATGAATGAGACTGGGTCACACCGGTCAGTCGTGCCCTGATTGAGACTGTGTCACACCAGTCAGTCGTGTCCCTGACTGAGACTGGGTCACACCGGTCAGTCGTGTCCTGATTGAGACTGTGTCACACCAGTCAGTCGTGTCCCTGACTGAGGCTGTGTCACACCAGTCAGTCGTGTCCCTGATTGAGACTGTGTCACACCAGTCAGCCGTGTCCCTGACTGAGACGGCAACACACCGGTTAGTCGTGTCCTTGCTGAAACTGGTCACACTGGTCAGTCATGTCCCTGACTGAGACTGGGTCACACCAGTCTGTCGTGTCCTGATTGAGACTGTGTCACACCGGTCAGTCGTGTCCCTGACTGCAACTGGATCACTCCTGTCAGTCGTGACCTGAGAGAGACAGGGACACACTGGTCAATCGTGTCCTGACTGTGACTGAATCACACCAGTCAGTCATGTCCTGATTGAGACTGTGTCACAACAATCAGCCGTGTCCCTGACTGAGACTGAGTCACACTGTTCAGTTGTGTCATGAATGAGACTGTGTCACACCAGTCAGTCGTGTCCCTGACTGAGACTGGGTCACACCAGTCAGTCATGTCCTGACTGAGACTGTGTCACACCGGCTAGCCGTGTCCCTGACAGAGACTGCCTCACATGGGTCAGTCGTGTCTGTGATTGTGACTGGAACACACCGGTCAGTTGTGTCCTGACTGCAAATGTGTTTACGCCGGTCAGCCGTGTCCCTGACTGAGACGGCAACACACCGATTAGTCGTGTCCTGACTGAGACTGGTCACATTGGTCAGTCGTGTCCATGACTGAGACTGGGTCACACCGTTCAGTCGTGTTCCTGACTCAGACTGGGACACACTGGTCAGTCGTGTCCGGACTGAGACTGGGCTACACTGGTCAGTCGTGTCCTGACTGAGACTGGGTCACACTGGACAGTCATGTCCTGACTGAGACTGGGTGACACGGGTCAATTGTGTCCTGACTGACTCTGGGTCACACCGGTCAGTCGTGTCCTGACTGAGACTGGGTCACACCGGTCAGTCGTGTCCCTGATTGAGACTGTGTCACACCAGTCAGTCGTGTCCCTGACTGAGACTGGGTCACACCGGTCAGTCGTGCCCTGACTGAGGCTGTGTCACACCAGTCAGTCGTGTCCCTGATTGAGACTGTGTCACACCAGTCAGCCGTGTCCCTGACTGAGACGGCAACACACCGGTTAGTCGTGTCCTTGCTGAAACTGGTCACACCGGTCTGTCGTGTCCTGATTGAGACTGTGTCACACCGGCTAGCCGTGTCCCTGACAGAGACTGCCTCACATGGGTCAGTCATGTCCGTGATTGTGACTGGAACACACCGGTCAGTTGTGTCCTGACTGCAAATGTGTTTACGCCGGTCAGCCGTGTCCCTGACTGAGACGGCAACACACCGATTAGTCGTGTCCTGACTGAGACTGGTCACATTGGTCAGTCGTGTCAATGACTGAGACTGGGACACACTGGTCAGTCGTGTCCTGACTGAGACTGGGTCACACTGGACAGTCATGTCCTGACTGAGACTGGGTGACACAGGTCAATTGTGTCCTGACTGACTCTGGGACACACCGGTCAGTCATGTCCTGACTGAGACTGGGTCACACCGGTCAGTCGTGTCCTGACTGAGACTGGGTCACACCGGTCAGTCGTGTCCCTGACTGAGTCTGTGTCACACTGGTCTGTCGTGTCCCCGATTGAGACTGGGACACACTGGTCAGTCGTGTCCTGATTGAGACCGGCTCACACTGGTCAGTCGCGTCCTGTCTGAGAATGGGTCACACCGGTCAGTCGTGTCCCTGACTGAGACTGGGTCACACCGGTCAGTCGTTTCCCTTATTGAGGCTGGGTCACTCCGGTCAATCGTGTCTTGACTGAGACGGGGTCACACCGGTCAGTTGTGTCCTGTCTGAGAATGGGTCACACCAGTCAGTTGTGTCCCTGACTGAGACTAGGTCACACTGGTCAGTCGTGTCCTGACTGAGACTGGGTCACACCGGCCAGTTGTGTCCTGTCTGAGAATGGGTCACACCGGTCAGTCGTGTCCCTGACTGAGACTGGGTCACACCGGTCAGTCGTTTCCCTTATTGAGGCTGGGTCACTCCGGTCTGTCGTGCCCTGACTGAGACTGTGTCATACCGGTCAGTCCTATCCTGACTGAGACTGGGTCACTCCAGTCAGTCGTGTCCTGATTGAGACTGGGTCACACCAGTCAATCGTGTCCTGTCTGAGACTGGGTCACACTGGTCAGTTGTGTCCTGACTGAGACTGGGTCACACCGGTCAGTCGTGTCCTGATTGAGACTGGGTCACACCAGTCAGTCGTGTCCCTGACTGCCACTGGATCACTCCAGTCAGTTGTGAACTGAGAGAGACTGGGTCACACCGGTCAGTCATGTCCCTGATTGGGACTGGGTCACACCCGTCAGTCTTGTCCTGACAGAGACTGGGTCACACCGGTCAGTTGTGTCCTGATTGAGAATGTGTCACACCGGTCAATCGTGTCCTGACAGAGACTGGGTCACACCGGTCAGTCATGTCTCTGATTGGGACTGGGTCACAACCATCAGTCTTGTCCGTGACTGAGAATGGGTCACACCGGTCAGTCGTGTCCCTGACTGAGACTGGGTCACACCGGTCAGTCATGTCCCTGACAGAGACTGCCTCACATGGGTCAGTCGTGTCCGTGATTGCGATGGAACTCACCAGTCAGTCGTGTCCTGACTGAGACTGGGGCACACTGTTCAGTCGTGTTCCTGACTCAGACTGGGACACACTGGTCAGTCGTGTCCGGACTGAGACTGGGGCACACTGGACAGTCATGTCCTGACTGAGACTGGGTGACACGGGTCAATTGTGTCCTGACTGACTCTGGGACACACCGGTCAGTCGTGTCCCTGACTGAGACTGGGTCACACCGGTCAGTCGTGCCCTGACTGAGGCTGTGTCACATGGGTCAGTCGTGTCCCTGACTGAGACTGTGTCACACCAGTCAGTCGTGTCCCTGATTGAGACTGTGTCACACCTGTCAGCCGTATCCCTGACTGAGACGGCAACACACCGGTTAGTCGTGTCCTTGCTGAAACTGGTCACACTGGTCAGTCATGTCCCTGACTGAGACTGGGTCACACCAGTCTGTCGTGTCCTGATTGAGACTGTGTCACACCGGTCAGTCGTGTCCCTGACTGCAACTGGATCACTCCTGTCAGTCGTGACCTGAGAGAGACAGGGACACACTGGTCAATCGTGTCCTGACTGTGACTGAATCACACCAGTCAGTCATGTCCTGATTGAGACTGTGTCACAACAATCAGCCGTGTCCCTGACTGAGACTGAGTCACACTGTTCAGTTGTGTCATGAATGAGACTGTGTCACACCAGTCAGTCATGTCCTGACTGAGACTGGGTCACACCAGTCAGTCGTGTCCCTGACTGAGACTGGGCCACACCGGTCAGTCGTGCCCTGATTGAGACTGTGTCACACCAGTCAGTCGTGTCCCTGACTGAGACTGGGTCACACCGGTCAGTCGTGCCCTGATTGAGACTGTGTCACCCCAGTCAGTCGTGTCCCTGACAGAGACTGCCTCACATGGGTCAGTCGTGCCCTGATTGAGACTGTGTCACACCAGTCAGCCGTGTCCCTGACTGAGACGGCAACACACCGGTTAGTCGTGTCCTTGCTGAAACTGGTCACACTGGTCAGTCATGTCCCTGACTGAGACTGGGTCACACCGGTCTGTCGTGTCCTGATTGAGACTGTGTCACACCGGCTAGCCGTGTCCCTGACAGAGACTGCCTCACATGGGTCAGTCGTGTCCGTGATTGTGACTGGAACACACCGGTCAGTTGTGTCCTGACTGCAAATGTGTTTACGCCGGTCAGCCGTGTCCCTAACTGAGACGGCGACACACCGGTCAGTCGTGTCCTGACTGAGACTGGTCACATTGGTCAGTCGTGTCAATGACTGAGACTGGGTCACACTGGACAGTCATGTCCTGACTGAGACTGGGTGACACAGGTCAATTGTGTCCTGACTGACTCTGGGACACACCGGTCCGTCATGTCCTGACTGAGACTGGGTCACACCGGTCAGTCGTGTCCTGACTGAGACTGGGTCACACCGGTCAGTCATGTCCCTGACTGAGTCTGTGTCACACTGGTCTGTCGTGTCCCCGATTGAGACTGGGACACACTGGTCAGTCGTGTCCTGATTGAGACCGGCTCACACTGGTCAGTCGCGTCCTGTCTGAGAATGGGTCACACCGGTCAGTCGTGTCCCTGACTGAGACTGGGTCACACCGGTCAGTCGTTTCCCTTATTGAGGCTGGGTCACTCCGGTCAATCGTGTCTTGACTGAGATGGGGTCACACCGGTCAGTTGTGTCCTGTCTGAGAATGGGTCACACCAGTCAGTTGTGTCCCTGACTGAGACTAGGTCACACTGGTCAGTCGTGTCCTGACTGAGACTGGGTCACACCGGTCAGTTGTGTCCTGTCTGAGAATGGGTCACACCGGTCAGTCGTGTCCCTGACTGAGACTGGGTCACACCGGTCAGTCGTTTCCCCTATTGAGGCTGGGTCACTCCGGTCTGTCGTGCCCTGACTGAGACTGTGTCATACCGGTCAGTCCTATCCTGACTGAGACTGGGTCACTCCAGTCAGTCGTGTCCTGATTAAGACTGGGTCACACCAGTCAATCGTGTCCTGTCTGAGACTGGGTCACACTGGTCAGTTGTGTCCTGACTGAGACTGGGTCACACCGGTCAGTCGTGTCCTGATTGAGACTGGGTCACACCAGTCAGTCGTGTCCCTGACTGCCACTGGATCACTCCAGTCAGTTGTGAACTGAGAGAGACTGGGTCACACCGGTCAGTCATGTCCCTGATTGGGACTGGGTCACACCCGTCAGTCTTGTCCTGACAGAGACTGGGTCACACCGGTCAGTTGTGTCCTGATTGAGAATGTGTCACACCGGTCAATCGTGTCCTGACAGAGACTGGGTCACACCGGTCAGTCATGTCTCTGATTGGGACTGGGTCACAACCATCAGTCTTGTCCGTGACTGAGAATGGGTCACACCGGTCAGTCGTGTCCCTGACTGAGACTGGGTCACACCGGTCAGTCATGTCCCTGACAGAGACTGCCTCACATGGGTCAGTCGTGTCCGTGATTGCGATGGAACTCACCAGTCAGTCGTGTCCTGACTGAGACTGGTCACACTGATAAGTTGTGTCCCTGACTGAGACTGGGTCACACTGTTCAGTCGTGTTCCTGACTGAGACTGGGTCACACTAGACAGTCGTGTCCTGATTGAGGCTGGGACACACCGGTTAGTCGTGTCCTGACTGAGACTGGTCACACTGGTCAGTCGTGTCTCTGACTGAGACTGGGTCACATCAGTCAGTTGTGTCCTGATTGAGACTGGGACAAACTGGTCAGTCGTGTCCTGATTGAGACTGTGTCACACCGGTCAGTCGTGTCCCTGACTGCAACTGGATCACTCCTGTCAGTCGTGACCTGAGAGAGACAGGGACACACTGGTCAATCGTGTCCTGACTGTGACTGAATCACACCAGTCAGTCATGTCCTGATTGAGACTGTGTCACAACAATCAGCCGTGTCCCTGACTGAGACTGTGTCACACCGGTCAGTCGTGTCCTGACTGAGGCTGTGTCACACCAGTCAGCCGTGTCCCTGACTGAGACGGCAACACACCGGTTAGTCGTGTCCTTGCTGAAACTGGTCACACTGGTCAGTCATGTCCCTGACTGAGACTGGGTCACACCAGTCTGTCGTGTCCTGATTGAGACTGTGTCACACCGGTCAGTCGTGTCCCTGACTGCAACTGGATCACTCCTGTCAGTCGTGACCTGAGAGAGACAGGGACACACTGGTCAATCGTGTCCTGACTGTGACTGAATCACACCAGTCAGTCATGTCCTGATTGAGACTGTGTCACAACAATCAGCCGTGTCCCTGACTGAGACTGAGTCACACTGTTCAGTTGTGTCATGAATGAGACTGTGTCACACCAGTCTGTCGTGTCCCTGACTGAGACTGGGTCACACCGGTCAGTCGTGCCCTGACTGAGACTGTGTCACACCAGTCAGTCGTGTCCCTGACTGAGACTGGGTCACACCGGTCAGTCGTGTCCTGATTGAGACTGTGTCACACCAGTCAGTCGTGTCCCTGACTGAGACTGGGTCACACCGGTCAGTCGTGCCCTGATTGAGACTGTGTCACACCGGCTAGCCGTGTCCTGACTGAGACTGTGTCACACCGGTCAGTCGTGCCCTGATTGAGACTGTGTCACACCAGTCAGTCGTGTCCCTGATTGAGACTGTGTCACACCAGTCAGCCGTGTCCCTGACTGAGACGGCAACACACCGGTTAGTCGTGTCCTTGCTGAAACTGGTCACACTGGTCAGTCATGTCCCTGACTGAGACTGGGTCACACCGGTCTGTCGTGTCCTGATTGAGACTGTGTCACACCGGCTAGCCGTGTCCCTGACAGAGACTGCCTCACATGGGTCAGTCGTGTCCGTGATTGTGACTGGAACACACCGGTCAGTTGTGTCCTGACTGCAAATGTGTTTACGCCGGTCAGCCGTGTCCCTGACTGAGACGGCAACACACCGATTAGTCGTGTCCTGACTGAGACTGGTCACATTGGTCAGTCGTGTCAATGACTGAGACTGGGTCACACCGTTCAGTCGTGTTCCTGACTCAGACTGGGACACACTGGTCAGTCGTGTCCTGACTGAGACTGGGACACACTGGTCAGTCGTGTCCTGACTGAGACTGGGTCACACTGGACAGTCATGTCCTGACTGAGACTGGGTGACACAGGTCAATTGTGTCCTGACTGAGACTAGGTCACACTGGTCAGTTGTGTCCTGTCTGAGAATGGGTCACACCGGTCAGTCGTGTCCCTGACTGAGTCTGTGTCACACTGGTCTGTTGTGTCCCCGATTGAGACTGGGACACACTGGTCAGTCGTGTCCTGATTGAGACCGGCTCACACTGGTCAGTCGCGTCCTGTCTGAGAATGGGTCACACCGGTCAGTCGTGTCCCTGACTGAGACTGGGTCACACCGGTCAGTCGTTTCCCTTATTGAGGCTGGGTCACTCCGGTCAATCGTGTCTTGACTGAGACGGGGTCACACCGGTCAGTTGTGTCCTGTCTGAGAATGGGTCACACCAGTCAGTTGTGTCCCTGACTGAGACTAGGTCACACTGGTCAGTCGTGCCCTGACTGAGACTGTGTCATACCGGTCAGTCCTATCCTGACTGAGACTGGGTCACTCCAGTCAGTCGTGTCCTGATTGAGACTGGGTCACACCAGTCAATCGTGTCCTGTCTGAGACTGGGTCACACTGGTCAGTTGTGTCCTGACTGAGACTGGGTCACACCGGTCAGTCGTGTCCTGATTGAGACTGGGTCACACCAGTCAGTCGTGTCCCTGACTGCAACTGGATCCCTCCAGTCAGTTGTGAACTGAGAGAGACTGGGTCACACCGGTCAGTCATGTCCCTGATTGGGACTGGGTCACACCCGTCAGTCTTGTCCTGACAGAGACTGGGTCACACCGGTCAGTTGTGTCCTGATTGAGAATGTGTCACACCGGTCAATCGTGTCCTGACAGAGACTGGGTCACACCGGTCAGTCATGTCTCTGATTGGGACTGGGTCACAACCATCAATCTTGTCCGTGACTGAGAATGGGTCACACCGGTCAGTCGTGTCCCTGACTGAGACTGGGTCACACTGGTCAGTCGTGTCTTGACTGAGACTGGGTCACACTGGTCAGTTGTGCCCTTGACTGAGTCTGGATCACACCGGTCAGTCGTGTCCCTGACTGCAACTGGATCACTCCAGTCAGTCGTGAACTGAGAGAGACTGGGTCACACCGGTCAGTCATGTCCCTGATTGGGACTGGGTCACACCCGTCATTCTTGTCCTGACAGAGACTGGGTCACACCGGTCAGATGTGTCCTGATTGAAAATGTGTCACACCGGTCAATCGTGTCCTGACTGAGACTGGGCCACACCGGTCAGTCATGTCCCTTATTGGGACTGGGTCACACCGGTCAGTTGTGTCCTTGACTGAGTCTGGGTCACATCGGTCAGTCATGTCCCTGATTGGGACTGGGTCACACCCATCAGTCTTGTCCGTGACTGAGATTGGGTCACACCGGTCATTTGTGTCTGACTGACTCTGGGACACACCGGTCAGTCATGTCCTGACTGAGACGGGGTCACACCGGTCAGTCGTGTCCTGACTGAGACTGGGTCACACCGGTCAGTCATGTCCCTGACAGAGACTGCCTCACATGGGTCAGTCGTGTCCGTGATTGCGATGGAACTCACCAGTCAGTCGTGTCCTGACTGAGACTGGTCACACTGATAAGTCGTGTCCCTGACTGAGACTGGGTCACACTGTTCAGTCGTGTTCCTGACTGAGACTGGGTCACACCAGACAGTCGTGTCCTGATTGAGGCTGGGACACACCGGTTAGTCGTGTCCTGACTGAGACTGGTCACACTGGTCAGTCGTGTCTCTGACTGAGACTGGGTCACATCAGTCAGTTGTGTCCTGATTGAGACTGGGACAAACTGGTCAGTCGTGTCCTGATTGAGACTGTGTCACACCGGTCAGTCGTGTCCCTGACTGCAACTGGATCACTCCTGTCAGTCGTGACCTGAGAGAGACAGGGACACACTGGTCAATCGTGTCCTGACTGTGACTGAATCACACCAGTCAGTCATGTCATGAATGAGACTGGGTCACACCGGTCAGTCGTGCCCTGACTGAGACTGTGTCACACCAGTCAGTCGTGTCCCTGACTGAGACTGGGTCACACCGGTCAGTCGTGTCCTGATTGAGACTGTGTCACACCAGTCAGTCGTGTCCCTGACTGAGACTGGGTCACACCGGTCAGTCGTGCCCTGACTGAGACGGCAACACACCGGTTAGTCGTGTCCTTGCTGAAACTGGTCACACTGGTCAGTCATGTCCCTGACTGAGACTGGGTCACACCGGTCTGTCGTGTCCTGATTGAGACTGTGTCACACCGGCTAGCCGTGTCCCTGACAGAGACTGCCTCACATGGGTCAGTCGTGTCCGTGATTGTGACTGGAACACACCGGTCAGTTGTGTCCTGACTGCAAATGTGTTTACGCCGGTCAGCCGTGTCCCTGACTGAGACGGCAACACACCGATTAGTCGTGTCCTGACTGAGACTGGTCACATTGGTCAGTCGTGTCAATGACTGAGACTGGGTCACACCGTTCAGTCGTGTTCCTGACTCAGACTGGGACACACTGGTCAGTCGTGTCCTGACTGAGACTGGGACACACTGGTCAGTCGTGTCCTGACTGAGACTGGGTCACACTGGACAGTCATGTCCTGACTGAGACTGGGTGACACAGGTCAATTGTGTCCTGACTGAGACTAGGTCACACTGGTCAGTTGTGTCCTGTCTGAGAATGGGTCACACCGGTCAGTCGTGTCCCTGACTGAGTCTGTGTCACACTGGTCTGTTGTGTCCCCGATTGAGACTGGGACACACTGGTCAGTCGTGTCCTGATTGAGACCGGCTCACACTGGTCAGTCGCGTCCTGTCTGAGAATGGGTCACACCGGTCAGTCGTGTCCCTGACTGAGACTGGGTCACACCGGTCAGTCGTTTCCCTTATTGAGGCTGGGTCACTCCGGTCTGTCGTGCCCTGACTGAGACTGTGTCATACCGGTCAGTCCTATCCTGACTGAGACTGGGTCACACCGGTCAGTTGTGTCCTGTCTGAGAATGGGTCACACCAGTCAGTTGTGTCCCTGACTGAGACTAGGTCACACTGGTCAGTTGTGTCCTGTCTGAGAATGGGTCACACCAGTCAGTTGTGTCCCTGACTGAGACTGGGTCACTCCAGTCAGTCGTGTCCTGATTGAGACTGGGTCACACCAGTCAATCGTGTCCTGTCTGAGACTGGGTCACACTGGTCAGTTGTGTCCTGACTGAGACTGGGTCACACCGGTCAGTCGTGTCCTGATTGAGACTGGGTCACACCAGTCAGTCGTGTCCCTGACTGCAACTGGATCCCTCCAGTCAGTTGTGAACTGAGAGAGACTGGGTCACACCGGTCAGTCATGTCCCTGATTGGGACTGGGTCACACCCGTCAGTCTTGTCCTGACAGAGACTGGGTCACACCGGTCAGTTGTGTCCTGATTGAGAATGTGTCACACCGGTCAATCGTGTCCTGACAGAGACTGGGTCACACCGGTCAGTCATGTCTCTGATTGGGACTGGGTCACAACCATCAATCTTGTCCGTGACTGAGAATGGGTCACACCGGTCAGTCGTGTCCCTGACTGAGACTGGGTCACACTGGTCAGTCGTGTCTTGACTGAGACTGGGTCACACTGGTCAGTTGTGCCCTTGACTGAGTCTGGATCACACCGGTCAGTCGTGTCCCTGACTGCAACTGGATCACTCCAGTCAGTCGTGAACTGAGAGAGACTGGGTCACACCGGTCAGTCATGTCCCTGATTGGGACTGGGTCACACCCGTCATTCTTGTCCTGACAGAGACTGGGTCACACCGGTCAGATGTGTCCTGATTGAAAATGTGTCACACCGGTCAATCGTGTCCTGACTGAGACTGGGCCACACCGGTCAGTCATGTCCCTTATTGGGACTGGGTCACACCGGTCAGTTGTGTCCTTGACTGAGTCTGGGTCACATCGGTCAGTCATGTCCCTGATTGGGACTGGGTCACACCCATCAGTCTTGTCCGTGACTGAGATTGGGTCACACCGGTCATTTGTGTCTGACTGACTCTGGGACACACCGGTCAGTCATGTCCTGACTGAGACGGGGTCACACCGGTCAGTCGTGTCCTGACTGAGACTGGGTCACACCGGTCAGTCGTGTCCCTGACTGAGTCTGTGTCACACTGGTCTGTCATGTCCTGATTGAGACAGGGTCACACTGGTCAGTCATGTCCTGACTGAGACTGGGTCACACCGGTCAGTCGTTTCCCTTATTGAGGCTGGGTCACTCCGGTCAATCGTGTCCTGACTGAGACGGGGTCACACCGGTCAGTTGTGTCCTGTCTGAGAATGGGTCACACCGGTCAGTCGTGTCCCTGACTGAGACTGGGTCACACCGGTCAGTCGTTTCCCTTATTGAGGCTGGGTCACTCCGGTCAATCGTGTCTTGACTGAGACGGGGTCACACCGGTCAGTTGTGTCCTGTCTGAGAATGGGTCACACCAGTCAGTTGTGTCCCTGACTGAGACTAGGTCACACTGGTCAGTCGTGCCCTGACTGAGACTGTGTCATACCGGTCAGTCCTATCCTGACTGAGACTGGGTCACTCCAGTCAGTCGTGTCCTGATTGAGACTGGGTCACACCAGTCAATCGTGTCCTGTCTGAGACTGGGTCACACTGGTCAGTTGTGTCCTGACTGAGACTGGGTCACACCGGTCAGTCGTGTCCTGATTGAGACTGGGTCACACCAGTCAGTCGTGTCCCTGACTGCAACTGGATCCCTCCAGTCAGTTGTGAACTGAGAGAGACTGGGTCACACCGGTCAGTCATGTCCCTGATTGGGACTGGGTCACACCCGTCAGTCTTGTCCTGACAGAGACTGGGTCACACCGGTCAGTTGTGTCCTGATTGAGAATGTGTCACACCGGTCAATCGTGTCCTGACAGAGACTGGGTCACACCGGTCAGTCATGTCTCTGATTGGGACTGGGTCACAACCATCAATCTTGTCCGTGACTGAGAATGGGTCACACCGGTCAGTCGTGTCCCTGACTGAGACTGGGTCACACTGGTCAGTCGTGTCTTGACTGAGACTGGGTCACACTGGTCAGTTGTGCCCTTGACTGAGTCTGGATCACACCGGTCAGTCGTGTCCCTGACTGCAACTGGATCACTCCAGTCAGTCGTGAACTGAGAGAGACTGGGTCACACCGGTCAGTCATGTCCCTGATTGGGACTGGGTCACACCCGTCATTCTTGTCCTGACAGAGACTGGGTCACACCGGTCAGATGTGTCCTGATTGAAAATGTGTCACACCGGTCAATCGTGTCCTGACTGAGACTGGGCCACACCGGTCAGTCATGTCCCTTATTGGGACTGGGTCACACCGGTCAGTTGTGTCCTTGACTGAGTCTGGGTCACATCGGTCAGTCATGTCCCTGATTGGGACTGGGTCACACCCATCAGTCTTGTCCGTGACTGAGATTGGGTCACACCGGTCATTTGTGTCTGACTGACTCTGGGACACACCGGTCAGTCATGTCCTGACTGAGACGGGGTCACACCGGTCAGTCGTGTCCTGACTGAGACTGGGTCACACCGGTCAGTCATGTCCCTGACAGAGACTGCCTCACATGGGTCAGTCGTGTCCGTGATTGCGATGGAACTCACCAGTCAGTCGTGTCCTGACTGAGACTGGTCACACTGATAAGTCGTGTCCCTGACTGAGACTGGGTCACACTGTTCAGTCGTGTTCCTGACTGAGACTGGGTCACACCAGACAGTCGTGTCCTGATTGAGGCTGGGACACACCGGTTAGTCGTGTCCTGACTGAGACTGGTCACACTGGTCAGTCGTGTCTCTGACTGAGACTGGGTCACATCAGTCAGTTGTGTCCTGATTGAGACTGGGACAAACTGGTCAGTCGTGTCCTGATTGAGACTGTGTCACACCGGTCAGTCGTGTCCCTGACTGCAACTGGATCACTCCTGTCAGTCGTGACCTGAGAGAGACAGGGACACACTGGTCAATCGTGTCCTGACTGTGACTGAATCACACCAGTCAGTCATGTCCTGATTGAGACTGTGTCACAACAATCAGCCGTGTCCCTGACTGAGACTGTGTCACACCGGTCAGTCGTGTCCTGACTGAGGCTGTGTCACACCAGTCAGCCGTGTCCCTGACTGAGACGGCAACACACCGGTTAGTCGTGTCCTTGCTGAAACTGGTCACACTGGTCAGTCATGTCCCTGACTGAGACTGGGTCACACCAGTCTGTCGTGTCCTGATTGAGACTGGTCACATTGGTCAGTCGTGTCAATGACTGAGACTGGGACACACTGGTCAGTCGTGTCCTGACTGAGACTGGGTCACACTGGACAGTCATGTCCTGACTGAGACTGGGTGACACAGGTCAATTGTGTCCTGACTGACTCTGGGACACACCGGTCAGTCATGTCCTGACTGAGACTGGGTCACACCGGTCAGTCGTGTCCTGACTGAGACTGGGTCACACCGGTCAGTCGTGTCCCTGACTGAGTCTGTGTCACACTGGTCTGTCGTGTCCCCGATTGAGACTGGGACACACTGGTCAGTCGTGTCCTGATTGAGACCGGCTCACACTGGTCAGTCGCGTCCTGTCTGAGAATGGGTCACACCGGTCAGTCGTGTCCCTGACTGAGACTGGGTCACACCGGTCAGTCGTTTCCCTTATTGAGGCTGGGTCACTCCGGTCAATCGTGTCTTGACTGAGACGGGGTCACACCGGTCAGTTGTGTCCTGTCTGAGAATGGGTCACACCAGTCAGTTGTGTCCCTGACTGAGACTAGGTCACACTGGTCAGTCGTGTCCTGACTGAGACTGGGTCACACCGGCCAGTTGTGTCCTGTCTGAGAATGGGTCACACCGGTCAGTCGTGTCCCTGACTGAGACTGGGTCACACCGGTCAGTCGTTTCCCTTATTGAGGCTGGGTCACTCCGGTCTGTCGTGCCCTGACTGAGACTGTGTCATACCGGTCAGTCCTATCCTGACTGAGACTGGGTCACTCCAGTCAGTCGTGTCCTGATTGAGACTGGGTCACACCAGTCAATCGTGTCCTGTCTGAGACTGGGTCACACTGGTCAGTTGTGTCCTGACTGAGACTGGGTCACACCGGTCAGTCGTGTCCTGATTGAGACTGGGTCACACCAGTCAGTCGTGTCCCTGACTGCCACTGGATCACTCCAGTCAGTTGTGAACTGAGAGAGACTGGGTCACACCGGTCAGTCATGTCCCTGATTGGGACTGGGTCACACCCGTCAGTCTTGTCCTGACAGAGACTGGGTCACACCGGTCAGTTGTGTCCTGATTGAGAATGTGTCACACCGGTCAATCGTGTCCTGACAGAGACTGGGTCACACCGGTCAGTCATGTCTCTGATTGGGACTGGGTCACAACCATCAGTCTTGTCCGTGACTGAGAATGGGTCACACCGGTCAGTCGTGTCCCTGACTGAGACTGGGTCACACCGGTCAGTCATGTCCCTGACAGAGACTGCCTCACATGGGTCAGTCGTGTCCGTGATTGCGATGGAACTCACCAGTCAGTCGTGTCCTGACTGAGACTGGTCACACTGATAAGTCGTGTCCCTGACTGAGACTGGGGCACACTGTTCAGTCGTGTTCCTGACTCAGACTGGGACACACTGGTCAGTCGTGTCCGGACTGAGACTGGGGCACACTGGACAGTCATGTCCTGACTGAGACTGGGTGACACGGGTCAATTGTGTCCTGACTGACTCTGGGACACACCGGTCAGTCGTGTCCCTGACTGAGACTGGGTCACACCGGTCAGTCGTGCCCTGACTGAGGCTGTGTCACATGGGTCAGTCGTGTCCCTGACTGAGACTGTGTCACACCAGTCAGTCGTGTCCCTGATTGAGACTGTGTCACACCTGTCAGCCGTATCCCTGACTGAGACGGCAACACACCGGTTAGTCGTGTCCTTGCTGAAACTGGTCACACTGGTCAGTCATGTCCCTGACTGAGACTGGGTCACACCAGTCTGTCGTGTCCTGATTGAGACTGTGTCACACCGGTCAGTCGTGTCCCTGACTGCAACTGGATCACTCCTGTCAGTCGTGACCTGAGAGAGACAGGGACACACTGGTCAATCGTGTCCTGACTGTGACTGAATCACACCAGTCAGTCATGTCCTGATTGAGACTGTGTCACAACAATCAGCCGTGTCCCTGACTGAGACTGAGTCACACTGTTCAGTTGTGTCATGAATGAGACTGTGTCACACCAGTCAGTCATGTCCTGACTGAGACTGGGTCACACCAGTCAGTCGTGTCCCTGACTGAGACTGGGCCACACCGGTCAGTCGTGCCCTGATTGAGACTGTGTCACACCAGTCAGTCGTGTCCCTGACTGAGACTGGGTCACACCGGTCAGTCGTGCCCTGATTGAGACTGTGTCACCCCAGTCAGTCGTGTCCCTGACAGAGACTGCCTCACATGGGTCAGTCGTGCCCTGATTGAGACTGTGTCACACCAGTCAGCCGTGTCCCTGACTGAGACGGCAACACACCGGTTAGTCGTGTCCTTGCTGAAACTGGTCACACTGGTCAGTCATGTCCCTGACTGAGACTGGGTCACACCGGTCTGTCGTGTCCTGATTGAGACTGTGTCACACCGGCTAGCCGTGTCCCTGACAGAGACTGCCTCACATGGGTCAGTCGTGTCCGTGATTGTGACTGGAACACACCGGTCAGTTGTGTCCTGACTGCAAATGTGTTTACGCCGGTCAGCCGTGTCCCTGACTGAGACGGCGACACACCGGTCAGTCGTGTCCTGACTGAGACTGGTCACATTGGTCAGTCGTGTCAATGACTGAGACTGGGTCACACTGGACAGTCATGTCCTGACTGAGACTGGGTGACACAGGTCAATTGTGTCCTGACTGACTCTGGGACACACCGGTCCGTCATGTCCTGACTGAGACTGGGTCACACCGGTCAGTCGTGTCCTGACTGAGACTGGGTCACACCGGTCAGTCATGTCCCTGACTGAGTCTGTGTCACACTGGTCTGTCGTGTCCCCGATTGAGACTGGGACACACTGGTCAGTCGTGTCCTGATTGAGACCGGCTCACACTGGTCAGTCGCGTCCTGTCTGAGAATGGGTCACACCGGTCAGTCGTGTCCCTGACTGAGACTGGGTCACACCGGTCAGTCGTTTCCCTTATTGAGGCTGGGTCACTCCGGTCAATCGTGTCTTGACTGAGACGGGGTCACACCGGTCAGTTGTGTCCTGTCTGAGAATGGGTCACACCAGTCAGTTGTGTCCCTGACTGAGACTAGGTCACACTGGTCAGTCGTGTCCTGACTGAGACTGGGTCACACCGGTCAGTTGTGTCCTGTCTGAGAATGGGTCACACCGGTCAGTCGTGTCCCTGACTGAGACTGGGTCACACCGGTCAGTCGTTTCCCCTATTGAGGCTGGGTCACTCCGGTCTGTCGTGCCCTGACTGAGACTGTGTCATACCGGTCAGTCCTATCCTGACTGAGACTGGGTCACTCCAGTCAGTCGTGTCCTGATTAAGACTGGGTCACACCAGTCAATCGTGTCCTGTCTGAGACTGGGTCACACTGGTCAGTTGTGTCCTGACTGAGACTGGGTCACACCGGTCAGTCGTGTCCTGATTGAGACTGGGTCACACCAGTCAGTCGTGTCCCTGACTGCCACTGGATCACTCCAGTCAGTTGTGAACTGAGAGAGACTGGGTCACACCGGTCAGTCATGTCCCTGATTGGGACTGGGTCACACCCGTCAGTCTTGTCCTGACAGAGACTGGGTCACACCGGTCAGTTGTGTCCTGATTGAGAATGTGTCACACCGGTCAATCGTGTCCTGACAGAGACTGGGTCACACCGGTCAGTCATGTCTCTGATTGGGACTGGGTCACAACCATCAGTCTTGTCCGTGACTGAGAATGGGTCACACCGGTCAGTCGTGTCCCTGACTGAGACTGGGTCACACCGGTCAGTCATGTCCCTGACAGAGACTGCCTCACATGGGTCAGTCGTGTCCGTGATTGCGATGGAACTCACCAGTCAGTCGTGTCCTGACTGAGACTGGTCACACTGATAAGTTGTGTCCCTGACTGAGACTGGGTCACACTGTTCAGTCGTGTTCCTGACTGAGACTGGGTCACACTAGACAGTCGTGTCCTGATTGAGGCTGGGACACACCGGTTAGTCGTGTCCTGACTGAGACTGGTCACACTGGTCAGTCGTGTCTCTGACTGAGACTGGGTCACATCAGTCAGTTGTGTCCTGATTGAGACTGGGACAAACTGGTCAGTCGTGTCCTGATTGAGACTGTGTCACACCGGTCAGTCGTGTCCCTGACTGCAACTGGATCACTCCTGTCAGTCGTGACCTGAGAGAGACAGGGACACACTGGTCAATCGTGTCCTGACTGTGACTGAATCACACCAGTCAGTCATGTCCTGATTGAGACTGTGTCACAACAATCAGCCGTGTCCCTGACTGAGACTGTGTCACACCGGTCAGTCGTGTCCTGACTGAGGCTGTGTCACACCAGTCAGCCGTGTCCCTGACTGAGACGGCAACACACCGGTTAGTCGTGTCCTTGCTGAAACTGGTCACACTGGTCAGTCATGTCCCTGACTGAGACTGGGTCACACCAGTCTGTCGTGTCCTGATTGAGACTGTGTCACACCGGTCAGTCGTGTCCCTGACTGCAACTGGATCACTCCTGTCAGTCGTGACCTGAGAGAGACAGGGACACACTGGTCAATCGTGTCCTGACTGTGACTGAATCACACCAGTCAGTCATGTCCTGATTGAGACTGTGTCACAACAATCAGCCGTGTCCCTGACTGAGACTGAGTCACACTGTTCAGTTGTGTCATGAATGAGACTGTGTCACACCAGTCTGTCGTGTCCCTGACTGAGACTGGGTCACACCGGTCAGTCGTGCCCTGACTGAGACTGTGTCACACCAGTCAGTCGTGTCCCTGACTGAGACTGGGTCACACCGGTCAGTCGTGTCCTGATTGAGACTGTGTCACACCAGTCAGTCGTGTCCCTGACTGAGACTGGGTCACACCGGTCAGTCGTGCCCTGATTGAGACTGTGTCACACCGGCTAGCCGTGTCCTGACTGAGACTGTGTCACACCGGTCAGTCGTGCCCTGATTGAGACTGTGTCACACCAGTCAGTCGTGTCCCTGATTGAGACTGTGTCACACCAGTCAGCCGTGTCCCTGACTGAGACGGCAACACACCGGTTAGTCGTGTCCTTGCTGAAACTGGTGACACTGGTCAGTCATGTCCCTGACTGAGACTGGGTCACACCGGTCTGTCGTGTCCTGATTGAGACTGTGTCACACCGGCTAGCCGTGTCCCTGACAGAGACTGCCTCACATGGGTCAGTCGTGTCCGTGATTGTGACTGGAACACACCGGTCAGTTGTGTCCTGACTGCAAATGTGTTTACGCCGGTCAGCCGTGTCCCTGACTGAGACGGCAACACACCGATTAGTCGTGTCCTGACTGAGACTGGTCACATTGGTCAGTCGTGTCAATGACTGAGACTGGGTCACACCGTTCAGTCGTGTTCCTGACTCAGACTGGGACACACTGGTCAGTCGTGTCCTGACTGAGACTGGGACACACTGGTCAGTCGTGTCCTGACTGAGACTGGGTCACACTGGACAGTCATGTCCTGACTGAGACTGGGTGACACGGGTCAATTGTGTCCTGACTGACTCTGGGACACACCGGTCAGTCGTGTCCCTGACTGAGACTGGGTCACACCGGTCAGTCGTGCCCTGACTGAGGCTGTGTCACATGGGTCAGTCGTGTCCCTGACTGAGACTGTGTCACACCAGTCAGTCGTGTCCCTGATTGAGACTGTGTCACACCTGTCAGCCGTATCCCTGACTGAGACGGCAACACACCGGTTAGTCGTGTCCTTGCTGAAACTGGTCACACTGGTCAGTCATGTCCCTGACTGAGACTGGGTCACACCAGTCTGTCGTGTCCTGATTGAGACTGTGTCACACCGGTCAGTCGTGTCCCTGACTGCAACTGGATCACTCCTGTCAGTCGTGACCTGAGAGAGACAGGGACACACTGGTCAATCGTGTCCTGACTGTGACTGAATCACACCAGTCAGTCATGTCCTGATTGAGACTGTGTCACAACAATCAGCCGTGTCCCTGACTGAGACTGAGTCACACTGTTCAGTTGTGTCATGAATGAGACTGTGTCACACCAGTCAGTCATGTCCTGACTGAGACTGGGTCACACCAGTCAGTCGTGTCCCTGACTGAGACTGGGCCACACCGGTCAGTCGTGCCCTGATTGAGACTGTGTCACACCAGTCAGTCGTGTCCCTGACTGAGACTGGGTCACACCGGTCAGTCGTGCCCTGATTGAGACTGTGTCACCCCAGTCAGTCGTGTCCCTGACAGAGACTGCCTCACATGGGTCAGTCGTGCCCTGATTGAGACTGTGTCACACCAGTCAGCCGTGTCCCTGACTGAGACGGCAACACACCGGTTAGTCGTGTCCTTGCTGAAACTGGTCACACTGGTCAGTCATGTCCCTGACTGAGACTGGGTCACACCGGTCTGTCGTGTCCTGATTGAGACTGTGTCACACCGGCTAGCCGTGTCCCTGACAGAGACTGCCTCACATGGGTCAGTCGTGTCCGTGATTGTGACTGGAACACACCGGTCAGTTGTGTCCTGACTGCAAATGTGTTTACGCCGGTCAGCCGTGTCCCTGACTGAGACGGCGACACACCGGTCAGTCGTGTCCTGACTGAGACTGGTCACATTGGTCAGTCGTGTCAATGACTGAGACTGGGTCACACTGGACAGTCATGTCCTGACTGAGACTGGGTGACACAGGTCAATTGTGTCCTGACTGACTCTGGGACACACCGGTCCGTCATGTCCTGACTGAGACTGGGTCACACCGGTCAGTCGTGTCCTGACTGAGACTGGGTCACACCGGTCAGTCATGTCCCTGACTGAGTCTGTGTCACACTGGTCTGTCGTGTCCCCGATTGAGACTGGGACACACTGGTCAGTCGTGTCCTGATTGAGACCGGCTCACACTGGTCAGTCGCGTCCTGTCTGAGAATGGGTCACACCGGTCAGTCGTGTCCCTGACTGAGACTGGGTCACACCGGTCAGTCGTTTCCCTTATTGAGGCTGGGTCACTCCGGTCAATCGTGTCTTGACTGAGACGGGGTCACACCGGTCAGTTGTGTCCTGTCTGAGAATGGGTCACACCAGTCAGTTGTGTCCCTGACTGAGACTAGGTCACACTGGTCAGTCGTGTCCTGACTGAGACTGGGTCACACCGGTCAGTTGTGTCCTGTCTGAGAATGGGTCACACCGGTCAGTCGTGTCCCTGACTGAGACTGGGTCACACCGGTCAGTCGTTTCCCCTATTGAGGCTGGGTCACTCCGGTCTGTCGTGCCCTGACTGAGACTGTGTCATACCGGTCAGTCCTATCCTGACTGAGACTGGGTCACTCCAGTCAGTCGTGTCCTGATTAAGACTGGGTCACACCAGTCAATCGTGTCCTGTCTGAGACTGGGTCACACTGGTCAGTTGTGTCCTGACTGAGACTGGGTCACACCGGTCAGTCGTGTCCTGATTGAGACTGGGTCACACCAGTCAGTCGTGTCCCTGACTGCCACTGGATCACTCCAGTCAGTTGTGAACTGAGAGAGACTGGGTCACACCGGTCAGTCATGTCCCTGATTGGGACTGGGTCACACCCGTCAGTCTTGTCCTGACAGAGACTGGGTCACACCGGTCAGTTGTGTCCTGATTGAGAATGTGTCACACCGGTCAATCGTGTCCTGACAGAGACTGGGTCACACCGGTCAGTCATGTCTCTGATTGGGACTGGGTCACAACCATCAGTCTTGTCCGTGACTGAGAATGGGTCACACCGGTCAGTCGTGTCCCTGACTGAGACTGGGTCACACCGGTCAGTCATGTCCCTGACAGAGACTGCCTCACATGGGTCAGTCGTGTCCGTGATTGCGATGGAACTCACCAGTCAGTCGTGTCCTGACTGAGACTGGTCACACTGATAAGTTGTGTCCCTGACTGAGACTGGGTCACACTGTTCAGTCGTGTTCCTGACTGAGACTGGGTCACACTAGACAGTCGTGTCCTGATTGAGGCTGGGACACACCGGTTAGTCGTGTCCTGACTGAGACTGGTCACACTGGTCAGTCGTGTCTCTGACTGAGACTGGGTCACATCAGTCAGTTGTGTCCTGATTGAGACTGGGACAAACTGGTCAGTCGTGTCCTGATTGAGACTGTGTCACACCGGTCAGTCGTGTCCCTGACTGCAACTGGATCACTCCTGTCAGTCGTGACCTGAGAGAGACAGGGACACACTGGTCAATCGTGTCCTGACTGTGACTGAATCACACCAGTCAGTCATGTCCTGATTGAGACTGTGTCACAACAATCAGCCGTGTCCCTGACTGAGACTGTGTCACACCGGTCAGTCGTGTCCTGACTGAGGCTGTGTCACACCAGTCAGCCGTGTCCCTGACTGAGACGGCAACACACCGGTTAGTCGTGTCCTTGCTGAAACTGGTCACACTGGTCAGTCATGTCCCTGACTGAGACTGGGTCACACCAGTCTGTCGTGTCCTGATTGAGACTGTGTCACACCGGTCAGTCGTGTCCCTGACTGCAACTGGATCACTCCTGTCAGTCGTGACCTGAGAGAGACAGGGACACACTGGTCAATCGTGTCCTGACTGTGACTGAATCACACCAGTCAGTCATGTCCTGATTGAGACTGTGTCACAACAATCAGCCGTGTCCCTGACTGAGACTGAGTCACACTGTTCAGTTGTGTCATGAATGAGACTGTGTCACACCAGTCTGTCGTGTCCCTGACTGAGACTGGGTCACACCGGTCAGTCGTGCCCTGACTGAGACTGTGTCACACCAGTCAGTCGTGTCCCTGACTGAGACTGGGTCACACCGGTCAGTCGTGTCCTGATTGAGACTGTGTCACACCAGTCAGTCGTGTCCCTGACTGAGACTGGGTCACACCGGTCAGTCGTGCCCTGATTGAGACTGTGTCACACCGGCTAGCCGTGTCCTGACTGAGACTGTGTCACACCGGTCAGTCGTGCCCTGATTGAGACTGTGTCACACCAGTCAGTCGTGTCCCTGATTGAGACTGTGTCACACCAGTCAGCCGTGTCCCTGACTGAGACGGCAACACACCGGTTAGTCGTGTCCTTGCTGAAACTGGTCACACTGGTCAGTCATGTCCCTGACTGAGACTGGGTCACACCGGTCTGTCGTGTCCTGATTGAGACTGTGTCACACCGGCTAGCCGTGTCCCTGACAGAGACTGCCTCACATGGGTCAGTCGTGTCCGTGATTGTGACTGGAACACACCGGTCAGTTGTGTCCTGACTGCAAATGTGTTTACGCCGGTCAGCCGTGTCCCTGACTGAGACGGCAACACACCGATTAGTCGTGTCCTGACTGAGACTGGTCACATTGGTCAGTCGTGTCAATGACTGAGACTGGGTCACACCGTTCAGTCGTGTTCCTGACTCAGACTGGGACACACTGGTCAGTCGTGTCCTGACTGAGACTGGGACACACTGGTCAGTCGTGTCCTGACTGAGACTGGGTCACACTGGACAGTCATGTCCTGACTGAGACTGGGTGACACAGGTCAATTGTGTCCTGACTGAGACTAGGTCACACTGGTCAGTTGTGTCCTGTCTGAGAATGGGTCACACCGGTCAGTCGTGTCCCTGACTGAGTCTGTGTCACACTGGTCTGTTGTGTCCCCGATTGAGACTGGGACACACTGGTCAGTCGTGTCCTGATTGAGACCGGCTCACACTGGTCAGTCGCGTCCTGTCTGAGAATGGGTCACACCGGTCAGTCGTGTCCCTGACTGAGACTGGGTCACACCGGTCAGTCGTTTCCCTTATTGAGGCTGGGTCACTCCGGTCAATCGTGTCTTGACTGAGACGGGGTCACACCGGTCAGTTGTGTCCTGTCTGAGAATGGGTCACACCAGTCAGTTGTGTCCCTGACTGAGACTAGGTCACACTGGTCAGTCGTGCCCTGACTGAGACTGTGTCATACCGGTCAGTCCTATCCTGACTGAGACTGGGTCACTCCAGTCAGTCGTGTCCTGATTGAGACTGGGTCACACCAGTCAATCGTGTCCTGTCTGAGACTGGGTCACACTGGTCAGTTGTGTCCTGACTGAGACTGGGTCACACCGGTCAGTCGTGTCCTGATTGAGACTGGGTCACACCAGTCAGTCGTGTCCCTGACTGCAACTGGATCCCTCCAGTCAGTTGTGAACTGAGAGAGACTGGGTCACACCGGTCAGTCATGTCCCTGATTGGGACTGGGTCACACCCGTCAGTCTTGTCCTGACAGAGACTGGGTCACACCGGTCAGTTGTGTCCTGATTGAGAATGTGTCACACCGGTCAATCGTGTCCTGACAGAGACTGGGTCACACCGGTCAGTCATGTCTCTGATTGGGACTGGGTCACAACCATCAATCTTGTCCGTGACTGAGAATGGGTCACACCGGTCAGTCGTGTCCCTGACTGAGACTGGGTCACACTGGTCAGTCGTGTCTTGACTGAGACTGGGTCACACTGGTCAGTTGTGCCCTTGACTGAGTCTGGATCACACCGGTCAGTCGTGTCCCTGACTGCAACTGGATCACTCCAGTCAGTCGTGAACTGAGAGAGACTGGGTCACACCGGTCAGTCATGTCCCTGATTGGGACTGGGTCACACCCGTCATTCTTGTCCTGACAGAGACTGGGTCACACCGGTCAGATGTGTCCTGATTGAAAATGTGTCACACCGGTCAATCGTGTCCTGACTGAGACTGGGCCACACCGGTCAGTCATGTCCCTTATTGGGACTGGGTCACACCGGTCAGTTGTGTCCTTGACTGAGTCTGGGTCACATCGGTCAGTCATGTCCCTGATTGGGACTGGGTCACACCCATCAGTCTTGTCCGTGACTGAGATTGGGTCACACCGGTCATTTGTGTCTGACTGACTCTGGGACACACCGGTCAGTCATGTCCTGACTGAGACGGGGTCACACCGGTCAGTCGTGTCCTGACTGAGACTGGGTCACACCGGTCAGTCATGTCCCTGACAGAGACTGCCTCACATGGGTCAGTCGTGTCCGTGATTGCGATGGAACTCACCAGTCAGTCGTGTCCTGACTGAGACTGGTCACACTGATAAGTCGTGTCCCTGACTGAGACTGGGTCACACTGTTCAGTCGTGTTCCTGACTGAGACTGGGTCACACCAGACAGTCGTGTCCTGATTGAGGCTGGGACACACCGGTTAGTCGTGTCCTGACTGAGACTGGTCACACTGGTCAGTCGTGTCTCTGACTGAGACTGGGTCACATCAGTCAGTTGTGTCCTGATTGAGACTGGGACAAACTGGTCAGTCGTGTCCTGATTGAGACTGTGTCACACCGGTCAGTCGTGTCCCTGACTGCAACTGGATCACTCCTGTCAGTCGTGACCTGAGAGAGACAGGGACACACTGGTCAATCGTGTCCTGACTGTGACTGAATCACACCAGTCAGTCATGTCATGAATGAGACTGTGTCACACCAGTCTGTCGTGTCCCTGACTGAGACTGGGTCACACCGGTCAGTCGTGCCCTGACTGAGACTGTGTCACACCAGTCAGTCGTGTCCCTGACTGAGACTGGGTCACACCGGTCAGTCGTGTCCTGATTGAGACTGTGTCACACCAGTCAGTCGTGTCCCTGACTGAGACTGGGTCACACCGGTCAGTCGTGCCCTGACTGAGACGGCAACACACCGGTTAGTCGTGTCCTTGCTGAAACTGGTCACACTGGTCAGTCATGTCCCTGACTGAGACTGGGTCACACCGGTCTGTCGTGTCCTGATTGAGACTGTGTCACACCGGCTAGCCGTGTCCCTGACAGAGACTGCCTCACATGGGTCAGTCGTGTCCGTGATTGTGACTGGAACACACCGGTCAGTTGTGTCCTGACTGCAAATGTGTTTACGCCGGTCAGCCGTGTCCCTGACTGAGACGGCAACACACCGATTAGTCGTGTCCTGACTGAGACTGGTCACATTGGTCAGTCGTGTCAATGACTGAGACTGGGTCACACCGTTCAGTTGTGTTCCTGACTCAGACTGGGACACACTGGTCAGTCGTGTCCTGACTGAGACTGGGACACACTGGTCAGTCGTGTCCTGACTGAGACTGGGTCACACTGGACAGTCATGTCCTGACTGAGACTGGGTGACACAGGTCAATTGTGTCCTGACTGAGACTAGGTCACACTGGTCAGTTGTGTCCTGTCTGAGAATGGGTCACACCGGTCAGTCGTGTCCCTGACTGAGTCTGTGTCACACTGGTCTGTTGTGTCCCCGATTGAGACTGGGACACACTGGTCAGTCGTGTCCTGATTGAGACCGGCTCACACTGGTCAGTCGCGTCCTGTCTGAGAATGGGTCACACCGGTCAGTCGTGTCCCTGACTGAGACTGGGTCACACCGGTCAGTCGTTTCCCTTATTGAGGCTGGGTCACTCCGGTCTGTCGTGCCCTGACTGAGACTGTGTCATACCGGTCAGTCCTATCCTGACTGAGACTGGGTCACACCGGTCAGTTGTGTCCTGTCTGAGAATGGGTCACACCAGTCAGTTGTGTCCCTGACTGAGACTAGGTCACACTGGTCAGTTGTGTCCTGTCTGAGAATGGGTCACACCAGTCAGTTGTGTCCCTGACTGAGACTGGGTCACTCCAGTCAGTCGTGTCCTGATTGAGACTGGGTCACACCAGTCAATCGTGTCCTGTCTGAGACTGGGTCACACTGGTCAGTTGTGTCCTGACTGAGACTGGGTCACACCGGTCAGTCGTGTCCTGATTGAGACTGGGTCACACCAGTCAGTCGTGTCCCTGACTGCAACTGGATCCCTCCAGTCAGTTGTGAACTGAGAGAGACTGGGTCACACCGGTCAGTCATGTCCCTGATTGGGACTGGGTCACACCCGTCAGTCTTGTCCTGACAGAGACTGGGTCACACCGGTCAGTTGTGTCCTGATTGAGAATGTGTCACACCGGTCAATCGTGTCCTGACAGAGACTGGGTCACACCGGTCAGTCATGTCTCTGATTGGGACTGGGTCACAACCATCAATCTTGTCCGTGACTGAGAATGGGTCACACCGGTCAGTCGTGTCCCTGACTGAGACTGGGTCACACTGGTCAGTCGTGTCTTGACTGAGACTGGGTCACACTGGTCAGTTGTGCCCTTGACTGAGTCTGGATCACACCGGTCAGTCGTGTCCCTGACTGCAACTGGATCACTCCAGTCAGTCGTGAACTGAGAGAGACTGGGTCACACCGGTCAGTCATGTCCCTGATTGGGACTGGGTCACACCCGTCATTCTTGTCCTGACAGAGACTGGGTCACACCGGTCAGATGTGTCCTGATTGAAAATGTGTCACACCGGTCAATCGTGTCCTGACTGAGACTGGGCCACACCGGTCAGTCATGTCCCTTATTGGGACTGGGTCACACCGGTCAGTTGTGTCCTTGACTGAGTCTGGGTCACATCGGTCAGTCATGTCCCTGATTGGGACTGGGTCACACCCATCAGTCTTGTCCGTGACTGAGATTGGGTCACACCGGTCATTTGTGTCTGACTGACTCTGGGACACACCGGTCAGTCATGTCCTGACTGAGACGGGGTCACACCGGTCAGTCGTGTCCTGACTGAGACTGGGTCACACCGGTCAGTCGTGTCCCTGACTGAGTCTGTGTCACACTGGTCTGTCATGTCCTGATTGAGACAGGGTCACACTGGTCAGTCATGTCCTGACTGAGACTGGGTCACACCGGTCAGTCGTTTCCCTTATTGAGGCTGGGTCACTCCGGTCAATCGTGTCCTGACTGAGACGGGGTCACACCGGTCAGTTGTGTCCTGTCTGAGAATGGGTCACACCGGTCAGTCGTGTCCCTGACTGAGACTGGGTCACACCGGTCAGTCGTTTCCCTTATTGAGGCTGGGTCACTCCGGTCAATCGTGTCTTGACTGAGACGGGGTCACACCGGTCAGTTGTGTCCTGTCTGAGAATGGGTCACACCAGTCAGTTGTGTCCCTGACTGAGACTAGGTCACACTGGTCAGTCGTGCCCTGACTGAGACTGTGTCATACCGGTCAGTCCTATCCTGACTGAGACTGGGTCACTCCAGTCAGTCGTGTCCTGATTGAGACTGGGTCACACCAGTCAATCGTGTCCTGTCTGAGACTGGGTCACACTGGTCAGTTGTGTCCTGACTGAGACTGGGTCACACCGGTCAGTCGTGTCCTGATTGAGACTGGGTCACACCAGTCAGTCGTGTCCCTGACTGCAACTGGATCCCTCCAGTCAGTTGTGAACTGAGAGAGACTGGGTCACACCGGTCAGTCATGTCCCTGATTGGGACTGGGTCACACCCGTCAGTCTTGTCCTGACAGAGACTGGGTCACACCGGTCAGTTGTGTCCTGATTGAGAATGTGTCACACCGGTCAATCGTGTCCTGACAGAGACTGGGTCACACCGGTCAGTCATGTCTCTGATTGGGACTGGGTCACAACCATCAATCTTGTCCGTGACTGAGAATGGGTCACACCGGTCAGTCGTGTCCCTGACTGAGACTGGGTCACACTGGTCAGTCGTGTCTTGACTGAGACTGGGTCACACTGGTCAGTTGTGCCCTTGACTGAGTCTGGATCACACCGGTCAGTCGTGTCCCTGACTGCAACTGGATCACTCCAGTCAGTCGTGAACTGAGAGAGACTGGGTCACACCGGTCAGTCATGTCCCTGATTGGGACTGGGTCACACCCGTCATTCTTGTCCTGACAGAGACTGGGTCACACCGGTCAGATGTGTCCTGATTGAAAATGTGTCACACCGGTCAATCGTGTCCTGACTGAGACTGGGCCACACCGGTCAGTCATGTCCCTTATTGGGACTGGGTCACACCGGTCAGTTGTGTCCTTGACTGAGTCTGGGTCACATCGGTCAGTCATGTCCCTGATTGGGACTGGGTCACACCCATCAGTCTTGTCCGTGACTGAGATTGGGTCACACCGGTCATTTGTGTCTGACTGACTCTGGGACACACCGGTCAGTCATGTCCTGACTGAGACGGGGTCACACCGGTCAGTCGTGTCCTGACTGAGACTGGGTCACACCGGTCAGTCATGTCCCTGACAGAGACTGCCTCACATGGGTCAGTCGTGTCCGTGATTGCGATGGAACTCACCAGTCAGTCGTGTCCTGACTGAGACTGGTCACACTGATAAGTCGTGTCCCTGACTGAGACTGGGTCACACTGTTCAGTCGTGTTCCTGACTGAGACTGGGTCACACCAGACAGTCGTGTCCTGATTGAGGCTGGGACACACCGGTTAGTCGTGTCCTGACTGAGACTGGTCACACTGGTCAGTCGTGTCTCTGACTGAGACTGGGTCACATCAGTCAGTTGTGTCCTGATTGAGACTGGGACAAACTGGTCAGTCGTGTCCTGATTGAGACTGTGTCACACCGGTCAGTCGTGTCCCTGACTGCAACTGGATCACTCCTGTCAGTCGTGACCTGAGAGAGACAGGGACACACTGGTCAATCGTGTCCTGACTGTGACTGAATCACACCAGTCAGTCATGTCATGAATGAGACTGTGTCACACCAGTCTGTCGTGTCCCTGACTGAGACTGGGTCACACCGGTCAGTCGTGCCCTGACTGAGACTGTGTCACACCAGTCAGTCGTGTCCCTGACTGAGACTGGGTCACACCGGTCAGTCGTGTCCTGATTGAGACTGTGTCACACCAGTCAGTCGTGTCCCTGACTGAGACTGGGTCACACCGGTCAGTCGTGCCCTGACTGAGACGGCAACACACCGGTTAGTCGTGTCCTTGCTGAAACTGGTCACACTGGTCAGTCATGTCCCTGACTGAGACTGGGTCACACCGGTCTGTCGTGTCCTGATTGAGACTGTGTCACACCGGCTAGCCGTGTCCCTGACAGAGACTGCCTCACATGGGTCAGTCGTGTCCGTGATTGTGACTGGAACACACCGGTCAGTTGTGTCCTGACTGCAAATGTGTTTACGCCGGTCAGCCGTGTCCCTGACTGAGACGGCAACACACCGATTAGTCGTGTCCTGACTGAGACTGGTCACATTGGTCAGTCGTGTCAATGACTGAGACTGGGTCACACCGTTCAGTCGTGTTCCTGACTCAGACTGGGACACACTGGTCAGTCGTGTCCTGACTGAGACTGGGACACACTGGTCAGTCGTGTCCTGACTGAGACTGGGTCACACTGGACAGTCATGTCCTGACTGAGACTGGGTGACACAGGTCAATTGTGTCCTGACTGAGACTAGGTCACACTGGTCAGTTGTGTCCTGTCTGAGAATGGGTCACACCGGTCAGTCGTGTCCCTGACTGAGTCTGTGTCACACTGGTCTGTTGTGTCCCCGATTGAGACTGGGACACACTGGTCAGTCGTGTCCTGATTGAGACCGGCTCACACTGGTCAGTCGCGTCCTGTCTGAGAATGGGTCACACCGGTCAGTCGTGTCCCTGACTGAGACTGGGTCACACCGGTCAGTCGTTTCCCTTATTGAGGCTGGGTCACTCCGGTCTGTCGTGCCCTGACTGAGACTGTGTCATACCGGTCAGTCCTATCCTGACTGAGACTGGGTCACACCGGTCAGTTGTGTCCTGTCTGAGAATGGGTCACACCAGTCAGTTGTGTCCCTGACTGAGACTGGGTCACTCCAGTCAGTCGTGTCCTGATTGAGACTGGGTCACACCAGTCAATCGTGTCCTGTCTGAGACTGGGTCACACTGGTCAGTTGTGTCCTGACTGAGACTGGGTCACACCGGTCAGTCGTGTCCTGATTGAGACTGGGTCACACCAGTCAGTCGTGTCCCTGACTGCAACTGGATCCCTCCAGTCAGTTGTGAACTGAGAGAGACTGGGTCACACCGGTCAGTCATGTCCCTGATTGGGACTGGGTCACACCCGTCAGTCTTGTCCTGACAGAGACTGGGTCACACCGGTCAGTTGTGTCCTGATTGAGAATGTGTCACACCGGTCAATCGTGTCCTGACAGAGACTGGGTCACACCGGTCAGTCATGTCTCTGATTGGGACTGGGTCACAACCATCAATCTTGTCCGTGACTGAGAATGGGTCACACCGGTCAGTCGTGTCCCTGACTGAGACTGGGTCACACTGGTCAGTCGTGTCTTGACTGAGACTGGGTCACACTGGTCAGTTGTGCCCTTGACTGAGTCTGGATCACACCGGTCAGTCGTGTCCCTGACTGCAACTGGATCACTCCAGTCAGTCGTGAACTGAGAGAGACTGGGTCACACCGGTCAGTCATGTCCCTGATTGGGACTGGGTCACACCCGTCATTCTTGTCCTGACAGAGACTGGGTCACACCGGTCAGATGTGTCCTGATTGAAAATGTGTCACACCGGTCAATCGTGTCCTGACTGAGACTGGGCCACACCGGTCAGTCATGTCCCTTATTGGGACTGGGTCACACCGGTCAGTTGTGTCCTTGACTGAGTCTGGGTCACATCGGTCAGTCATGTCCCTGATTGGGACTGGGTCACACCCATCAGTCTTGTCCGTGACTGAGATTGGGTCACACCGGTCATTTGTGTCTGACTGACTCTGGGACACACCGGTCAGTCATGTCCTGACTGAGACGGGGTCACACCGGTCAGTCGTGTCCTGACTGAGACTGGGTCACACCGGTCAGTCGTGTCCCTGACTGAGTCTGTGTCACACTGGTCTGTCATGTCCTGATTGAGACAGGGTCACACTGGTCAGTCATGTCCTGACTGAGACTGGGTCACACCGGTCAGTCGTTTCCCTTATTGAGGCTGGGTCACTCCGGTCAATCGTGTCCTGACTGAGACGGGGTCACACCGGTCAGTTGTGTCCTGTCTGAGAATGGGTCACACCGGTCAGTCGTGTCCCTGACTGAGACTGGGTCACACCGGTCAGTCGTTTCCCTTATTGAGGCTGGGTCACTCCGGTCAATCGTGTCTTGACTGAGACGGGGTCACACCGGTCAGTTGTGTCCTGTCTGAGAATGGGTCACACCAGTCAGTTGTGTCCCTGACTGAGACTAGGTCACACTGGTCAGTCGTGCCCTGACTGAGACTGTGTCATACCGGTCAGTCCTATCCTGACTGAGACTGGGTCACTCCAGTCAGTCGTGTCCTGATTGAGACTGGGTCACACCAGTCAATCGTGTCCTGTCTGAGACTGGGTCACACTGGTCAGTTGTGTCCTGACTGAGACTGGGTCACACCGGTCAGTCGTGTCCTGATTGAGACTGGGTCACACCAGTCAGTCGTGTCCCTGACTGCAACTGGATCCCTCCAGTCAGTTGTGAACTGAGAGAGACTGGGTCACACCGGTCAGTCATGTCCCTGATTGGGACTGGGTCACACCCGTCAGTCTTGTCCTGACAGAGACTGGGTCACACCGGTCAGTTGTGTCCTGATTGAGAATGTGTCACACCGGTCAATCGTGTCCTGACAGAGACTGGGTCACACCGGTCAGTCATGTCTCTGATTGGGACTGGGTCACAACCATCAATCTTGTCCGTGACTGAGAATGGGTCACACCGGTCAGTCGTGTCCCTGACTGAGACTGGGTCACACTGGTCAGTCGTGTCTTGACTGAGACTGGGTCACACTGGTCAGTTGTGCCCTTGACTGAGTCTGGATCACACCGGTCAGTCGTGTCCCTGACTGCAACTGGATCACTCCAGTCAGTCGTGAACTGAGAGAGACTGGGTCACACCGGTCAGTCATGTCCCTGATTGGGACTGGGTCACACCCGTCATTCTTGTCCTGACAGAGACTGGGTCACACCGGTCAGATGTGTCCTGATTGAAAATGTGTCACACCGGTCAATCGTGTCCTGACTGAGACTGGGCCACACCGGTCAGTCATGTCCCTTATTGGGACTGGGTCACACCGGTCAGTTGTGTCCTTGACTGAGTCTGGGTCACATCGGTCAGTCATGTCCCTGATTGGGACTGGGTCACACCCATCAGTCTTGTCCGTGACTGAGATTGGGTCACACCGGTCATTTGTGTCTGACTGACTCTGGGACACACCGGTCAGTCATGTCCTGACTGAGACGGGGTCACACCGGTCAGTCGTGTCCTGACTGAGACTGGGTCACACCGGTCAGTCATGTCCCTGACAGAGACTGCCTCACATGGGTCAGTCGTGTCCGTGATTGCGATGGAACTCACCAGTCAGTCGTGTCCTGACTGAGACTGGTCACACTGATAAGTCGTGTCCCTGACTGAGACTGGGTCACACTGTTCAGTCGTGTTCCTGACTGAGACTGGGTCACACCAGACAGTCGTGTCCTGATTGAGGCTGGGACACACCGGTTAGTCGTGTCCTGACTGAGACTGGTCACACTGGTCAGTCGTGTCTCTGACTGAGACTGGGTCACATCAGTCAGTTGTGTCCTGATTGAGACTGGGACAAACTGGTCAGTCGTGTCCTGATTGAGACTGTGTCACACCGGTCAGTCGTGTCCCTGACTGCAACTGGATCACTCCTGTCAGTCGTGACCTGAGAGAGACAGGGACACACTGGTCAATCGTGTCCTGACTGTGACTGAATCACACCAGTCAGTCATGTCCTGATTGAGACTGTGTCACAACAATCAGCCGTGTCCCTGACTGAGACTGTGTCACACCGGTCAGTCGTGTCCTGACTGAGGCTGTGTCACACCAGTCAGCCGTGTCCCTGACTGAGACGGCAACACACCGGTTAGTCGTGTCCTTGCTGAAACTGGTCACACTGGTCAGTCATGTCCCTGACTGAGACTGGGTCACACCAGTCTGTCGTGTCCTGATTGAGACTGTGTCACACCGGTCAGTCGTGTCCCTGACTGCAACTGGATCACTCCTGTCAGTCGTGACCTGAGAGAGACAGGGACACACTGGTCAATCGTGTCCTGACTGTGACTGAATCACACCAGTCAGTCATGTCCTGATTGAGACTGTGTCACAACAATCAGCCGTGTCCCTGACTGAGACTGAGTCACACTGTTCAGTTGTGTCATGAATGAGACTGTGTCACACCAGTCTGTCGTGTCCCTGACTGAGACTGGGTCACACCGGTCAGTCGTGCCCTGACTGAGACTGTGTCACACCAGTCAGTCGTGTCCCTGACTGAGACTGGGTCACACCGGTCAGTCGTGTCCTGATTGAGACTGTGTCACACCAGTCAGTCGTGTCCCTGACTGAGACTGGGTCACACCGGTCAGTCGTGCCCTGATTGAGACTGTGTCACACCGGCTAGCCGTGTCCTGACTGAGACTGTGTCACACCGGTCAGTCGTGCCCTGATTGAGACTGTGTCACACCAGTCAGTCGTGTCCCTGATTGAGACTGTGTCACACCAGTCAGCCGTGTCCCTGACTGAGACGGCAACACACCGGTTAGTCGTGTCCTTGCTGAAACTGGTCACACTGGTCAGTCATGTCCCTGACTGAGACTGGGTCACACCGGTCTGTCGTGTCCTGATTGAGACTGTGTCACACCGGCTAGCCGTGTCCCTGACAGAGACTGCCTCACATGGGTCAGTCGTGTCCGTGATTGTGACTGGAACACACCGGTCAGTTGTGTCCTGACTGCAAATGTGTTTACGCCGGTCAGCCGTGTCCCTGACTGAGACGGCAACACACCGATTAGTCGTGTCCTGACTGAGACTGGTCACATTGGTCAGTCGTGTCAATGACTGAGACTGGGTCACACCGTTCAGTCGTGTTCCTGACTCAGACTGGGACACACTGGTCAGTCGTGTCCTGACTGAGACTGGGACACACTGGTCAGTCGTGTCCTGACTGAGACTGGGTCACACTGGACAGTCATGTCCTGACTGAGACTGGGTGACACAGGTCAATTGTGTCCTGACTGAGACTAGGTCACACTGGTCAGTTGTGTCCTGTCTGAGAATGGGTCACACCGGTCAGTCGTGTCCCTGACTGAGTCTGTGTCACACTGGTCTGTTGTGTCCCCGATTGAGACTGGGACACACTGGTCAGTCGTGTCCTGATTGAGACCGGCTCACACTGGTCAGTCGCGTCCTGTCTGAGAATGGGTCACACCGGTCAGTCGTGTCCCTGACTGAGACTGGGTCACACCGGTCAGTCGTTTCCCTTATTGAGGCTGGGTCACTCCGGTCTGTCGTGCCCTGACTGAGACTGTGTCATACCGGTCAGTCCTATCCTGACTGAGACTGGGTCACACCGGTCAGTTGTGTCCTGTCTGAGAATGGGTCACACCAGTCAGTTGTGTCCCTGACTGAGACTAGGTCACACTGGTCAGTTGTGTCCTGTCTGAGAATGGGTCACACCAGTCAGTTGTGTCCCTGACTGAGACTGGGTCACTCCAGTCAGTCGTGTCCTGATTGAGACTGGGTCACACCAGTCAATCGTGTCCTGTCTGAGACTGGGTCACACTGGTCAGTTGTGTCCTGACTGAGACTGGGTCACACCGGTCAGTCGTGTCCTGATTGAGACTGGGTCACACCAGTCAGTCGTGTCCCTGACTGCCACTGGATCACTCCAGTCATTTGTGAACTGAGAGAGACTGGGTCACACCGGTCAGTCATGTCCCTGATTGGGACTGGGTCACACCCGTCAGTCTTGTCCTGACAGAGACTGGGTCACACCGGTCAGTTGTGTCCTGATTGAGAATGTGTCACACCGGTCAATCGTGTCCTGACAGAGACTGGGTCACACCGGTCAGTCATGTCTCTGATTGGGACTGGGTCACAACCATCAGTCTTGTCCGTGACTGAGAATGGGTCACACCGGTCAGTCGTGTCCCTGACTGAGACTGGGTCACACTGGTCAGTCGTGTCTTGACTGAGACTGGGTCACACTGGTCAGTTGTGCCCTTGACTGAGTCTGGATCACACCGGTCAGTCGTGTCCCTGACTGCAACTGGATCACTCCAGTCAGTCGTGAACTGAGAGAGACTGGGTCACACCGGTCAGTCATGTCCCTGATTGGGACTGGGTCACACCCGTCAGTCTTGTCCTGACAGAGACTGGGTCACACCGGTCAGATGTGTCCTGATTGAGAATGTGTCACACCGGTCAATCGTGTCCTGACTGAGACTGGGCCACACCGGTCAGTCATGTCCCTTATTGGGACTTGGTCACACCGGTCAGTTGTGTCCTTGACTGAGTCTGGGTCACACCGGTCAGTCATGTCCCTGATTGGGACTGGGTCACACCCATCAGTCTTGTCCATGACTGAGACTGGGTCACACCGGTCATTTGTGTCTGACTGACTTTGGGACACACCGGTCAGTCATGTCCTGACTGAGACGGGGTCACACCGGTCAGTCGTGTCCTGACTGAGACTGGGTCACACCGGTCAGTCGTGTCCCTGACTGAGTCTGTGTCACACTGGTCTGTCATGTCCTGATTGAGACAGGGTCACACTGGTCAGTCATGTCCTGACTGAGACTGGGTCACACCGGTCAGTTGTGTCCTGTCTGAGAATGGGTCACACCAGTCAGTTGTGTCCCTGACTGAGACTAGGTCACACTGGTCAGTCGTGTCCTGACTGAGACTGGGTCACAGCCGTCAGTTGTGTCCTGTCTGAGAATGGGTCACACCGGTCAGTCGTGTCCCTGACTGAGACTGGGTACACCAGTCAGTCGTTTCCCTTATTAAGGCTGGGTCACTCCGGTCTGTCGTGCCCTGACTGAGACTGTGTCACACTGGTCAATCCTGTCCTGACTGAGATGGGGTCACACCGGTCAGTTGAGTCCTGTCTGAGAATGGGTCACACCGGTCAGTCCTGTCCTGACTGAGACTGGGTCACACCGGTGAGTTGTGTCCTTGACTGAGTCTGGATCACACCGGTCAGTCGTGTCCCTGATCGCAACTGGATCACTCCAGTCAGTCATGAACTGAGAGAGACTGGGTCACACCGGTCAGTCATGTCCCTGATTGGGACTGGATCACACCCGTCAGTTTTGGCCGTGACTGAGACTAGGTCACACCGGTCAGTTGTGTCTGACTGACTCTGGGACACACCGGTCAGTCATGTCCTGACTGAGACTGGGTCACACCGGTCAGTCGTGTTCCTGACTGAGACTGGGTCACACTGGACAGTCATGTCCTGATTGAGACTGGGACACACCGGTTAGTCGTGTCCTGACTGAGTCTGGATCACACCGTTCTGTCGTGTACCTGACTGAGACCGGGACACACTGGTCAGTCGTGTCCTAATTGAGACTGGGTCAGACCGGTCAGCCATATCCTGACTGAGACAGGGTTACACCGGTCAGTCGTGTCCTGACTGAGACTGGGTCTCACCAGTCAGTCGTGTCCCTGACTGAGTCTGTGTCACACTGGTCTGTCGTGTCTCCGATTGAGACTGGGTCACACTGGTCAGTCGTGTCCTGACTGAGACTGGGTCACACCGGTCAGTCGTTTCCCTTATTGAGGCTGGGTCACTCCGGTCTGTCGTGCCCTGACTGAGACTGTGTCATACCGGTCAGTCCTGTCTGACTGAGACCGGGTCACACTGGTCAGTTGTGTCCCTTATTGAGACTGGGTCACTCTGGTCTGTCGTGTCCTGATTGAGACTGTGTCACATCGGTCAATCGTGTCCTGACTGAGACTGGGTCACTCCGGTCAGTTGTGTCCTGTCTGAGAATGGGTCACCGTGGTCAGTCGTGTCCCTGACTGAGACTGGGTCACACCGGTCAGTTGTGTCCTTGACTTGAGTCTGGATCACACCGGACAGTCGTGTCCCTGACCGCAACTGGATCACTCCAGTCAGTCGTGAACTGAGAGAGACTGGGTCACACCGGTCAGTCATGTCCCTGATTGGGACTGGGTCACACCCGTCAGTCGTGTCCTGACTGAGACTGGGTCACACTGGTCAGTCGTGTCTCTGACTGAGTCTGTGTCACACTGGTCTGTCGTGTCCCCGATTGAGACTGGGACACACTGGTCAGTCGTGTCCTGATTGAGACCGGCTCACACTGGTCAGTCGTGTCCTGTCTGAGAATGGGTCACACCGGTCAGTCGTGTCCCTGACTGAGACTGTGTCATACCGGTCAGTCCTATCCTGACTGAGACTGGGTCACTCCAGTCAGCCGTGTCCTGATTGAGACTGGGTCACACCGGTCAATCGTGTCCTGACTGAGACTGGGTCACACCGGTCAGTCGTGTTCCTGACTGAGACTGGGTCACACTGGACAGTCATGTCCTGATTGAGACTGGGACACACCGGTTAGTCGTGTCCTGACTGAGTCTGGATCACACCATTCTGTCGTGTACCTGACTGAGACCGGGACACACTGGTCAGTCGTGTCCTGATTGAGACTGGGTCAGACTGGTCAGCCATGTCCTGACTGAGACAGGATTACACCGGTCAGTCGTGTCCTGACTGAGACTGGGTCTCACCAGTCAGTCGTGTCCCTGACTGAGTCTGTGTCACACTGGTCTGTCGTGTCTCCGATCGAGACTGGGTCACACTGGTCAGTCGTGTCCTGACTGAGGCTGGGTCACACCGGTCAGTCGTTTCCCTTATTGAGGCTGGGTCACTCCGGTCTGTCGTGCCCTGACTGAGACTGTGTCATACCGGTCAGTCCTGTCTGACTGAGACCGGGTCACACTGGTCAGTTGTGTCCCTTATTGAGACTGGGTCACTCTGGTCTGTCGTGTCCTGATTGAGACTGTGTCACACCGGTCAATCGTGTCCTGACTGAGACTGGGTCACTCCGGTCAGTTGTGTCCTGTCTGAGAATGGGTCACCGTGGTCAGTCGTGTCCCTGACTGAGACTGGGTCACACCGGTCAGTTGTGTCCTTGACTGAGTCTGGATCACACCGGACAGTCGTGTCCCTGACCGCAACTGGATCACTCCAGTCAGTCGTGAACTGAGAGAGGCTGGGTCACACCGGTCAGTCATGTCCCTGATTGGGACTGGGTCACACCCGTCAGTTGTGTCCTGACTGAGACTGGGTCACACCGGTCAGTCGTGTCCCTGACTGAGTCTGTGTCACACCGGTCTGTCGTGTCCCCGATTGAGACTGGGACACACTGGTCAGTCGTGTCCTGATTGAGACCGGCTCACACTGGTCAGTCGTGTCCTGTCTGAGACTGGGTCACACTGGTCAGTTGTGTCCTGACTGAGACTGGGTCACACCGGTCAGTCGTGTCCTGATTGAGACTGGGTCACACCAGTCAGTCGTGTCCCTGACTGCCACTGGATCACTCCAGTCATTTGTGAACTGAGAGAGACTGGGTCACACCGGTCAGTCATGTCCCTGATTGAGACTGGGTCACACCCGTCAGTCTTGTCCTGACAGAGACTGGGTCACACCGGTCAGTTGTGTCCTGATTGAGAATGTGTCACACCGGTCAATCGTGTCCTGACAGAGACTGGGTCACACCTGTCAGTCATGTCTCTGATTGGGACTGGGTCACAACCATCAGTCTTGTCCGTGACTGAGAATGGGTCACACCGGTCAGTCGTGTCCCTGACTGAGACTGGGTCACACTGGTCAGTCGTGTCTTGACTGAGACTGGGTCACACTGGTCAGTTGTGCCCTTGACTGAGTCTGGATCACACCGGTCAGTCGTGTCCCTGACTGCAACTGGATCACTCCAGTCAGTCGTGAACTGAGAGAGACTGGGTCACACCGGTCAGTCATGTCCCTGATTGGGACTGGGTCACACCCGTCAGTCTTGTCCTGACAGAGACTGGGTCACACCGGTCAGATGTGTCCTGATTGAGAATGTGTCACACCGGTCAATCGTGTCCTGACTGAGACTGGGCCACACCGGTCAGTCATGTCCCTTATTGGGACTTGGTCACACCGGTCAGTTGTGTCCTTGACTGAGTCTGGGTCACACCGGTCAGTCATGTCCCTGATTGGGACTGGGTCACACCCATCAGTCTTGTCCATGACTGAGACTGGGTCACACCGGTCATTTGTGTCTGACTGACTTTGGGACACACCGGTCAGTCATGTCCTGACTGAGACGGGGTCACACCGGTCAGTCGTGTCCTGACTGAGACTGGGTCACACCGGTCAGTCGTGTCCCTGACTGAGTCTGTGTCACACTGGTCTGTCATGTCCTGATTGAGACAGGGTCACACTGGTCAGTCATGTCCTGACTGAGACTGGGTCACACCGGTCAGTTGTGTCCTGTCTGAGAATGGGTCACACCAGTCAGTTGTGTCCCTGACTGAGACTAGGTCACACTGGTCAGTCGTGTCCTGACTGAGACTGGGTCACAGCCGTCAGTTGTGTCCTGTCTGAGAATGGGTCACACCGGTCAGTCGTGTCCCTGACTGAGACTGGGTACACCAGTCAGTCGTTTCCCTTATTAAGGCTGGGTCACTCCGGTCTGTCGTGCCCTGACTGAGACTGTGTCACACTGGTCAATCCTGTCCTGACTGAGATGGGGTCACACCGGTCAGTTGAGTCCTGTCTGAGAATGGGTCACACCGGTCAGTCCTGTCCTGACTGAGACTGGGTCACACCGGTGAGTTGTGTCCTTGACTGAGTCTGGATCACACCGGTCAGTCGTGTCCCTGATCGCAACTGGATCACTCCAGTCAGTCATGAACTGAGAGAGACTGGGTCACACCGGTCAGTCATGTCCCTGATTGGGACTGGATCACACCCGTCTGTTTTGGCCGTGACTGAGACTAGGTCACACCGGTCAGTTGTGTCTGACTGACTCTGGGACACACCGGTCAGTCATGTCCTGACTGAGACTGGGTCACACCGGTCAGTCGTGTTCCTGACTGAGACTGGGTCACACTGGACAGTCATGTCCTGATTGAGACTGGGACACACCGGTTAGTCGTGTCCTGACTGAGTCTGGATCACACCGTTCTGTCGTGTACCTGACTGAGACCGGGACACACTGGTCAGTCGTGTCCTAATTGAGACTGGGTCAGACCGGTCAGCCATATCCTGACTGAGACAGGGTTACACCGGTCAGTCGTGTCCTGACTGAGACTGGGTCTCACCAGTCAGTCGTGTCCCTGACTGAGTCTGTGTCACACTGGTCTGTCGTGTCTCCGATTGAGACTGGGTCACACTGGTCAGTCGTGTCCTGACTGAGACTGGGTCACACCGGTCAGTCGTTTCCCTTATTGAGGCTGGGTCACTCCGGTCTGTCGTGCCCTGACTGAGACTGTGTCATACCGGTCAGTCCTGTCTGACTGAGACCGGGTCACACTGGTCAGTTGTGTCCCTTATTGAGACTGGGTCACTCTGGTCTGTCGTGTCCTGATTGAGACTGTGTCACATCGGTCAATCGTGTCCTGACTGAGACTGGGTCACTCCGGTCAGTTGTGTCCTGTCTGAGAATGGGTCACCGTGGTCAGTCGTGTCCCTGACTGAGACTGGGTCACACCGGTCAGTTGTGTCCTTGACTGAGTCTGGATCACACCGGACAGTCGTGTCCCTGACCGCAACTGGATCACTCCAGTCAGTCGTGAACTGAGAGAGACTGGGTCACACCGGTCAGTCATGTCCCTGATTGGGACTGGGTCACACCCGTCAGTCGTGTCCTGACTGAGACTGGGTCACACTGGTCAGTCGTGTCTCTGACTGAGTCTGTGTCACACTGGTCTGTCGTGTCCCCGATTGAGACTGGGACACACTGGTCAGTCGTGTCCTGATTGAGACCGGCTCACACTGGTCAGTCGTGTCCTGTCTGAGAATGGGTCACACCGGTCAGTCGTGTCCCTGACTGAGACTGTGTCATACCGGTCAGTCCTATCCTGACTGAGACTGGGTCACTCCAGTCAGCCGTGTCCTGATTGAGACTGGGTCACACCGGTCAATCGTGTCCTGACTGAGACTGGGTCACACCGGTCAGTCGTGTTCCTGACTGAGACTGGGTCACACTGGACAGTCATGTCCTGATTGAGACTGGGACACACCGGTTAGTCGTGTCCTGACTGAGTCTGGATCACACCATTCTGTCGTGTACCTGACTGAGACCGGGACACACTGGTCAGTCGTGTCCTGATTGAGACTGGGTCAGACTGGTCAGCCATGTCCTGACTGAGACAGGATTACACCGGTCAGTCGTGTCCTGACTGAGACTGGGTCTCACCAGTCAGTCGTGTCCCTGACTGAGTCTGTGTCACACTGGTCTGTCGTGTCTCCGATCGAGACTGGGTCACACTGGTCAGTCGTGTCCTGACTGAGGCTGGGTCACACCGGTCAGTCGTTTCCCTTATTGAGGCTGGGTCACTCCGGTCTGTCGTGCCCTGACTGAGACTGTGTCATACCGGTCAGTCCTGTCTGACTGAGACCGGGTCACACTGGTCAGTTGTGTCCCTTATTGAGACTGGGTCACTCTGGTCTGTCGTGTCCTGATTGAGACTGTGTCACACCGGTCAATCGTGTCCTGACTGAGACTGGGTCACTCCGGTCAGTTGTGTCCTGTCTGAGAATGGGTCACCGTGGTCAGTCGTGTCCCTGACTGAGACTGGGTCACACCGGTCAGTTGTGTCCTTGACTGAGTCTGGATCACACCGGACAGTCGTGTCCCTGACCGCAACTGGATCACTCCAGTCAGTCGTGAACTGAGAGAGGCTGGGTCACACCGGTCAGTCATGTCCCTGATTGGGACTGGGTCACACCCGTCAGTTGTGTCCTGACTGAGACTGGGTCACACCGGTCAGTCGTGTCCCTGACTGAGTCTGTGTCACACCGGTCTGTCGTGTCCCCGATTGAGACTGGGACACACTGGTCAGTCGTGTCCTGATTGAGACCGGCTCACACTGGTCAGTCGTGTCCTGTCTGAGAATGGGTCACACCGGTCAGTCGTGTCCCTGACTGAGACTGTGTCATACCGGTCAGTCCTATCCTGACTGAGACTGGGTCACTCCAGTCAGCCGTGTCCTGATTGAGACTGGGTCACACCGGTCAATCGTGTCCTGACTGAGACTGGGTCACACTGGTCAGTTGTGTCCTGACTGAGACTGGGTCACACCGGTCAGTCATGTCCTGATTGAGACTGGGTCACACCGGTCAGTCGTGTCTCTGACTGCAACTGGATCACTCCAGTCAGTTGTGAACTGAGAGAGACTGGGTCACACCGGTCAGTCATGTCCCTGATTGGGACTGGGTCACACCCGTCAGTCTTGTCCTGACAGAGACTGGGTCACACCGGTCAGTTGTGTCCTGATTGAGAATGTGTCACACCGGTCAATCGTGTCCTGACAGAGACTGGGTCACACCGGTCAGTCATGTCTCTGATTGGGACTGGGTCACAACCATCAGTCTTGTCCGTGACTGAGAATGGGTCACACTGGTCAGTTGTGTCCTGACTGAGACTGGGTCACACCGGTCAATCGTGTCCTGACAGAGACTGGGTCACACCGGTCAGTCATGTCCCTGACTGAGACTGGGTCACACTGGTCAGTCCTGTCCTGACTGAGACTGGGTCACACTGGTCAATTGTGTCCCTTATTGAGACTGGGTCACTCCGGTCAATCGTGTGCTGACTGAGACTGGGTCACACCAGTCAGTTGTGTCCTGTCTGAGAATGGGTCACACCGGTCAGTCGTGTCCCTGATTGAGACTGGGTCACACCGGTCAGTTGTGTCCTGATTGAGTCTGGATCACACCGGTCAGTCGTGTCCCTGACCGCAACTGGATCACTCCAGTCAGTCGTGAACTGAGAGAGACTGGGTCACACCGGTCAGTCATGTCCCTGATTGGGACTGGGTCACACCCGTCAGTCGTGTCCCTGACTGAGACTGGGTCACACCAGTCAATTGTGTCCTGACTGACTCTGAGACACACCGGTCAGTCCTGTCCTGACTGAGACTGTGTCATACCGGTCAGTCCTGTCCTGACTGAGACTGGGTCACACCGGTCAGTTGTGTCCCTTATTGAGACTGGGTCACTCCGGTCAGTTGTGTCCTGTCTGAGAATGGGTCACACCGGTCAGTCGTATCCCTGACTGAGACTGGGTCACACCGGTCAGTTGTGTCCTTGACTGAGTCTGGATCACACCGGTCAGTCGTGTCCCTGACTGCAACTGGATCACTCCAGTCAGTCGTGAACTGAGAGAGACTGGGTCACACCGGTCAACCATGTCCCTGATTGGGACTGGATCACACCCGTCAGTCTTGTCCTGACAGAGACTGGGTCACACCGGTCAGTTGTGTCCTGATTGAGAATGTGTCACACCGGTCAATCGTGTCCTGACTGAGACTGGGTCACACCGGTCAGTCATGTCCCTGATTGGGACTGGGTCACACCGGTCAGTTGTGTCCTTGACTGAGTCTGGGTCACACCGGTCAGTCATGTCCCTGATTGGGACTGGGTCACACCCATCAGTCTTCTCCGTGACTGAGACTGGGTCACACCGGTCATTTGTGTCTGACTGACTCTGGGACACACCGGTCAGTCATGTCCTGACTGAGACGGGGTCACACCGGTCAGTCGTGTCCTGACTGAGACTGGGTCACACCGGTCAGTCGTGTCCCTGACTGAGTCTGTGTCACACTGGTCTGTCGTGTCCTGATTGAGACAGGGTCACACTGGTCAGTCATGTCCTGACTGAGACTGGGTCACACCGGTCAGTCGTTTCCCTTATTGAGGCTGGGTCACTCCGGTCAATCGTGTCTTGACTGAGACGGAGTCACACTGGTCAGTTGTGTCCTGTCTGAGAATGGGTCACACCAGTCAGTTGTGTCCCTGACTGAGACTGGGTCACACCGGTCAGTTGTGTCCTGTCTGAGAATGGGTCACACCGGTCAGTCGTGTCCCTGACTGAGACTGGGTCACACCAGTCAGTCGTTTCCCTTCTTGAGGCTGGGTCACTCCGGTCTGTCGTGCCCTGACTGAGACTGTGTCACACCGGTCAGTCCTGTCCTGACTGAGACGGGGTCACACCGGTCAGTTGAGTCCTGTCTGAGAATGGGTCACACCAGTCAGTCCTGTCCTGACTGAGACTGGGTCACTCCGGTCAGTTGTGTCCTGTCTGAGAATGGGTCACCGTGGTCAGTCGTGTCCCTGACTGAGACTGGGTCACACCGGTCAGTTGTGTCCTTGACTGAGTCTGGATCACACCGGACAGTCATGTCCCTGACCGCAACTGGATCACGCCAGTCAGTCGTGAACTGAGAGAGGCTGGGTCACACCGGTCAGTCATGTCCCTGATTGGGACTGGGTCACACCCGTCAGTCGTGTCCTGACTGAGACTGGGTCACACCGGTCAGTCGTGTCCCTGACTGAGTCTGTGTCACACCGGTCTGTCGTGTCCCCGATTGAGACTGGGACACACTGATCAGTCGTGTCCTGATTGAGACCGGCTCACACTGGTCAGTCGTGTCCTGTCTGAGAATGGGTCACACCGGTCAGTCGTGTCCCTGACTGAGACTGTGTCATACCGGTCAGTCCTATCCTGACTGAGACTGGGTCACTCCAGTCAGCCGTGTCCTGATTGAGACTGGGTCACACCGGTCAATCGTGTCCTGACTGAGACTGGGTCACACTGGTCAGTTGTGTCCTGACTGAGACTGGGTCACACCGGTCAGTCATGTCCTGATTGAGACTGGGTCACACCGGTCAGTCGTGTCTCTGACTGCAACTGGATCACTCCAGTCAGTTGTGAACTGAGAGAGACTGGGTCACACCGGTCAGTCATGTCCCTGATTGGGACTGGGTCACACCCGTCAGTCTTGTCCTGACAGAGACTGGGTCACACCGGTCAGTTGTGTCCTGATTGAGAATGTGTCACACCGGTCAATCGTGTCCTGACAGAGACTGGGTCACACCGGTCAGTCATGTCTCTGATTGGGACTGGGTCACAACCATCAGTCTTGTCCGTGACTGAGAATGGGTCACACTGGTCAGTTGTGTCCTGACTGAGACTGGGTCACACCGGTCAATCGTGTCCTGACAGAGACTGGGTCACACCGGTCAGTCATGTCCCTGACTGAGACTGGGTCACACTGGTCAGTCCTGTCCTGACTGAGACTGGGTCACACTGGTCAATTGTGTCCCTTATTGAGACTGGGTCACTCCGGTCAATCGTGTGCTGACTGAGACTGGGTCACACCAGTCAGTTGTGTCCTGTCTGAGAATGGGTCACACCGGTCAGTCGTGTCCCTGATTGAGACTGGGTCACACCGGTCAGTTGTGTCCTGATTGAGTCTGGATCACACCGGTCAGTCGTGTCCCTGACCGCAACTGGATCACTCCAGTCAGTCGTGAACTGAGAGAGACTGGGTCACACCGGTCAGTCATGTCCCTGATTGGGACTGGGTCACACCCGTCAGTCGTGTCCCTGACTGAGACTGGGTCACACCAGTCAATTGTGTCCTGACTGACTCTGAGACACACCGGTCAGTCCTGTCCTGACTGAGACTGTGTCATACCGGTCAGTCCTGTCCTGACTGAGACTGGGTCACACCGGTCAGTTGTGTCCCTTATTGAGACTGGGTCACTCCGGTCAGTTGTGTCCTGTCTGAGAATGGGTCACACCGGTCAGTCGTATCCCTGACTGAGACTGGGTCACACCGGTCAGTTGTGTCCTTGACTGAGTCTGGATCACACCGGTCAGTCGTGTCCCTGACTGCAACTGGATCACTCCAGTCAGTCGTGAACTGAGAGAGACTGGGTCACACCGGTCAACCATGTCCCTGATTGGGACTGGATCACACCCGTCAGTCTTGTCCTGACAGAGACTGGGTCACACCGGTCAGTCGTTTCCCTTATTGAGGCTGGGTCACTCCGGTCAATCGTGTCTTGACTGAGACGGAGTCACACTGGTCAGTTGTGTCCTGTCTGAGAATGGGTCACACCAGTCAGTTGTGTCCCTGACTGAGACTGGGTCACACCGGTCAGTTGTGTCCTGTCTGAGAATGGGTCACACCGGTCAGTCGTGTCCCTGACTGAGACTGGGTCACACCAGTCAGTCGTTTCCCTTATTGAGGCTGGGTCACTCCGGTCTGTCGTGCCCTGACTGAGACTGTGTCACACCGGTCAGTCCTGTCCTGACTGAGACGGGGTCACACCGGTCAGTTGAGTCCTGTCTGAGAATGGGTCACACCAGTCAGTCCTGTCCTGACTGAGACTGGGTCACACCGGTCAGTTGTCTCCTTGACTGAGTCTGGATCACACCGGTCAGTCGTGTCCCTGACCGCAACTGGATCACTCCAGTCAGTCGTGAACTGAGAGAGACTGGGTCACACCGTTCAGTCATGTCCCTGATTGGGGCTGGGTCACACCCGTCAGTCTTGTCCGTGTCTGAGACTAGGTCACACCGGTCAGTTGTGTCCTGACTGACTCTGGGACACACTGGTCAGTCATGTCCTGACTGAGACTGGGCCACACCGGTCAGTCGTGTTCCTGACTGAGACTGGACACACTGGTCAGTCGTGTCCCTGACTGAGTCTGAGTCACATCGGTCAGTCGTGTCCTGTTTGAAACTTGGTCACCCCAATCAGTCGTGTCCCTGACTGAGACATGGTCACATCAGTTCTTTGTTCCCCTGATTGAGACTGGACACACCGGTCAGTCGTGTCCCTGACTGAGACATGGTCACATCAGTCCGTTGTTCCCCTGATTGAGACTGGACACACCGGTCAGTCGTGTCCCTGACTGAGACTGGGACACACCGGTCAGCCACAACCCTGACTAAGACTGGGTCATACCGGTCAGTCATGTCCCTGACCACTCAGCATGTCTCGCTGACTGAGAAGGAGGGACTGAGTCTCCTGTGCTGGACTGAATCAGAATCAGGTTTATTGCCACTGGTTTATGTTGAGTAATTTGTTGTACAGTTCAATATATAATAATTTGAAATTATAACTACGCATTACTATCAAAACTATGTTTATAATTAAATAATTAGTGCAAAGAGAGTGGGCAAAGTACTGATGTTGTGTTCGTGGGTTGATTGTCCTTTCAGAAATGTGATGGGGGTGGGGAAGGATCTGTTCCTGAAAGATTGAGGTTTCAGGTCTTTGGTCTTCAGGCTCCTGTACCTCCTTGTTTGTGACAATGAGAAAAGGACATGTGGTTGGTGATGGGGTCCTTAATGATGTACGTTGCTTTTTGAGGCTTTGCCTTTTGACGGTGTCCTCGATGCTGGGGAGCCTGGTGCTCATGCAACACACACAAAATGCTGGTGGAACGCAGCAGGCCAGGCAGCATCCATAGGTAGAAGCACAGACGACGTTTCGGGCTGAGAACCTTCGTCGTCTTGTGTGTGTTGCCTGAATTTGCAGCAGCTGCAGATTTCCTCGTGTTTGAGCCTGGTGCCCGTGATGGCACTGGCTGATTCTGCAACTTTCTGCAGCTTCTTTATTTGCAGCGTCTGCAGTTGAGTTCAGTCCGAGGGTACGGGAGCGGAGCACAGACAGAGGAAGTTGAAGACTGCGGGCAGCAGTTGGTGGAGGTGAGGTGGAGGGGGCAGAAGGGGCCTTTCCAGAGGTGGGGCTGTGTAATAGAGAGATCCCCGCGGGTTGGACAGAGGCCAGCTCGCAGGTCCCCGAGCGGGAGATGTGGCTGCACATCTGTTCACAGTAAGCCCTGGTGTGGGAAGGGCCCTGTCTGTAGACAACAGATGGGGATGCAGTAGCTGGCGAGGGAGGTGGTCGAGGGAACAGATGCGACCGCGGTGAATGGGGAAGGTTTAACACATGGTGAATGGGGCCTGTGTCTGTGTGAGCAGTCTACAATGGTTCCATTGCAGAAAGACTCAGTGCAAACCCCAGAGACACCGCAGAAACTGAACTGCCTTTGAAGTACTGTCATTGTTATTTTAGAATTAAAGATCAGAGAGTGGGTTGTGGAGGAGGCCACAGCTCTGGCTCGCTGGAAAACCTCTTCACTCACGCAGGCTGCCTTACATTTTCAGTTGCCAGAAATCCCAGGATTTTCAAGAGTTTCTCCAGTTTTCTTTGGAAGGAACATAGACCATAACAGCACAGTACAGGCCCTTCAGCCCATGACGTTATGCCAAACTTTTAACCTATCCGAAATTCTTCTAACCCTTCCCTCCCACATAATACTCCATTTTTCTTTCATCCATGTGCCTATCTAAGAGTCTCTTAAATCTCCTTGAAGTATCTGTCTCCACCATCATCCATGGTGTATTCCATGCACCCACCAATATGTAAAACCTGCCTCTGACTTCACCCCTATACTTTCCTCCAATAACCTTAGAATTAACTATTTCTGCCCTTGGAAAAAGTCTTTGGCTATTCATTCAAACTATGTCTCTTTTCATCTTGTACACCTCTATCATGTCACTGCTCACCCTCCCTCGCTCCAGACAGAAAAGCCCTGGTTACTCAAACTTTCCTCATAAGGCACACTCCCTCATCCAGGCAGTATCCTGGTAAATCTCCTCGGCACTCTCTCTAAGGCTTCCACACCCTTCCTATAATGTGCTGACCAGATCTGAATACAATATCCAAGTGTGGTCTACCCAGATTTTAATGCAGTTGCAAAATTACCTCAAGAACTCAGTCACTTGACTAATGAAACCCAACACACCATACACATTCTTAACAACCCTTTGAGGGAACCTGCCTTCAGATTAGAACCTTCAAAGTGAATCACTTCACATTTTTCCAGGTTGGACCTTCAGTCCAGCTCTGCATCCTGTCAATGTCCTGTTGTAGTCTTTGACAACCTTCTACACTTACTACAACTCCAGCAACCTTCATGAAATCTGTGAATTTACCAACCCATCCTCCACTTCCTCATCTAATCAGTAAATCTGAAAAACACACACACCCTTCTCCCGCTAGGTCATTTACGTAATCTGAACATCTGTGGACCAAGAACTGATCCCAGGGACACTCCACTTGTTTGAAACTTCCAGTCTAAGAAGAGCTCATTTATTAAGCTCTGTTTTCTCTGTAAACACAAGAGATTCTTGCAGATCCAAAGGAGGTTGGGAGGTGACCCGATGGAGGTGTACAAGACGCCAAGAGGCATCAATCAAGTGTATTGCCAGAGACGTTTTCCCAAGATGGAAGTGGCCAATACGAGGGGGCATAATTTTATGGTATTTGGAGGAAAGTACGGGGGGATGTCAGACGTAGGTGTTTTTGCACAAAGAGCAGTGGGTGTGTGGAACACCCTGCCAGGGTTAGGAGTAGAGACAGACACATTAGGGACATTTAAGAAATTCTTAGATAGGCACATGGATGATAGAGAAATAGAGGGCTATGTTGGAGGGAGGAATTAGATGGATCTTGGAATAGGTTAATTTTTCAGCACGACATTGTGGGCCAAAGGGCCTGTATGGTGCTGTATTGTTTTTGAAGGTCTGGACTGAAAGAAAGAATGGAAATAGCCAGTATGAAGTGGTAGAGCGAAGGGGTAGTAATATAATCAGAAAAGCATGGCAGCACCTCTACTTTCTTAGAAGATTAAGGAGATTTGGCACATCGCCAAATACTCCAACAAACTTCTACAAATACAATGTAGAAAGTGTCCTGGCTGGTTGCATCACAAGCTGGGACGGCAAATCCAACGTACTGGAGCAAAAGTAATGGTTAGAGCCCGGTCCATCACGGACACGTCCCTCCCTACCACTGTTAGCATCTACAGGAGCTGCCTCCAGAAGATGGCATCAAGGATTTTCTCCACCTAGAGGAGTGTCCTCTTCTCACTCCTATGGTCAGGTCAGAGGTACAGAAGCCTGAAGTCTCAGGAATAGCTGATTTCCTGCATCCCTCGAGGTTGTCATGCATGTTGATAGATGGTTAAGAAGGCATTTGGTGTGTTGGCCTTCATTAGTCAGGGGAATTGAGTTCAAGGGCTGTAACATAATGTTGCAGCTCTATAAAACCCCGGCTAGAAACACTCAAAATATTGTGTTCAGTTCATTATAGGAAGAACGTGGAAGCGAGGAGATTTACCAGAATGCTGCCTGGATTAGAGGACATGTCTCATCAGGAAAGTTTGAGCGAGCTAGGGCTTTCCTCTTTGGAACGAAGGAGGATGAGAGGTGGTGTGTACAAGATGATAAGAGGCATAGATAGGGTGGCCACCAGAGGATTTTTCCCAGGTTGGAAATGACTAATACTTGGGGATCAAAAATTTAAGGTGTTTGGATGGAGGTATAGTGGGGATGTCAGAGGTATTTTGTTTAACACAGAGTGCAGTGAATGGGTGGAACTTGCTGCCAGGAGTGGTGGTAGAAGAAGGTACATTAGGAACATTTAAGAAACTCTTGGATAGGTACACAGATGATGGGAAAATGAAGGCTTATCTGGGAGGAAGGGTTAGATTGATCTTAGAGTTAGGATAAGATGTTGACACAGCATTGCCAAAATGTTGCCTTGTGCACCAAAAGGCCTTTTCTGCGCTGTACTGTTAGAATATAGACCAGTACAGCATAGCTACAGTTCCCTATGGCCCACAATGTTGTGCTGAACCAATTAAACTAGTAATCGAATGGCCAACTAGACTAATCTCTTCTGCCTACACAATGTCCATATCCTTCCATCTCCCTCACATTCGTGTCTCTGTCTGAACATCTCTTAAAAGTCCCCAACATATCTGCCTCTACCACACCCCAGGCACACACCACTCTCTGCAAAACAAACCTGCCCCTCAGCCCTCCTTTGAAATCACCCTCATCTCATCTTAAATGCATGCCCTCTGATAGTAGACATTTCAACCCTGGGAAAAAGATGTTGTCTGTCTACTCTATCTATGTCTCTCATAATTCTTATAAACCTCTATCACATCTCCTCTCAGCTTCCATCACTCCACTGAAAACAACCCAAGCTTTCCCAACCTCCCGTTAGAGCACATGCCCTCCAGTCAAGGCAATATCCTGGTAAACCTCTTCTATACCCCTTCTATACCTCTTTTATACCCCTCGACATCCTTTCTACAAGGAGGCGGCTGGAACTGTATGCAATACTCCAACAGGAGATTATAAAGCTGCAACATGACTTCCTGACCTTTGAACTCAACACCTCAGCTAATAAAGACAAGCACGTCACATGCCCTCTTAACCACCCTATCAACCTGTGTAGCCAATTTCAGGGAGTTATGAACTTGGACCCCAAGATCCCTCTGCTCACCAACACTGTGTACTGCCTCTTTGCATTTGTCCTACAAAGGTGCAACACTTCACATTTGTCCGGGTTAATCTCCACCTGCCAGTTCTCTGCTGATATCAGCAACTGATCTACAGCATATCCTGTTGTATTCTTTGACAGTCATCTGTGCTATCCACAACATCACCAATCTTCCAATCATTCTATGGTCTATGTTCTCGAACTAACCTACACAATCCTATCACTACCTCAGCATTGCCATGGAATTCCCATCTTTGTTAATACACTCTCTCCCTCTTTCCTTATTTTTGTATAACACTCTCCCAGGGTCTGACACAGAGTGAAGCTCCCTCTATACTGTCCCATCACACACTCCCAGGGTCAGACACGGAGTGAAGCTCCCTCCACATCGTCCCATCACACATTCCCAGGGTCAGACACAGAATGAAGCTCCCTCCACACCGTCTCATCACACACTGCCAGGGTCAGACACAGAGTGAAGCTCCCTCTACACCATCCCATCACACACTGCCAGGGTCTGACACAGAGTGCAGCTCCCTCTACACCGTCCCATCACACACTCCCAGGGTCAGACACAGAGTGAAGCTCCCTCTACACCGTCCCATCACACACTCCCAGGGTCAGACACAGAGTGAAGCTCCCTCTATACTGTCCCATCACACACTCCCAGGGTCAGACACGGAGTGAAGCTCCCTCTACACCGTCCCATCACACATTCCCAGGGTCAGACACAGAGTGAAGCTCCCTCCACACCGTCCCATCACACATTCCCAGGGTCAGACACAGAATGAAGCTCCCTCCACACTGTCCCATCACACACTGCCAGGGTCAGACACAGAGTGAAGCTCCCTCCACACCGTCTCATCACACACTGCCAGGGTCAGACACAGAGTGAAGCTCCCTCTACACCATCCCATCACACACTGCCAGGGTCTGACACAGAGTGCAGCTCCCTCTACACCATCCCATCACACACTCCCAGGGTCAGACACAGAGTGAAGCTCCCTCTATACTGTCCCATCACACACTCCCGGGGTCAGACACAGAGTGAAGCTCCCTCTATACTGTCCCATCACACACTCCCAGGGTCAGACACAGAGTGAAGCTCTCTATACACTGTCCCATCACACACCGCCGGGGTCAGACACAGAGTGAAGCTCCCTCTGCAGAGTCCCATCACACACCCCGGGGGTGAGACACAGAGTGAATCTCCCTCTACACCGTCCCATCACACACTCCCAGGGTCAGACACAGAGTGAAGCTCCCTCTACACTGTCCCATCACACACTCCCAAGGTTAGACACATAGTGAAGGTCCCTCCACACCATCCCATCACACACTGCCAGGGTCAGACACAAGAGTGAAATTCCCTACATCCCATGCCATCACACACCCTCAAGGTCAGACATAGAGTGGAGTTCATCCTCAATTTCAGCATTCTGGGGGTGTTGGGTGTTCTGGCTTTCATTGAGAGGAATCCCATCTCATGAACCCCCATTCCATGCTCTCTTTTCACTGCTGCCTTCAGGAACGAGGTACAGGAGCCTTTGGTTCCACACCACTATGTTCAGGAGCAATTATTAGCCTTCAACAATCATGCTCCTGAACCAGAGTGAATAACTTCACTCACCTCTTTTGCTTTTAAGCTACCTTTGACTTCCCTTGTCAACAACAGTTGCATCATCCTTCTTTGGGATGAATTTATTTTGCGGCTTCCAAATTGCTCCCAGAAACTCCAGCCATTTCTGTTCTGCCGTTATCCCTGCTAGTGTCCTCTTCTAATCAACTTTGGCCAGCTCCTCTCTCGTGCCTCTGGAGCTCCCTTTACTCCACTGCAATACTGATACATTTGACTTTAGCATATCCCTTTTATTCTGCAGTGTGGATTCTATCATGATCTCGCCCTCATCAAATATGCTTCATTACACAATACAGGTATCCCCTGCTTTTCGAACGTTCGCTTTACAAAACCTCACTGTTACGAACGACCTACATTAGTTCCCTGTTTTCGCTTTCAGAAGGTGTTTTCACTGTTACAAAAAAAATCAGCACGCGAAAAAAAATCAGCGCGCGATAAAAATCAGCGCGCGCCCCGAGCAGCCGCTCTCCCCTGGATTCGGAACAGCTTTCTCGCCGGCATTGCTGAAACACGAGCCTGTGAGCAGCCGTTTGCAAGATGAGTTCTAAGGTATCGGAAAAACCTAAAAGAGCTCGTAAGGGTGTTACATGTAGCGTAAAACTAGACATAATTAAGCATTTTGATCGTGGTGAGTTAAATAAGGACAAAGTGAGTTTGGCTTGTGGAAGTTGATGAAGATGATGGTGAAGAGGTTTTGGCATCCCATGACCAAGAACTGATAAATGAAGAGCTGATGCAATTGGAAGAAGAAAGGATAACAATCGAAACCGAATGCAGTAGCGAACTGAACGTGAAGCAACTGCGTGAGATTTTCGCTGCAATGATAAAGTACGACTTTAATTTTGAAAGGGTACGTAGGTTTAGGGGATATTTGTAGGGTGGTTTGAGTGCTTACAAAGAAGTGTATGATAGAAAAATGCGCGAGGCTCAGCAGTCAAGCAAGCCTTCCACATCAGCCACAGCAGACGACAATCTTCGACCTTCGACATCGAGGCGGACAGTCATAGGAGAAGATGAGCTGACTGCCCTAATGGAAACAGCGACGAGATGACACCCCAGTGTCCCACCACCCCAACCCCCCAGGCCACGGACAGATACCGATTCGCGGAGAATGCAGCAGTAGCCGGGAGGCACACAGCACATCTTTAACAAAAAAGCCGAAATAAACATGCTAATTAATTACGTATCGGGTGGCACCTAATTAATTAGCATATTTATTTCGGCTTTTTTCTTAAAGATGTGCTGTGTGCCTCCCGGCTACCGCTGTACACCCTGCATGCTTCGCGGATCGGTATCGGTCGGCAACCCAGAGGGTGGGGGCTACTGCACCACCCCAACCTCCGGCAACCAGACTAACACACATCGTCAGTGTGCTGGGCGCTGTCCCAATTCCGGTAAGTGATACTACACTGTACATACATTATTCCTACTTTATATGGGCTGTGTATTTTTACGTGTTATTTGGTATGATTTGGCAGCTTCATAGCTTAAAGGTTACTGGAGAGAGTGTTTCTGCTGAGAGCGCTTGCTTGAGATTTTCGCTTCGGAGAACAGTGCCGGCAATGATTGTGGAAAAGTATTTCTACTTTATATAGGCTGTGTATTCATCATATCATTCCTGCTTTTACTATATGTTACTGTTATTTTAGGTTTTATGTGTTATTTGGCATGATTTGGTAGGTTATTTTTGGGTCTGCGAATGCTCACAAAATTTTCCCATATAAATAAATGGTAATTGCTTCTTCGCTTTACGACATTTTGGCTTACGAACCATTTCATAGGAACGCTCTACCTTCGGATGGCAGGGGAAACCTGTTACTCAATTCAGAATTGACTTTTCCCTGGTGGGCTCAACCACAAGCTGCTCTAAAAAGCCATACTTGTAGGCTTCTACAAATTCTATCTCTTGGGATCCAGCTCCAACCTGATTTTCCCAATCTACCCGCATTTTGAAACCTCACTTGCCTATCGCAACATTCCCTTTTTTACGCACTTTTTAAAAATCTCTCATTTGTAATTTGTAATTTGTATCCCACTTCCTGGCTCCCGTTTGGAGGCCAGTAGAGTATATTACTCCCATTAGGGGCTTTTTATCCTTGTAGTTTCTTAACTCTACCCACAAAGATTCTTCATCTTCCTAAGTCACCTCTTTCTATGGATTTGATTTCATTTTTTCCCAACAGAGCCACCCACCCCTCTGCCAACCTGCCAGTCCTTTCAACACAATGTGTATCCTCAGATGCAGGGTTCCCAGCTATGTTCCTCTTTCAGCCACGGCTCAGTGATGTCCACAACCTCATACCTGCCAATATCTAACTGAACTAAAAGATCATCTACCCTATTCCATAGACTGTGTGCATTCAAATATAACGCCTTCGCTCCTGTATTCAACGCCCTTATTGATTTTGCCCCATGTTACACTTCACCTCATCCCACTGACTGTTTTTGCCCAATCATCTACCTGTCCTTTCTCGCCAATTCACCACACACTGCCTCTGCTTGTATAGCAATTGTCCCATCCTCACTCCTGTCTAAAGTTATTGGTCTCCTTCAGGTTCTGGTATAACCTGTCCTTTCTTTACAATTCATTCCTTCCCCAGAAGAAATCCCAATAATCTAGAAATCCAAAACCCTGTCCCCTGCGCCAATCCCTCAACCACACATTCATCTACCAAATCACCCTATTCTTACCCTCACTGGCGCGTGGCACAGGCAGCAATCCAGAGACTACTACCATGGAGGTCCTGTTTTTCAATTTTATGTCAAACCCCCTACATTCTCAATTCAGAACCTTATCCCTTTTCCTGCCTCTGTCATCGGTTTCAATATGTACAATGACTTCCGACTGTTTACCCACCCACTTCAGAATATTCTGGACCTGATCTGAGATGACCTGACCCTGGCACCTGGAAAGCAACATACCATCTGGGTGTCTCTTTCAAATCTACAGAACCTGTTGATGCTCCTCGAACTATGGAATCCCCAACCCCTATTACACTCGTCTTCTCCCCTTCTCTTCAGGGCCACAGAGCCGGGTTCAGTGCCAGACACCCAATCTCCCCCGTGGCAGGTCACCCATCTCAACAGTACCCAAAGTGGTATTACCTAGTCGTGAGGAGAGTGGCCACAAGGGAACTCTACACTGGTTGCATGTTCCCTTTCCCTCTCCTGAATCCTGCAATTTAGGGGTGACTACTTTCCAGTAGCTCCTATTCATCACCTCTTCATTCTCCTGTATAAGACGAAGATGATCGAGCTGCAGCTCCATTTCCTTAACACGGCTTCTGAGGAGCTGCAGCTCGGTGCACATCGTGCAGATGTGGTTATCAGCAAGACTGGAGATCTCCCAGAGTTCCCACATCTCAGAGAACACACCACTAACCCCAGATCCAATCTCAATTCACTGGCTATATACTAATAGACAAAGAAAGAGAAAAAATTTACTAGAAACTTACTTAGAGCCTCCGTCTGTTCTCCCCAAAGTCGGTTGAACCAAAGAGGCTCCCTCCCTTCCTCCCTCCACATTCCCTGTCTCTCTTCCTTACCAATCCCCCCTTTACTGCTGTCTGCTTCTATCACCACACCCTCTCTCTTTCACCTTGCTCTCTCTCCCTCTCTCCCTCCATCCCCTCCCCTCTCCCTCTCACCCTCCCTCATCTCTCCCTCTCTCCTTCACTACCGACTCTCTCCATCCCTCACCTCCACTCTCTCCCTCCCTCAGCTATCTCTTCCTCACCACCCCCTCTCTCTCTCCCTCATGCCTCTCTCCCTCCCTCACCATCTCTCTCCCTTCCTCACCATCCCTCTCCTTCTCTCTCCCTCACCACCCCCTCTCTTCCTCCCTCACCACTCTATCTGTCTCTCCCTCACCTCTCCCTCACCCCTCCCTCTCTCCCTAACCTCTCCCTCACTGCCCACTCTTTCCTTCCCTCAGCTCTCTCTTCCTCACCACCCCATCTCCCTCCCTCAGAACCCCCTCCCTCCCTCACCTCCCCTCTCCCTCCCTCTCCTCTCCTTCTCTTCTTCCCACACTGCTCCCTCTCTCCCTCACCTCACCACTTCCTCCCTCCCTCACAGCTCCCTCTCTCCCTCCATCACCTCTCCTTTTCTCCACCAGCTCCCTCTATCCCTCCGTCACCTGTACCTGTCCCTCCCTCACCTCTCTCTCTTCCTCATCACTCCCTCTCTCCCTCCCTCACTGTGCCCTCTCCCTCTCATTGTAGCCATCCACACTTATCTATGTCGATGTCTTTTCTTGGTCCTCTCACCTGAATCCCGATGCTCCAGAGGAGATACTTAACCTCGGGAGAGGGGAGGGCAGGAGAACTCACACCAGTCATCATTGCAGGATCCACAGTGGAAGGGGGAACAGCTTCAAGGAGAAACACAGTGGGCCGAATGGCCTACTTCTGCTTCTATGTCTAATGGTCTAAGTTCCTGGCTGTCAGCTTCTTGGAGAATCTACCCTGGGCACAACACATTGATGCAATCACAAAGGAGGCTCACCAGTGGCTCAGGGAGGAGCCATCCATCATGAAGCCTCACCACGCAAGACTTGCCTCTTCTCGTCACAACCATCAGAGAGGAGGTACATGAGCCTGAAGACCAACACTCAACGATTCACAGGCAGCTTCCAGTTTCCATCACCAGATTACCGAGCGGTCCGTAACTATTCTCTTTGTGTTCTCTGGTTATTTATTTTGGAATTTATAGTAATTTTAAAGATTTAAAAGATCTTAAAGATTGGCTTTATTTGTCACATGTACATCGAAACATACAGTGAAATTGGTGTCAAATCTAATCAGCGGGGATGTGCTGAGGCCACATTTCCAGCACCAACATGGCATTCCCTCAACTCACTAATCCTAACCGGTACATCCTTCAAAGGTGGGAGGAAACCAGAGCACCCGGAGGAAACCCCTGCGATCACAGGGAGAACGTACAAACTCATTACAGGCAGCGGTGGGCATCGAACTCAACTGTGAAGTGAATACGCCAACCTCTGTGCTACCGTGTGGCCATGGTACTGTGCCAGGGTATGGTGCCCAGGGTACGGTGCCTGTGGTATGGTGCCCATGGTACGGTGCCCATGTCTTTGCTGCCGCAGGACAACAGGTTTCATGTTAGATATGACAGTGGCAATAGATCTGATTCTGAGTCCTTTAAACACCTCTATCATACCTGCTTCCACCACCACCCCTGACAGTGTATTCCAGGCACCTAACACTCTCTGTGTGAAAAAAAACCTGCCTTGCATGTCTCTTTAATCCTTCCCTTCTCTCACCTCAAGTGCCTATCTTCCAATACTTGGCATTTCTACACTGGGAGAAAATATTATCTCTGCCTCTCGTAAATTTGTAAACTTCTGTGAGCTTGTCATCGCTGTTTAACTGAGCTCTGACGACTTGCAGTCATCCCTCAATCGCACTTTATTTAGTTGTACACAAGGCGAGCAGCCTGGCGCCCGTCACCACTCTGAAATCTGAGCAGAGAAATGCCACTTTCATACAGAATTGATGAGCGGTTCAGGAGATGGGTAGACCATTTGGTCAACTGTGTACGTTCAATCGGCAGTCACAATACAGGTGTAAAATTAACCCTTGCCTTGCCGCAAGGTGTCCTGAATGGCGATAGTACATAACACAGAGAATTCTGAGATGGCATCATATTGCTCCTTTCCAATCACAGGGCCCCTCTGTGCTACTGAACAAGACCCCTCACCTCCTGGTGATGTCGAGAATCCTCACCAACAAACACAATCCTCAGGACTCAGGAAACATCTAACTCCCGACCAGCAGGCCCTGCACAGTCCACAGGAGGTAGGCCAAGGCGGTGGGGAGAGAGAGAGAGAGAGAGAGAGAGAGAGAGAGAGAGAGAGGGAGGGAGTGAGGGAGGCAGAGAGAAGGAGAGGGAGAGGGAAAGAGTGAGTGAGAGGGAGAGAGACAGAGTGAAGGAGGCAGAGAGAAGAGAGAGTGAGATAGAGAAAGAGAGTGAGAGAGAGGGAGAGAGGGACAGAGTCAAGGAGGCAGAAAGAAGGAGAGACAGAGGAAACAATTAGAGGAGGACAGAGAGGGTGACAGAGAGAGTGACAGGGAGAGACAGAGAGAGAGGGAGAGACTGAGGGAGACAAAGAAAGAGAGAGATAGAGTGAGATGGTAAAGATCAAGCAAGTTAGGACTTTTCTCTTTGGAGTAAAAATGGATGAGATGTGACTAGATAGAGGTGTACAAGACAATAACACACAAAGATTGAGTGGACAGCCTGAGGCATTTCCCCAGGGTGGAAATGGGTAGTGAGAGAGGGAATAAGTTTAAGATGACTGGAGGAAAACATGGAAGGGCTGACAGAGGTAGTACAGGGTAGGACATGTTTTCACATAAAGAGAGACATGTGTGTGGAATGTCCTGCCAGATGAGGTGGGAGTGGGAGAGGCAGATACATTAGGGACATTTAAGAGATAGGCACATGGATGATATCAAGGTGGAGGGCTGTGTGGGAGGGAAGGGTTAGATTGATCTCGGAGTAAGTTAAAATGTCAGCACAACATGGTGGGCTGAAGGGCCTGTTTTCTGCTGTAATGTTCTATGTTATGTGTACCAACAGAGCTGATTTGAGCTGACAATCGTTAGCTCAATTACATTTGCTCATTGATCCTAACTAAACGTCTAAAACAAGTGCTTGGCTCAGGATTTTTGCTCAATAGCCAATCCAGAAAGTTAATTTAAAAATCAATACTTTGAAGTAGCACGTGATACTCCAGAGTAATGATATCCACAGTGCTGCTTAATTAACTATGAATCGTGGGCAGCTTCCCACTGTGGGTAAAGATTATGTGCGTTTCTTGGGCTCGAAGCAAGCAGGGTAATGGGAAACGATGAAACTGACTTGAATGATGTTCTTTTTCACTTACACACATTTTTCCAGAGTCGGGTTTTAACTGGCAGAGATTCCTTTACTGTGCATCTCGGCAGCACAGAGCGGCTGAGCTGCCGTTTAAGATAAAGATTAAAGCTTCGCTTTATTACTCAGCTGCACAGTGAGGCCATCAGTGAAGCGTGCCGTTTGTGAGGACGGCCAGCGCAGTCGGAGGGTGCGCTGGGGGGCACACAGCAAGTGTCGCCATGCCACCGTGACCACATAGCTTGCCCTCAACCATCTTGCAGGGATGCCCACCATGACGTTTCACAACACACCCAGGCAGTTCTCATAGGGGCTATTTCCACATACCTTTCACCTCTTTGCCCTCCTCTGTTAACTGGATACGCCATGGCACTCTGTTTACCATTCAGTGGTGGGGGAGATCCCCAGAGGAAGTCTCTCTATGCAGGGTTTCCCCCCTGTACATTAGGGACCTGGGATACAGGGCAGTACGTGTTTTAGATTCCTGTGTGGATTCACTGATACCCGGTCCACCTATCTTTCTGTGGCCGGGAGCAGTCAGTGTAATGTTTATATGGAGTGCGGGAGGTCGCAGCCCCTGTTTGAGCATCTGAAGGGGCTGCTCCTCAAGTTCTGGCTGCACTTCAGCCCCAAACTCCTGATCTCTGGTCACCCAATACAGAGCGAGGTGGGTCGCTGGAGGGACCTCCCGGGACTTGCCAAGATGATGCTGTCCGTGACCATACACGTTTCCTCGCATATCCCAATGTTGTCTGGGGTTGGTGGGTTAATTGAGCCCTGTGACTTTTCCCCACTGTGTAGGCGACGGGTAGAATCTGGTCAGAGACAACTCCAGAGGTCAGGAATGAACCTGGGTCAATGGTATTGAGAGGCAGCTGCCCTGTCCTAATCTCAGCTCAAGCTGGTAAAACCTAAAGTACAGGCGTAGCCAAACACGCTCATTTCTCAATGGCTAGAAACTTTCGACTATTCTAGTTTAGCATTGTGGCTTTCTGGAGGTTTACATAGATATTGCTGTGTAGACCTAATCATTTAATGCTATTGTGTCGTGACTTTGGGATGATACCAGTTGTACATATTACTATTGGGACAATGTATATCCTGTTCATGTTCCATAGTCTTTCAATTTCCTCTTTTAATTCAGCATATTTCTGGTGTTTTTCACTCATAGATTTCTGCATGTTATGTGTGTTTGGAATGGTATTATCTATTCAGTATGTTGTTCTTGCTTGTTTATCCTGTAATATTATATCTGGACAGTTATTATGGATTGTCCTGCCTGTAGTAATGGATCAGTTGTAATATAATCTGTAGGACCACTCTGAATCTAAAACTAGATCATGCTTGTATTTATAGTAAGACGTGTTTTTTTTTTGAGTTTGTATTTTAAAGTATGATTTTGGTGAATGGTGTTTGCCATTTTGTTGTGGCTCTGTAAGTAATCAGATTGAGTTAAACTGCTTGAGGATCCTGTCATCGTCATCATCATTCTGTGCCATGTCGTATTACATGGGTGGTCATGGTCTTCCATCTGTCTTTAACTTGCCTCTGGGGAAGACCCCTTCACACTATTGTTCTTCTTCTTTTCTCTATCCATGACCATGATTGTTCTTGGCAAATTTTCCTACAGAAGTGGTTCTACAGGATCCTGTAATGTGTTGGATTGTTTCTAGCTTCTCTTGGCATTTTTCTTTAGATTATGAGAACACTCAGTCCTCTTTTATTGTCATTTAGAAATGCATACATGCATTAAGAAATGATACAATGTTTCTCCAGAGTGATATCACAGAAAACAGGACAAACCAAAGACTAACACTGACAAAACAATATAATTATAACATATAGTTACAGCAGTGCAAAGCAATGTCATAATTTGATGAAGAACAGTCCATAGGCACAGTAAAAAAAAGTCTCAAAGTTCCGAAGTCGATTGACTCCCGAGTCCCCGATAGCAGGCGGCAAAAGGGAGAAGCTCCCTGCCATAAACCTCCAGGCACCATCAACTTGCCGATACCTTGGAAGCAGCCGACCCTGAGTCCATCCGTCCGAAAACTCCGAGCTTCCGAGCAGCCTCTCCGATACAGCCTCCCAAGCACCATCCTCTGCCGAGCGCCTTTGACCTCTCCCCGGCTGCTGAAACACACAAAGCCGAGGATTTTGAGGCCTTCAGCTCCGGAGATTCCGGTTACCACACAGTAGCAGCGGTAGCAAAGCAGTCATTTCAGGAGTTTTCCAGATGTTCCGCTGTGCTCTCACATCTGTCTCCATCAAATCAGGATTGTGCACGGTCCCCTACTTGACAGATAACAGATATTCATCACCGGAGAGGCCGCGCGCGCTGTCGTCGCGCCATCTTCTCCCTGCATTTATCATCTCGAATCTGTTGATATCCCAGTTTTCCCTTTATCGCACCATGATCTATTTTCTTTCCATGTTGATATCCCAGATATTTATATGTTTCATATTCATCCATTGTTTGTATTGTCTCCCGCTGCTCTGTTTTGTATTCATTTAGCTCTATTGCACCTTTCTTTATGTTTAATGTTCTGCATTTATCCAGACCAAATTTCATGTTTCTATCTTTAGAAAATAGTTTTTCTATTTGGATTGCTTTAGCTTTACTGATGAAGGACGGTATCATTTCAAATTGTCCAAGTATAGAAGGTGTGTTAAGGTATAGCTCATTTCATTGTTTCTGATTTAATACCCAATTTTTGTCTGATTCAGTGAACTGGAGAGTGAATATAAAGCTAGACAGAGCCATAAAGGCCTGAGAGAGTCGCCCTGGAAAATGCCTCTGTTATTATTATAATTATTATTTATTTTTTCTCAGCTCGAGCTGGTAAAACCTGAGGCATAGGCGTAGCTAAGTACACTCATTTCTCAATTGCTGGGAATGTCTGGACCATTTGAGTGGTGTTTAGCATTGTGGATTTCTGAAGATTCACAAAGATATTGCTGTGTAGGCCTAATTGTTTAATGTGTAGTGACTTTGGGTTGATACTAGTTGTAGATATTACTATTGGAACAATGTATACTCTATTGATGTTCCATAATCTTTCAATTTCCTCTTTTAATTCAGCATCTTTCTGGTGTTTTTCACTCATAGATTTCTGCATGTTATGTGTGTTTGGAATGGTATTATCTATTCAATATGTTTTTCTTGCTTGTTTATCCTGTAATATATCTGGACAGTTATTATGGATTGTCCTAAGTGTAATAATGGATCAGTCTTAACATAATTTGTAGGACTCTGACTCTAAAACTAGATCAGGCTTGTAGTTATAGTAAGATATGGTGTCTTTTATGACTTTGTATTTGAAAACAAGATTTTGGTGAATGGTGTTTGCCACTTGATTGTGCCTGTGTAAGTGATCAGATTGAGTTAAACTGCTACAGGATCCTGTAATGTGTTGGATTGTTTCTGTTTTTTCTTGGAATTTTCTGCATTTTTCATCTTGAATTTGCTGGTTTTTTATTATGTACTTTTGATAATTTTTTTGTGTTAACCACTTGGTCCCACATCACCACAAGGAACCTTCTGTTTCTGAGTAGAGGTCTCCAACTCTGAGCCAGGGGTTCAACGCTTCCTTGTCAACATCTAGTCTGCTCAGATCATGGGGATGTCTTCCGTGGAGGGTCATGCTCTTCCATCAGTTAACTCTTTGTTCTATAGTGATAATGTCTTCATTTTTCTGGGTTCTGCTCTCATCTAAGTTTAGTGATGTGCACTTCTTATCAGAATTGCATACGCTCGTATGAAGAGCAGAATCCTATTTTTGTTGATGAAAATATATCCTTAGAACTTTATCTGACTGTTGTGTAAATTTTTTATGGCTGTTATTTCTCTTCCTTCTTCTTTCCTTGGTAGTGTTAATCTAAGCATGTTCAAGTGTGCAAAGTGCTTTCCAAAATTTGTTATTTCAGTTCTTATTTTTCTTTGAAGATTTTCCTGATCAGTTTCGGACTAAGATATCATGCCAAAAGAATACGTTAATATGAGTATAGCAAAAGTGTTTGTTGCCTTTGTTATATTTTTAATATTGAGCTCTGCTTGGCAGACTTCCTTAAGCCTTGAAGTAAGTTCTGTCAAAGGTTTTCTCTTTATTGTACTGTGATCAATTTCTTCTCTTGTTGATATCCCAGATACTTATATATTTCATATTCGTCCATCAATAGTATTGTCTCCTGCTGCTCTTGTTTGTATTCTATTAGCTCTATTGCACCTTTCTTTATTTTTAATGTTCTGCATTTATCCAGTCCAAAGTTCATGTTTATATCTTCAGGAGATAGTTTTACTATTTGAACTAATTGCTTTAGCTTTATTGATGAAGGAGCGTATCATTTCAAATCGCCCATGTATGGCAGGTTTGTCAAGGTATAACTTGTTTCTGATTTGATCCCCAATTTTCATCCAATTCAGTAAATTAGAGAGTGGGTTTAAAGCTAGACAGAACCATAGTGGGGTTAGAGAGTGGCCCTGGAAAATGCCTCTGTTTATTTTGATAAAGGTGATTGTTTTTTTTTGGCTGTTAATGGATAAGGTGATTATAGTATGCTAATGCTTCATTAGAAGCTGTTGGAATTTCACATATATTAGATCTAATTTATAGATATTAAGAATTGCTTTTTTTTTGTTGTTTTTCATTTGCACAATTTGTCTTCTTTGGGAGATTAGTAGTTTGGTAGTCTTTGTGTGCAGCTTTTTGCTGATTCCATTGTTTTTCTTTGTTCTAATGCAAATGCCTGCAAGAAAATGGGTAGCCTATGGCAGAGTACGGTATACTCAATGTACTTTGAACACGGAATGAAGATAAGTTGATTATGTAATATGGTTGAAATTTATATTTGTGGTTTTAATTTTATTTTGTTGTATAGTTTGTGTTTAATGAAAGTACTTATAAACACAAATGTTTATAAATACAAGAGATTTTGTAGATGCTGGAAATCCAGAGCAACACACACACACAAATTGCTGGAGGAACTCAGCAGGTCAGACAGCATCTATGGAAATGAATGGATAGGCGATGTTTCGGGCCGAGACCCTTCATTGGGATGGGAAAGGAAGACAAAAGATACCAGAATAAAAAGGGTGGGATGAGGGGAAGGAGGACTAGCTAGAAGGTGATAGGTGATGCCACGTAGGTGGGGGATAGGGGATGAAGTTAGAAGCCGGGAGCTGATAACTGGAAAAGGGAGTGGCTGGCAATGAAAGAACCTGAGAGGAGAGGAGAGTGGACCATGAGGGAAAGGCCAAGAGTGGGGCACCTGAAGGAGGGGTAGGCAGGTGAGAAGGGGTAAGACCAATATAATTTATTTTTTCCTCGTGAATGTTGTTTATCTGATGCTAAATGCCTGAGATTCTGCTACAAGAAAGAGTTTTACTGCATCTGGACGTTCATGTCCTTGTAAATGTGGCAATGAACTCCACATTGAGCAGTCTGAAACTGAGCACGACACCACCCCAGCCAGGAAGCAAGAAACTCAACAGCCACATGATGGTGGAATCACCACTCTCAGGAACAGGGGATGTGAACAGGAATCGAGTGATGGCTTTGACCCTCCTGCGCCAGACAACATTGACGGGTGACCATGTCCCATCCTCTCCAGTGAGCACACCGATTGCAGAGTGTCCTCCCCCACTGCTCCCAGTGACTGTCTAGTCCCGTCCCACATCTCCCAGTGACCACACTGACCAGTAACCATCCCTCCCACAACTCCCAGTGACCACACTGTCCAGTGACCATCCCTCCCTCAGATCCCAATGACCACACTGTCCAGTGACCATCCCTCCCTCAGACCCCAGTGACCACACTGACCAGTGACCATCCTGGCCTTCAGACCCCAGTGACCACACTGACCAGTGACTGTCAAATCACACAGACAGTGACCACACTGACTGGCGACTGTTCTGTCCCTCATCTACCAATAACCACACTGACCAGAGACCATCCCATCCCACAGACCCCAGTGACCACACTGTCCACTCAAACCCCAGTGACCACGTTGACCAGTGACAATCCAATCCCTCAGCTCCCAGTGACCATACACCATTGATCATCCCATCCCACAGACTCCATTCACCAGGCTGACCAGTGTCCATCCTATCCCAAAACTCCCAGACCCCAGTGACTACACTGACCAGTGACTGTCCCATCCCAAAGACAGTGACGACATTGACTGGTGACCGTCCAGTCCCTTATCTCCCAGTAACTACACTGACCAGAGACCATCCCATCCCACAGACCCCAGTGACCATCCCATCCCTTAGCTCCCAGTGACCACACTGACCGGTGACCTTCCCATCCCATAGACCCTAGTGACCACACTAACCAGTAACTGACCCACCCTACAGACAGTGACCACACTAACTGATGACTGTCCTGTCCTGTCCCACAGACAGTGACCACACTGCCCAGTGACCGTCCCATCCTTCAGACTCCAGTGATTACACTAACCGGTAACTATTCCATCGCACACCTCCCAGTGACCACACTGACTGGTGTCTGTCCCATCCCTCAGACCCCAGTGACCACACTCACTGGTGCCCATCCCATCCCAAACTCCCATGGCCACACGAACGGTCCTGTCCTCTCTCAGCGCCTTTGCCACGAGGTGGCGCTGTGGAATCACCGAATTTGGAATCCCAATGACACAGAAGCTTGCAAATTACCCTCCGTCCCTATCCTCCTCACACGCTCCATCTTGTAATACATTGTCCTCTCTGTCACTGTCTGGCTTTTCATTCCATCTCAGGATGCAATGCTCCCTCCATCACAGCCTGACACAATCCCTCTGTTCCAAGCCCGACTTACCCATACTGAGAGTCACGGGGTGAACACACACACTGACCCTCACTGGGGAACAGTCCCACAAACACACTGACCCTCACTGGGGGACGGTCCCATACACACACTGACCCTCACTGGGGGACGGTCCCACATACACACTGACCCACACTGGGGAAAGTCCCACACACACACTGACCCTCACTGGGGGACGGTCCCACATGCACTGACCCTCACTGGGGGACGGTCCCACACACACACTGACCCTCACTGGGGGACGGTCCCACACACACACTGACCCTCACTGGGGGATGGTCCCACACACACATTGACCCTCACTGGGGGACGGTCTCACACACACTGACCCTCACTGGGGGACGGTCCCACACACACACTGACCCTCACTGGGGGACGGTCCCATACACACACTGACCCTCACTGGGGGACTGATCCCTCATGTACAGTAGAGACTGATATTTTGGGAGAAAGAGGCAGAAGTAGACAGGGAGTGTGGGATGGGTGGCAGAGAGAGAGAGAAAGTGAGAAAGAAGGAGGGGACGGGCAAGCAGAACAGGAGAGAAATTAATGGTGGCACGAGGAGTAGCCGAGGGAGATGGGGAATGCAAAGTGAGGGAAGGCAGGGTGAGAGGGAGTGAGGAGGCTGGGGAGTCAGAGAGGGAGGGTGGGGGAGTGATTGGGTAAGTATTGAATGACAGGGCAACTGTAAGGGGAGAGCGGGAGGGGTAAGTGTGGGGCAGAGAGAGAGAGAGGGTTGAGGAGGGAGAGTGAGCTGGAGTGGGAGGGATAGGGATCTGGAGGGAGAGAAGGAGAGAGTGTGTGATTGGGTAACTGTTGAATGAGAGAGGGTGACTGTAATGGAAGAGCAGGAAGGGAGACCGCGGGGCAGCGGAGGTTTTTGGAGCCAGACTGCGGAGAGGGGCCAGTACCCATTTGTCAGTCTGGTTTGAATTACGGGTGAAGTGCGGGTCTGGCAGATGGAGCCGCCCTTGTGCCTGTGTGTGGGTGTCACGCTCAATCATTCTGCAGGCACACAGCTCGTCTCAGCTGTGTAAACACGGCTCTCGGACACCAGCAGTTGGAGGGAGGTTTCAGACCGAGCTGACAAAGCTCACGCCGCAGAACCACTCAGCCCAGAGCCGCGACACGGGCGCGACTGCCTCCGCCGGCTCACGCAGGCGAGATCGCTCCCGCGGGCTCACACAGGCGTGTCGGGATTCCCGTCCTGCTCCCCTGCCTCCCATGAGAATCACCAACCCGTCCTTGGACACACAGTGATTGGAAACAGCACACGCAAAATGCTGGTGGAATCCTATAACGAGCTTTTACATTCCCCACCCCCCACCCCCGTGGCCGTCTGGGTTTCCTCCAGGCTCTCCGCCCCCCTCCCTCATTCCGAGGGTGAACGGGTCACCTGGTGTCATTGGGCAGCGAGGGCTCGCTGGGGCAGAAGGGCCTGATTCCGTGCTGTATCCTTGGGGAGGGAGCGCGCCGTCACCACGGGCACTTTGCCGGAGTTCTGTGAGCGGTGACCCCCCCCCACCCCCACTGGGGTATTGACCGTCTTATAGACGGTAGTAACCATATTTACTCTGAGTATATTGACTGTCTTGTAAATATTGAATGTCTGCATCTTGTGTATATGTGTTGTAAATAAACTTCTATGGTTGTGTAAAAAAAAGAAGAAATCTCTAAATAAGGTAAATCAAGGACAACACGCAGAAAGCTGGAGGAACTCAGCAGATCAGGCAGCATCAATGGAGGGGAATAAGCAGTCGACGTTTCAGGCCGGGTCCATTCATTGGGACCTGGTGCTGACTGTCCTGCTGAGTTCTGGCATTTTGTGTGTGCTGCCCAGAGAATTCGGTTCAATCCCTGCTTCAGCTGCTGTCTGCCTGAAGTTTGTCTGATCTCAGCGACCCTGTAGGTCAGTGAGTTCACTCATCCCTCCTGTAGATGAGGGGTTTCTTCTTTGTGATTGCATCACACACACACACACACACACACACACACACACCACACACACACACACACACACACACACACACACACACACACACACACACACACACACACACACACACACAGAGCTGCTGCCTGACCTGCTGAGTTCCCCCCAGCATTTTCTATCTGTTTTACTCTGGATTTCCAGCATCTGCAGGATCTCTTACATTTGTAATGGAGAACGAGTCCTGTATGCAATCTCACAGCACGCTCCAGAGGCAAGAATGGGAGAGATGGAGGGAGCTCTGGAGAGGTTGATAGGCCTCTGTTGATAGGCCCGGATTCTCCCAGGTTCGAATCCTGTCACAGTCCACATGCAGAATGGGGTAGGGAAGACAGAACAGATGAGACACCGGGGACTGTAGGTGCTGGAATCTAGAACAGCACATCAAGTATTGGGGGAATTCAGTTGGTTGAGGCATCTGTGCATGCGGAGGGTGGTGCTGGGGAATAGGAATGGTCAACATTTTGGGTGTAGAAGCCTTAAGGTCTCACACCAGCATTCAGAAACAGTTTGAAGGCACATGATAAAATAGGCCATAGTCAGCATGGTTTCCTTCGGAGAAAATCTTGCCTGACAAATCTGTTGGAATTCTTTGCAGAAATAACAAGCAGGATAGACAAAGGAGAATCAGTCAATGTTGTGTAGTTGGATTTTAAGAAGGCCTTTAACAAGGTGCCACACATGAGGCTGCTTAACAAGTTAAGAGCCCATGGTATTACAGGAAAGATTCTAGCATGGAAAAAGCAGTGGCTGATTGGCAGAAAGCAATGCATGGGAATAAGGGAGACTTTTCTAGTTGGCTGCCGGTGATTAGTGGTGTTCTATGGGGGTCTGTGCTGAGACTGCTACTTTTCACATTGTTTGACAATGATATGGATAATGTAATTGATGGCTTTGTGGCAAGGTTTGCAGATGAAGAGAAGATAGATAGAGGGGTAGGAAGTGTGAGGAAGTGGCAATTGCAGCACAAATTGGAAGAATGGGCAAAAAAACTGGCAGATGGAATACAGTGTTGGGAAATGTGTGATAATGCATTTTGGTAAAAGGAACAATAGTGTGGGCTATTATCTAAATGGGGAGAAGGTTCAAACATCAGAGGTGCAGAGAGACTTAGGAGTCCTTGTGCAAGACTCCCAGAAGGTTAATTTACAGGCTGAGTCTGTGGTAAAGAAGGCCAATAGAATGTTGGTATTTATTTCAATGGGAATAGAATATAAAACCAAGGAGATAATGCTGAGGCTTTATCAGTCACTAGCCAGGCCGCACTTGGAGTATTGTCAACAGTTTTGAGTCCCAAATCTCAGAAAGGATGTGTTGTCATTGGAGAGAGTCCAGAGGAGGTTCACGAGGATTATTCCAGGAATGAAGGGGTTAACATATGAGGAGTGTTTGGCAGCTTTGGGCCTCTTTCACTGGAATTTAGAAGAATTTGGGGGATCTCATTGAACCCTATCGAATATTGAAAGGACTAGACAGGGTAGATATGGAGAGGATGTTTCCTTTGTGGGGGTGTATCCAAAACTAGAGGGCACAGCCTCAAAACTGAGGGGACGACCTTTTAGAATGGAGGCAAAGAGGAACTTTTTTTAGCCAAAGAGAGGTGAATCTGAGGAATCCTCTGCCACAGATTGCAGTGGATGCCAAGTCCATGGGTATATTTAATGCAGAAATTGATAGTTTCCTGATTGGTCAGGGCATCAAAGGATGTGGCGAGAAGGCAGGTGTATGGGGTTGAGTGGGATCTGGGATCAGCCATGATGGAATGGTGGAGCAGACTCGATGGGCTGAATGGCCTAATTCTGTTCCTCTGCCTTATGGTCTTATGATGAGAGGCATAGATGAGTGGATAGCCAGAGATTTTTCCAATGGCTAATATGGCTGGCCATAATTTTAAAGTGGTTCGAGGAAAGGAGGGTTGGAGGGGTGTAGGGATTAGAATCAGTTCAGTGTTGAGACGAGTGAAGCTATCCATACTGTTTCAGGAGCCTGATGGGTGTAGGGTTGTAACTATTCCTGAACCTGGTGGTGCAGAACATAAAGCTCCTGAACCTGAGATGTCAACAATTCCTTCCCTCACCCCCACCCACCTCCACAGATGCTGCTTGACCCCCTGAGTTCATCCAACACTCAGTGTTCTGCTCTAGTTTCCAACGTCTGCAGTCCCTAGTGTCTCTTCTGTTCCCTCCTTGCCTACCCCCCTTCTTTTTCACAAAGGTACAAAGATTTATTCACTCACAGAAATACATACAATAATCAGGTGTTCACAAAACTATTAACAATTTCAAATTAAAATGTAATTAGTGTTATCTACAAAACATTCAGGTCTCTGGAATAGACCATAAGATATCAGAGCAGAGTAGGCCATTTTGGACTATCGAGTCTGCCCCATCATTTCATCGTGGTTGATCCACTTTTCCTCTCAGCTCCAATCTCCTGTCTTCTCCCTGTATCCCTTCATGCCCTGACCAATCAAGAATCTACCAACCTCTGCCTTAAACAAACATACAGACTTGGCCTCCACAGCTGCGTTGGCAAAGAATTCCACAGATTCACCATCCTTAGCGAAAGAGATTCCTCCTCATCTCCATTCTAAAAGGGCACCACTCTATTCTAAGGCTATGCTGGCTGGTCTTAGGCTCCCCCACCATAGAAAACAACTTCTCCACATCCACTCTATCAAGCCCTTTCACCATTCAAAAGATTTCAATGAGGTCACCTTTCATTTTTCTGAATTCTAATGAACACAAGCCCAGAGCAATCAAACACTCTTCATATGACAAGCCATTGAATCCTGGAATCATTTTCGTGAACCTTTTTTGAACCCTCTCCAGTTTCAACACATCCTTTCTAGGATAAGGGGCCCAAAACTGCTCACATTACTTCAAGTGAGGCCTCACCAGTGCTTTATAAAGTCTCAATATAGCATCCTTGCTTTTATATTCTAGTCCTCATGAAATGAATGCTAACATTGCATTTGCCTTGCTCACCACAGATTCAGCTTGCAAATTACCCATTAGGGGATCCTGCACAAGGGCTCTCAGGTCCTTTGCACCGCAGTTTTTTGTATATTCTCTCCATTTAGAAAATAGTCAACACTTTCATTTCTTCTACCAAAGTGCATGACTATATACTTCCTGACAATTCCACCTGCCATTTCTTTACTCATTCTCCTAATTTGTCTGTTCTTCTCTAGCCTCTCTACCTCCTCAAAACTACCTGCTGCTCCACTAAACTTCATGTCGTCTACAAACTTTGCAACAGAGCCATCATCCAAATCATTGGCATATAGCGTAAAAAGGATCAGTCTTAACACAGACCCCGTGGAACATCACTGGTCACCTGCAACCATTACTCCCACTCGCTGCCTCTTGCCTGTCAGCCATTCCTCTATCCATGCCAGTATCTTTCCTATAACACCACAGGATTTTATCTTGTTAATCAGCCTCATGTGTGGCACCTTATGAAATGCCTTCTGAAAATCCAAGTAAATGAGATCCACTGTCTCTCCTTTGTCCACCCTGCTTGTTACTTCCTCAAAGAACTTTAACGGACTTATCAGGTAAGATTTCCCTTCACAGAAACCATGCTGACTTTGACTTATTTTGTCATTAGTCTCCAAGTACCCCGAAACCTCATCCTTAATAATGGACTCCAACACTTTCCCAACCACTGATGTTAGGTTAACTGGCCTATAATTTCCTTTCTTTTGCTTTCCTCCCCTCTTAAAGAGTGGAGTGACATTTGCAATTTTCCAGTCCTCTGGAACCATGCCAGAATCAAGTGTTTCTTTAAAGATCATAGCCAATGCATCTGTTACCTCTTCAGCAACCTCTCTCAGGACTCCAGGAAATGCCACCTTAAGACCTTTGTATTTGACTTGTACTTTATCCTTTGTAATAGCAATGGCACTCACTCCTGCTCCCTGACACTCACAGACCTTTGGCACACTGTTAGTGTCTTCCACAGTGAAGACTGATGCAAGATACCCATTAAGTTCATATGCCATTTCTGTGTCCCCCATTACTTCATCATCAGCATCATTTTCCAATATCAACTCTTACCTCCCTTTTATATAATCTTGTTATATCATCTTGTACATCTCTGTCAAATTACCTCTCATACCTCTTTGTTCCAAAGCAAGAAGTCCAAGCTCACTCAAACTATCCTCATAAGAGACACTCACTGGTCCAGGTGTCCAGAAATGAACACAATACTCCAAGTGTGGTCTAACCAGACTTCTATAGAACTGTAACATTATCTCGCAGCAGCGCTTAAGAAAACACTTAAGAAGGTGACCAGGAAGACTAATGGAAGGCATGACAAAGGAGAATCCCAATGGACTCTGCAGATATGTTAAGAGTAAAAGGATAACAAGGGACAAAATGGGTCCTCCTGAAGATCAGAGTGGTCATTTATGCGTAGCCCCCAGTAAGCCTCAGGCTTGCTCAGCTTGCTTCCATCTAGGGGGAACAGCCTTCAGCCCCACCAAACTGGGTAATCAAGTTTGTGTGGATATTGTGTGATGTATCCCACCACGCCAAATAACAGACAGTTATATGCGATTAAATGATTACACTTTATAGATCTTACTGGAACTATGTAATTAATAGAGATACAATATGCAAGGAAAGTAAAAGGCACCAGACTTATCAAAGTTCAACCACTTTGTGCACAACTGTTGGAGCTCAATTAACAGAGTCTTCTTTCCACCATTCGATCCTCTCCGACCTTCTCGACCCCCCACCTGGGTCCAACCACGAAGGTCAACCTGAGCGCGTCCATCACGTCCTTCCTCTTCGGTTCTCCTCCCGAAAAGTCCTGGGCCTCGGACTCCTTCATGGGTCCGATCGTCACCCCGCTCACAGCATCGTGTCTCCTCCCTCTGTCCCCATCGTGCCTTCTGCCCAAAGCCTGCGAAAACAATAGTTTACAGACACACAAGAAAGAATAACATCTATCCCAACGGGTTAGCAAATGAATAGAATTCTCGTTATCAGTAATTATAACCCAAACAAGCTGCTAGAGAGAACCACTGGCTTAGCAGTTAACATCACAGAGAAGCCATTTTTATTATAACATAACAAAGGAGCCATTTTATTAGCCTTAGCAGTAACATAAAAGAAGAAACCTCTTACATATGCATGGAGTCAAAAGAGATTTTAAATGGATTTTTTTGCACATTTATTTACTTGGGAGACAGATGCAGAGTCTATAGCAGCAAGGCAAAACAGCAGTGAAGTAGACTACAGAGGAGGAGGTGCTTGCTGTCTTGAGGCAAATTAAGGTTTATAAATCCCCAGAGCCTGACAATGTGTTCCCTCAGATTCAGTGGGTTGCTAATGCAGAAATTGCCGGGGCCCTAGCAGAGATATTTGAAATGTCCTTAGCAACTGCTGAGTGCCAGAGGATTACAAGATAGCTAACATTGTTCTGTCGTTTAAGAAAGGCTCTGAGACTAAGCCAGGAAATTACAGGCTGTTGAGTCTGACATTAGCAGTGGGTAAGTTATTGGAAGGTATTCTAAGAGACTGGATATATAATAGTTGGATAGACATGGACTAATTAGAGATGGTCAACATGGCTTGTGTCTAATCAATCTTACAGAATTTTTCAAGGAAATTACCAAGAACGGTGATGAAAGGAAGACAATGGATGTTGTCTACATGGAATTTACCAAGGCCTTTGACAAGGTCCCACATGGGAGGTTGGTCAAGAGATTTAAACATTTGGCATTCAAGATGAGTTGGTAAAATGGATTAGACGTTGGCTGGCTTTGTGGGAGAAGCCAGAGAGTGATAATAGATGCTTGTCTCTCTCACTGGAGGCTTGTAACTAAAGGAGTACCGCAGGATCAGTGCTGGGTCTGTTGTTGTTTGTCACTGTATCAATGGTTATTGTGTAGTATGATAGTGCAGTAAACTGGATCAGCAAATTTTCTGATGACACCAAGATTGGGGTGTAGTGGACAGCAAGGAATACCATCAAAGTCTGCAGCAGGACCTGGGCCAGCTGAAAAAATGAGCTCGTACTATATAGCCTACTGTATAATATGGGACTATTTTATGTCATAGCAACGCGTAATTGAGCATGCGCTATCAGGCGCGTATTGATCTGTATATATGTGTTCAGTTCGGGTTCCGTAAATAAGAGCCCCCGTTAACTGAGCTCCAGTCTCTAGCGTTTTTATTAATGACATTGTTGTGTAAACAGCCACATACACAACAAATTGGCGACAAGGTTAATGAACCTGCATCGTATCGGAACGCCGTCTTTTAGTTGATAACGGCACTCAGAAGAGGCAGAGTGAGGCCACGAGTCTGAAAAGACGCGGGAGTTCAGCCGGAGTCGGGAACGTCGGGAGACTGAAAGACACAGTTGGAACCGCAGCGCGTCCAGGCGAGTCCACAGCCAGCGCTGAACCCCAGGGCTGAGCCTCAGAAGGGAGATGGAAAAAAAGGAGCAACACACGTATCTAACCAGAGTACACTTGCGATGCTGGCAAAAAAAGGTCACGAGAGTCAAAAAGAAAACAAGGGACCGTGGTTAAATTAATAAGGGACCAGGGCTAAATTTACATAACAAGGATAAATTAACACAACGAGGGTGGCATTAATTGGAACCATTACAGTATTTGATAGTGGCATTGAAGACTGGGCAACTTAGGCTATGTTCACACTAGACCAGATAAATCCGTAACCGAAGCTTCTTCTCTTTGTTTTGACCCTCTATCCACACTGAAATGGCGTTTTCCTCCCCCGAAAACGGAGATTTTCTAAAACGCTCTCCAGAGTGAATAAATCTGAAAACGCCGGTTGGGCATTGTAATGTGTACGGGGTACTCGGAGGTTTTAAAAAACCTGTCGTTCCTTTCATCGGTGAAGAAACTATGACTGTAAGAAATATTTCCAGGGTGACCCCTCTGTGGGAGTGGGGAAGATGTTGGTGGGGCCACCTGGGGGTCTGTGTGTCCGTGTGTGTAGCTATTGTAGTGGCTGTGAGGCTGGTATTGTGGCAGTGAAAAGTACTGGGGGGGAGCCATCATATTCCTTATCATTGCAAATCCCTCTGCAACAGAGTTAGTCCGTTTTTCAATGTTCGTCGTCAGCCAGGTCATACTGTCAGTGATCTCCCTGTTGGTTGCCCCCATACGTTCTAGTGTTTGTTTTTTTGTTTTAAGTCCTCCTGCGCGAGAGCCAACAGCTGTCCGTCGTTTGGCAATTTCCTTTTAAGTTTTTCTAGTCTGTAACTGCACAAAGGCGTACCAAGTATACCGTTTCCTCTTCACTTGTTTTCTGTAGATGTGCCCTGCGCATGCCCAGTAGGAGGAGATTCGCCCAAATACCCGTTTTAATGTGGATGGAGGTATTTTCAAAAACGCCTAGTGTGGATGCCTGTCATTTTTACGCAAAACTGGGAGTAGACGGAAACATACAGCCTACTGCGGAGCTTGTTAATCCCTGAAAAGCCAGCTGACAAAACTTTCAAGCAAATAGTAGACACTCTCCAACAGCATTTAAACCCCAAACCGCTGGTCGTTGCTGAAAGATTTAAATTCCATAAACGGAATCAGAGCAAAAATGAAAGCATTTCTGAATATTGTGCTGAATTGCGCAAATTATCAGAACACCGTCAATTTGGAGTGGATCTATCAGACGCATTGAGGGACAGGTTAGTGTGTGACATGCACTGTGAAACCACACAGAAGAAGCTTCTATGTGAAAAAGACCTTACATTCGAGAAAGCACTAAATATCTCAATATCATTAGAAATAGCCATACGGGGTGCTTCAGAGATACAACAAAAATCTGTGGAATATGCTACGAATAAAATTTCACTGCGCGGAAATGAAGGAAAGAAATGTTACCGTTGTGGGAACAGGTCACATGACCCTGATGGTTGTTGGTTTAAGAATAAAGAATGCAGAAACTGTGGCAAACAGGGCCACACTGGCAGAGTATGCAAAGCTAGTAAACAGCAGAAAAAGGACAAAATACAGAGAAATAAGAAACCCCAGAAAGGAAAATACAACAATGTGCACAAAATGAAAGAAAGCAATTCTGATGAAAACAACTCAGACAAAAGTGAATTGTCTTGTCTGCAACTTCACAGCGTGGAAGAGACAGATGATCGAAGAGTAATATGGATCACTCCACAAGTAGCAGGCGTGAGACTGAAAATGGAGTTGGACACAGGCTCAGCCTTAACAGTCTGTACGCGACTACAAACGACTGTTTTCACACATACCTCTGAAACGAACTAAACTACTGCTAAAGACTTATCCAGGACAGAAAGTGCGTCCTAAAGGTAAAACTAAAGTGACAGTGACCCACGGAGGTAAAACACAGCGGCTGAACTTCTACGTACTGAAAAATGGAGGACCACTGTTGCTGGGACGTGAATGGCTCAGGAAAATTCAGTTGGATTGGCACACTATCAAGGCACTAGATGTGTCAGCAAAGGAGGGCAGCAAGGCTACATCTGAGAGACTGTCACAAGTACGTGCTGACTCTGAGGAAGTGTTCATGAAAGGAACAGGAACACTTCAGGGCATGAAGGCAAAGATTGAGATTGAGGAAAATGCATGTCTAAAATTTCACAAAGCCGGACCAGTGCCAAATGCAATCCGTCCTACAGTAGAGGCAGAGCTGAGAAATCTGGAGCAGACTGGGGTCCTGTCAAAGGTGGATTGGAGTGAACGGGCCATGCCTATTGTTCCAGTGATGAAGAAAATCTCCAGCACAAAACCAGGAAAACCAAACAAGGTGCGCATATGTGGTGACTTTAAAGTGACTGTTAACCCAGTTCTCCGCACAGTACAGTATCCTCTACCCCGAACTGAGGACATCTTTGCTTCCCTGTCAGGAGGGGAACATTTCACAAAAATCGATTTGATCCAGCCTGGTCTCCAAATGGAAATCGATGAAGCATCCAAGAAATACCTGACAATAACTACACACAAAGGACTTTTATTAGTACAACAGGTTGGTGCTTGGGATAGCATCAGCACCTGCAATCTGGCAAAGGGCAATGGACCAGGTCCTGCAGGGGTTTCCAGGGACTCAGTGTCACCTGGATGACATCAGTGTCACCGGCAAAGATGACGACGAACATCTTTCTAACCTTAAACAAGTGCTCACCAGGTGACGAGAATATGGGCTCAGAGCTAATGGACAGAAATGTGAGTTTTTCAAAAAGGAAATCTCATACTGTGGGCACATGATCAACAAGGATGGCTTACACATGTCTCAAGACAAGACAGAAGCGATGCTTAAGGCACCACCACCTGAAAATGTGTCTCAGCTGAGAGCATATCTTGGTCTAGTGAACTATTACCACAAGTTCTTGCCTAAGCTTTCCACAGTCCTACACCCACTGAATGCGTTATTACAGGCAGGGACACAATGGAAGTGGACTGGGAGCTGTGAGAAAGTGTTTCAAGAAACATCAAAATGAAGACAACCACATCGGAAAAGACCATTACAGTGCTGAGGACCATGTTCACCAGGAATGGCATACCAGAGCAAATCTGCACAGACAATGGACGACAAGTTGTCTCTGAAGAAATCCAAAGTTTTGTGAAGAACAATGGAATCAAGCACTTTACATCGGCCCCTTACCAAATGGCTTGGCAGAAAGATTTGTGCAGACATTCAAGAAAGCCCTCAAGGCAAGGGACAGCGAAAATCGACCACTACGACACAAGATAGACAGCTTCCTCCTTGCCTATCGCAATGCAGTACATGCAGCCACTAACCAGACTCCAGCGATGATGTCTCTGAACAGGAACCTGAGGTCCCACATGGATCTTCTCAAACCAAATGCACGGCGTGATGCAGAGAACAGACAGTTCAAACACTTGAATGCTAAGTCAACACAGAGCTTCAGTGTGGGACAGTCAGTTCTTGCACGGGATTACCGGACTGAGAAGTGGCAGCCGGGTATAATTTCTGCCAAAGACGGGCCACTGATGTACAGAGTACAGGTGGGAGAGAATGTCTGGAGACGTCATGTGGATCAAATCCTGGACGCTCAGGTGAAAAACTCAACAACACCTTGCCGGGATTCCCATGACATAGAAGCACGTCATGTGGATCAGATCCTGAATGCTCAGGTGGAAAACGCAACAACATCTTGCCCTGACTCCCCGGACACAGAAGCAAATGCTCCTGATGTGACCATATCAGCCTCGCCCACAGATAAGCCTGTCGTCAGTGCTGAGGACCCACCTGATGTACCTGTGGAGCCTCATTCCCCAAAGCAAACATTGCTGGACAGACGTTACCCAGGGAGGCAGAGAAGGCCCCCCAGAGACTTCAGTTATAATTATTACAATTATTATTATGTTACTTTGTTATAACTTCATATTATTAAGTTACTAATTAAACAGTTGGTGGATGTTTGTCTATTAAGGGTACACATACAGTATTTGCTTAGCGTAGTGCCCCTATAAAAAACAGTTGATACACTTTTAAAATAAAAGGGAAGGAGTGTACCACATAGCCTACTGTATATTATGGGACTATTTTATGTCGTAGTAGCACGTTATTGAGCATGTGCTATTAGGCGCGTATTGATCTGTATATATGTGTTCAGTTTGGGTTCTGTAAGAGCCCCTGTTAACTTAGCTCCAGTCTCTAGCATTTTTATTAATGACATTGTTGTGTAAATGGCCACATACACAACAGAGCTGAAAAGTGGCAGAAGGAATTCAATGTTGACAAGTGTGGTGTGTTGTACCTTGCAAGGACCAACAAGGATAGGACTTACACACTGAGGAGTGCAGTAGAAGAAAGGTAGCTCCATAATTCCATGAGAGTGGTGTCACATTTAAATAGGGTCATAAAGAGAGCTTTTGGCACATTGCCTTCATAAATCAAACTACCGATTACAGGAGTTGGGATGTTATGTTGAAGTTGTATAAGACATTGATGAGGTCACACTTGGAGCATTGCGTGCAGTTCCGATCACCTACCTACAAGAAAAATCTTAATAAGATTGAAAGAGTGTGGAGAAAATTTACATAGATGATGGCAGGACTTGAGGAACTGAGTTTGTTGGGAAAGGTTGAATCGGTTAGGACTTTGATCCCTGGAGTGTAGGAGAATGAGGGGAGATTTCATAAAGGTGTATAAAATTGTGAGGGGCATTGATAATATAAGCAGTCATTTTTCACCAAGATTAGTTGAGACTAGAACAAGAGGTCATGGGTTAAGGGTGAAAGGTGAAATATTTAATGGGATCATGAAAGGGAACTTCTTCACTCAGAGAGTGGTGAGAGTGTGGAACGAACTGACAGCGGAAGTGGTGAATGCAGGTTCGATTTCAACATTTAAGAGAAATTTGGATTGGTACGTGGATGGAAGGGCTATAGGCTGATAGGACTAAGCAGATTGATAGTTCAGCACTGACTAGATGGGCTGAAGGGTCTGTTTCTGCACTGTGGTGCTCTATGACTGTGTAGAGAAAAAAAACACACACACAAGTGCTGGAAAAACTCAGCAGGTAAGGCAGCATTTATGTGGGGGAATAAACAGTCAAATTTTTGGGCGAGACCCTCCAGCAGAACTGGAAGGGAAGGGGGCCAGAAGCCTGAATAAGATGGGGGGAGAGAAGGAGTACAAGTTGCCAGATGATAGGTGAAGCCAGGTGAGGGGGAAGGTGGGTGGTTGAGGGGGACATAGGATGGACTAAGAAGTTGGGAGGCAATAGGTGGAAGAGGTAAAGGGCTGAAAAAGGAGAAATCTGACAGGTGAGTAGACGGGAGCACCAGAGGGAGCTGGTGGGAAGATAAAAAAGGAAAGGATAAAAGGGTCTTGAACTCAATCCATCAACCAATGAACGCCCAACTCAACATACAGCTTCTTGATGACCCTATCAACTTGTCTAGCAACTTTGAAGGATCGATGTCCATGGACCCCAAGATCCCTCTGTTCTTTCACATTGCTAGGAATTTTGTATTCCAACGTGTACAGGAGAAATCTGAACAAGACAATGGAATTCTCTACTTCACGGGGACTGGATTGTCTCAGATTCATAGTGCATCTCTTTACCTTCCCCAAAGCACAGAACACAACAAGTTCACCTGGTCTAAACCCCCAATATTCCTCCCAAAGTCACGGTGGGGTACCCTTTACCAGAAGGACTGCAGTGGTTCAAGTGATGGCTCACCTTCTCAAGGGCAGCTAGGTATTGGAACTAAATCCTGGCCTTAGTCATACCTCCATTCCATAAACATTTCCACTGTCCTTGAAGCCAGAGGGAAGCTGAAAACTAAAAGGAAAGGCATCCTATCCCATGCATAACAGCTTGGTATGCCAACTACTCTGTCCATGACCACAGGAAACTGCAGGGAGTTGTGGACACAGCTCAGCTCATTGCAGAAACCAGCCTCACCTCCATGGACAACACACACAAAATGCTGAAGGGCCTCAGCAGGTCAGGCAGCATCTATGGAGGGGGAATAAACTGTCAATGTTTCAGACCAAGATCCTATGGCATGGACTCTGTCGACACTTCTCAACGCCTCAGTAAAGCAGCCAGCGTAATCAAAGACCCCACTCACACCGGACATTCTCTCATTCCCCCTCTCCCATCGGGCAGAAGATACAAAAGTCCAAAACCAGGCTCAAGGACCGATTTTGTCCTGCTGTTATAAGACTATTATGTTGACATGTGGCCAAGTGGTTAAGGCATTCGTCTAGTTTGAGCCTTGGCTGGGGAGACTTGCAGCATGGGCAACTGCTGGTCTTCCATCAACCTTGCCCAGGCCGGCATCCTGGAAACCTCCCAAGGCGCAAATCCATGGTCTCATGAGACTAATGGATGCCTAAAATAAGACTATTGAATGGTTCCCTGGTACAATAAGACAGACCCTTGACCTCACAATCTACCTTGTTGCGACCATGGACCACATTGCCTGTCTGCACTAAACTCACTCTGATACACTGCTGTTCTGCCTCAGTGCACCGTGGAATGAATTGATCTGTCCGAACAAACAATGATCTGTCTGAACAAGCAATGCATTCACACACAGAGCACAGAGCATTACAGCACAGTGAACACCCTTTAGACCATGATGTTGTACTAACCTTTTAACCTAGCCAAACAAGACTGTAATGGCTGATGGTCTCTTGACCTCATAATCTACCTCATTATGACCTTGCACCTTATTGTTCACTTTATTGTTGCTGTTCACTTTACTCTACACTGAGCTTAGGAGGAGACAATGGCACCTAACGACGACTCCTTTGCTTCCATCTTCGGAAAAAGCTCTATTTCCATCTTTAATATCCATATTTTTCCCTTTCAGGGTTCTTTTGAAGACCCTGACCTGGAGTTACATGCTGACTACGATTCTTTGTGGGAATGGGACCCAGTCTTGGGATTTCATGACCGGCCATTGTTCGGCGTGCCAAGGGCACAGCCTAAGAGCTTCGCTTGCCTTCGGAGGTCCGAGATTTCCTGGCTCTGGAGACGGGGGGAATCAGAGGTCGGTGTCCATGCAGGAGAACGGTGTGTCATGGGAGATGGAAGATCCGAGACCCGAGATCTTTGGGCACAGAGGTTGGAAAAAGTGATGCCACAGATTTTCAACTTCGTAAACCAGCGAGTTGTTTGTTATGTCTCCCCTCTCACTGGGAAATGGAGACACCTCTTTCTCCCTTATTAGGGAGAGAGAGAGAGAGAGAGACTGTGGTATGTCGAATACCAGGTGAACAATGTAGTCTTTGGGGTAACTGCAAGTCTGTGTCTTTCCCATTGCTTTGATCACGCTGAGTGCTCGGTGACGGGTACCGATGCTTTATTTTTGCCAGTGGGGGGGAGGGGGAATTGTTGCTCGCTGCTGCTTACGCGCAGGAGGGTGGGGAGCTGTGGGGGGGGGTACTTTGGGGTTCTAACATTTAATTGTCATTCATGCTTTCGGGGCATTCCTCTGTTTTCCTGGATGGTTGTGAAGCAAAAGTATTTCAGGATGTAAATTGTATACATTTCTCTGACATTAAATGTACCTTTGAAACCTTTATTGTTTTACCTCATTCAAGCTCAATGATCCGACCTGCGTGAACAGGATGCAAGACAAGTTTTTCACTCTATCTCAGTAGCCGTGACAATGACAAACTATCTCACACCTTCCGTGACCACAAATTCTTTGATTTTTATATGTTTGGAGATACAGAATAGTAACTGGCCTTTGCGGCCTAGCAAACCCAGGTCATCCAACTACACCTATGTGACCAATTAACGTCCTAAACCACACGTCTTTGGAATGGTGGGAGGAAGCCGGAGCACCCGGAGGAAACCCACCTGGTCATGGGAAGAACTTACAGACAGTGGGGAGAATGGGATCCCAATCTTCCAATCACTGGCATCGTAATTAGGGCAGGGCTGCTGCCAAGCACGGCCATTGACCTGGGTTTATTCCTGACCTCTGGTGTTGAGTGTGTGGAGATAGCACATTCAGACATGTTTACTCCCACAACCCAATGATGTGTAGATTGAAGGGTTAATCGGCTGCTTGACTAGGGTTGCCAACTGTCTCAGGACATCCCGTACATTAAGCTAAATTGGATTGTCCCATACGGGACCGCCCTTGTCCCATATTTCCCCCGCTAAGGTAGAGTGTTCCTATCAAACCATTCGTGCCGAAATGGCGTAAAGCGAAGAAGCAATTACCATTAATTTATATGGGAAAAACTTTTAAGCGTTCCCAGACTCAAAAAATAACCTACCAAATCATACCAAATAACCACATAAAGCCTAAAATAACACTAAGATATAGTAAAAGCAGGAATGATATGAAAAATACACAGCCTATATAAAGTAGAAATAATGTATGTACAGTGTAGTTTCACTGAACAGAATCGGGAAGATTAAGCCAAAATGAATTTGTAGAAAAAAATCGGCACGTACACGCATGCACACGTCATGTATGCACACGTCACGCATGCACACGTCACGTATGCACACGTCACGCATGCGCACACAGGTACCCGTCTAGGCTTCATGGTCATAGTAGTCTTTCTCGGGGTAAACACAAATATCCCGTATTCGACTGCTACTTTTGTCCCTTATTTGGGAGTGAGGAAGTTGGCAACCCTAGCTGTGAATTGCCCCCGGTCTGTAGGTGAGGGGTAGAATCTGGGTCGAGTTAAGCGGGGGAGCGCAGAACGGTAAAGCATTACTCTAACCACTGCTGCCCCATGTTTCAAAACACAGATATCATCTCCAGAAAGGTGGCTTTAGGAAGTCCCCAGTGCAAAGAAAGACCAGTCAAGCTGTTATTCAATGAACCGGTAATTGAAGACGGCTCAGCCAACACATTGGAACACCTTTGACGTGAATGGAGTCAGACTGTAAAAGTTCTCGGGGAGTTATTTAAAGAATGAGGAGTTACTCCAATGCACAATTTATCCCACGATCAAAGCCACAACATCAGATCACATATTCTGGCTGTCATCCCGCTGCTGTGTGTGGGAGGCTGTAGTGTGTGAAGTGGGAGCTGTGTTACCTTACATCAGTAGGAATATTTCCAAGGTCGCTCTGGGGGAAGGACCATTCAGGCAGAGGCATGAGAGCCAGTGACACCCCCAGGTTGACAAGTTCCGGATTGGAGGTCTGCGCAAGCCCTGAGGTCGAGGCCCGAAGGTCCAAACCCCAATGCAGGGCGAGTCCTTGTGCTGATACCCAGAGGTCAGGGAAATCTGGAGGGTGAAGCCAAAGGCCAAAGTCCAGGGGTCAGCAAGTCTGGAGGTCGAACCTCCCGGGTCAGCTTGTCCAGAGGTCAAAGGTCCGACGTATGTGAATCTGGGTCAGGGACTGGAGATTGGAGGCCCAATGACTGCAAGCCTGAGAGTCTGTGGTCATGGACTGGAGGCCTGGAGGCCGGCCTCCTGTGTGTGTGGGGTGGGGAGGGCTGAAGGGGCTTGTTGTGCTCTTGTTGTTGCTGGTGCCTGTGTTGTTCTGCTGAACATTATAGGAATGCTGCCCCAGCTCTCCATAAGACTGTTGAACAGTTCCCTAGTATGATAAGCTAGAGATTTGACCTCACAATCTACCTCGTACCTTGCACATATATCTCTGCCTACACTTCCTCTGTTGCACTTTATTCTGCCTTGCTATTGTTTTACTCGTACTACCTCAGCACTCTGTGAGTAATGATTTAATCTGTATGAACTGCATGCAAGACAAGCTTTTCACAGATGATGAACCAGTTCCAATTTCAGGATCAGAATCACTGGACGTTCAAAAGGTTGTGGATGTGGCAAGGACCTAGAACGGTAGATCATCCGGGTGTTGTCCCAACAGTGGAGCACAGAATATAGAACAGGGCAGGCCCTTCAGCCCACAATTCCTTGCCAACCCTTTAACCTACTTCAAGTTCCAGCTCATTGTCATCTGACTGTACATATATACAACCAAACAAAAACAATGTTCTTCTGGACCATGGTGCACCCACAAAACATACTGTATATAACACACAGCACATACAGTAAAACAAAATATTCCCACAAATAAGTTAATAAAATATAACATATAATTCAGAGATCAATCTTATCCTTCCCTCTCACTTATCCCTCCATTTTTATATCCTGCGTGTGCCTATTTAAGAGTCTCTTAAATGTCCCTAATGTATCTGTCTTTACCACCACCCCTGGCAGCAAGATCGGTGCACCCAAGACACTCTGTGTAAAGGCAAATTACCTCAAACCTTAAAAACCCTTCAAACACCTTAAAATTATTGCCCCTGGTAACAGTGATTTCCACCCTGGGAAAAAGTCCATGGCCGTCCAGTCGATCGGTGCCACTTGTCTTGTACACCTCTATCAAATCACCTTTCACCCTCCTTCACTCCAAAGAGGTCAGCCAGAGTAAGGACGGTGGGTGGAGGTTTCCTGGTGAAGGCTGACACAGGAGCACAGAGTTGTTCCTGCAGAGTGCTGCTGTTTACTATGTCTGTCTGGAGCCTCACTCTCTAGACTGGCAATTTGCAACACATTCACAAGATTCCAGGCTGAATGTCAAACTCCACACAAATGGATTCATACTCCAGCTGTTAACTTGACGGACACACTGCAGAAAGTCAGTCAGCCTGTAGAGAGTTGTAAATTTCATGGGCACTAGCCTCACCAGCATCGATGACACCTTCAAAAGGCGATGCCTCAGAAAGTCAGCATCCATTATTAAGGACACCCCCCATCACCTAATACATGCCCTCTTCTCATTGCTACCATCAGGGAGGAGGTACAAGAGCCTGAAGACACACACTCAATGTTTTGGGAACAGCTTCTTCCCTTCCGCCATCAGATTTCTGAATGGACAACAAATCCATAAACATGACCTCACTTTTTCTTTGGTCTCTTTCTGCACTACTTAATTAATTTAATATATTATATACATATATATTTTTTGGTATCTGTTAGTCTCGTGAGATCATGGATTTGCGCCTTGGAAGGTTTCCTGGGCGCAGGCCTGGGCCAAGTTGTATGGAAGACCGGCAGTTGCCCATGCTGCAAGTCTCCCCTCTCCACGCCACCGATGTTGTCCAAGGGAAGAGCATTAGGCCCCATACAGCTTGGCACCAGTGTTGTCGCAGAGCAATGTGTGGTTAAGTGCCTTGCTCAGGGACACACACGCTGCCTCAGCCAAGGCTCGAACTAGCAACCTTCAGATCATTAGAGGAACGCCTTAACCACTTGGCCACGTGCCAACACACACACACACACACACACACACACACACACACACACACACACACACACACACACACACACACACACACACACACACACACATATATATATATCTTTTTGTAATTTATAGTTTCTTAATTATGCACTGCTGGCGCAAAACAACAAATTTCACGGCGTATGCCAGTGATGTTAAACCTGATTCTGGTACTGATTCTGACAATGATCACTCATTTCAATGTGAGCCATACTCAGGATATTTGGAAAAGAGCTGATGTTCCGTCTCTGAATTGGAATCGGAATCAGGTTTACTATTACTGATATATATCATGAAATTTGAAGTTTTGTGGCAGCAGTACAGTGCAAGACGTTATAACAATTCTGTAAGTTGCAATTAAAAACATATAAATGTATAAGCAGAGTAAAGAATCGAGGGGGCATAATTTTAAAGTGGTCGGAGGAAGGTCTGGGGGAGAGTCAGATGTTTTTTTACAGATAGGGTAGTGACTGCACAGACCGTGCTGCCAGGGGTGGTGGTAGGGACATTGAAGAGACTCTTAGATAGGCACACGGATGATAGAAAAATGGAGGGCTGTGTCGGAGGGAAGAACTGGATTGATCCTAGAGTAGGGTAAAAGGTCGGAACAACAGCCAAAGGGCCTGCACTGTGCTGTAATGTTCTGTGTTAAAATAGTGAGCTGGCGTTCATGGTCCAATCAGAAATGTAATGGCAGACAGGAAGACACTGCTCCTAAGTCACTGAGTGTGTGTCTTCAGGCTCCTGTACCTCCTCCCTGATGGAAGAAATGAGAAGAGGACGTATCCTGCGTGGTGAAGGTCCTTAATGATGGACGAGGCAACACCTTTTGTAGGTGATCTTGATAGTGGAGAGTCTAGTGCTGGCTGGGTTTACAACCTCCTGGTACTTTTTCCAATCTTGTGCTTTGGAGCTTCCATACCAGACAGTGATGCAACCAGTCAGAATACTCTCTCTGAAGAGCAAGTGTGGAGGACTTGAACAAGGCACACTCAAACTACCATCTCACACTCCGCTTGGACGAGTTCAGGGTAAAGCACGCAGGTCTATGTGAAAGTCAGATGTTGTAAACCGCATTGAGCTCACTGGTGTCCGTCAGGAGATGGAATCTGCTGTCCCTGCCCGCTTTGGGGACATACGACTCCAGTCTACCACTGCACTTGACATAACCCTCTTCTGAAATGGCCAAATTATTAACTCAGCAGAGCTGTCAGAGTTGACACTGGAATCTGCAGCAAAACACAGTCAGGCAGCATCTGTGGGAAAAAGATGGAAAGGAAATGTTTACGTTTTGCGTTGAAACTCTACATCAGTCAACAGATCAAGTCAATGTTCGTAAACGTTGTTGGTATTAAGTTCCTCCAGCAATTTCTTTATTTACTCAGATGGTCAGGAGGTTTTCAGTCACAAGGAGTGTTTCAATCAGTGCTGGAGTGGGTGAAGATGAGGGGTGAGGCCTGATAGAGGTTTGAGCAATTACGAGGGGCAGAGAGTGGATGATAGAACGGAGAACATGGGACCGTGCAGCACGATACAAACTACTCAAAGATCAAACTAACCCTTCCCTCCCATGTAGTCCTCCATTTTTCTTTCATCTTTGTGCCTAACTGGGAGAGTCTCGAAAGTGCCTAATGTACCTGCCTGAACCACCACTCCTGGCAAGGTGTTCCATGTTCCCACCACTCAAACATCTCCCCTATGCTTTCCTCTAATCATTCCCCCTCAAATTACCCATTTCCACCCTGGTGTCCACTGTCTATGCCTCTTACCACCGTGCATAGCTCCATCAAATCACCTCTCATCCTCCTTCACCCTAGCTCGCTCAACCTACCACCTTATGATATGCAGGGGATAGCGGGAATCTGTTCCCTGTGGTGGGACTGTCTAATACAAGGGGGCATTGATGTAGATTGAGAGGGAAGTGGTTTAGGGGAGATCTGACTGGGAATGTTTTCATCAACTGGAAGGTTAAAATCTGGAAAACACTGTCTGTGGGGGTGGAGCCAGAGGTAAGGAATTTATTCTGGCTTCTTCCCCTTTCCTTTCCAGTTCCAATCAAGTGTCTTGGCCTAAAACATTGACTGTTTATTTCTCTCCATAGATGCTGCCTGACCTGCTGAGTTCCTCCAGCATTTTGTTTGTGTTACATTTGTGTGAGTTAGGACTTTATTCACTTGAGCGTAGGAGAATGAGGGGAAATTTGATTGAGGTATACAGAACTATGATGGGTATAGACAGGTTAAATGCAAACAGGCTTTTTCCATTGAGGTTGGGTGGCACAAACTAGAGGCCAAAGGTGAAACGCTTAAGGGGAACCTGAGGGGGACCTTCGTTCAGAGGGTGGTGAGGGTGTGGAATGAGCTGCCAGTGGAAGTGGTGGATGTGAGTTTGATCTCAAAATTTAAGAGAAATTTGGATAAGTACATGGATGGGAGAGGTAAGGAGGGCTATGGTCAAGGTAAGGGTCAATGGGACGAGGTAGAAGAGCAATTTGGCACACACTAGATGGGCTGAAGGGCCTATTTCTATGATTCCCATTCCCCTTTGAAAGTTCCTCCCTCTCAGGCAACATTCATGATCACAGTTATTCTCTGCAGAGAAGCAGTCCACACCACCCCCCGCCCCACATCCCTCCCCTTTATCCCATGCCTTCTATCCACCCTCCTACTCTGGGAAACAGTTCCTTGGCTTTAAGACCTTTTCAGATAACAAACACCAAATAAACCTCTGGTCAGCCTTGTTGCGTCTGAACTGTTCCCAGAAGTCGACAGGTCTGCTGGAGTATGAGGAAGGGAACGGATGAGGATAGAATTTGTCACAAAGCCAGCACATGCGGTTGAAGTGGAATGGCCTCTCTAACTGAAACCTTTCTTCGGTTTTGCAACTTCTAATAATTCGATGAAATATTCCCAGCTGGGGACTTTCCAGTTCTGAACAGGGGATAACTAATTGCACTTAAACAAGCTCCAACCTACAGCCCCAAGTCCTCAGAAAAATGAAACATTAATGTTGCACACTATTTTTAGTCTGGCAGGAGACAGCACAGATTCGGGGAGAATGGAGTCCCAGCCTTTTCATATTCTTTTAACTTTATTCTCTGATCTGCTTTCAAACTAAACAGTGCAGTTTGGATTTTCCTAACAAGTGCACGCTGCCCAAATCAAATAAAACATGTTTACTTCAGGAGAGGAAGGAATATTGTGTGCTCCCCGCCAATCTCGGTTCTCAGCATCTTGTCTTGGTGCCAAGCACCTGCAACTCTCCAGCGACTCAGCACAGCTCAGTGCTTACTCCATCCCTCACCCTTCCTCCTTCCGCCTGCCTTTCATTCTCCCCATCTCGCACCCTCCCTCTCAACAGGGCCACTCTGCTGCTCTCTCTCCACATTTGTCTTTGTCTCCCTCTCTCTCGCTCTCCGCATATGCAAAACGCCAAAGTCAAAGTAAACTTATTATCGAAGTACTTACATGCCATGGTATACAACCCTGAGATTCATGTCCTTGCAGTCATTTACTGGAAAATGAAGGACCGTAATAGAATTTATGAAGAACTATACATAAACAAAGACAGATAAATAACCAGTGTGGAGAAGAAGATGATAGATAGATAGATAGATACTAAAAAGAGTTGTAGAGTCCTTGAGAGTGAGCCCACAGGTTGTGAAGTTTAGTTTGGAGTTGTGATGAGTGAAGTTATCCACATTGGCTCAGGAACCCGTTGGTTGTAGGGTAATATGTTTCTAGACTTGGAGTTGTGATATTCTTTCTCTCTCCTGTCTGTCCATCCAGCCACCTCCAGTTCTCTGCTCTTCCTGTCCCCTTCCTTCTCTCCTTTTCTTCGTCAGTCTCTCCCCTATCTATCAGATGCAGTACAGCACAGGATCAGACCTTCAGGACTTCACGACTGTGCAGAACATGATGCTAATCAAACTAATCACATCAGCCTGCACACGGTCATTTGAGAGGTGGCTTGATAGAGATGGTAAGAGGCATAGATTGAGTGGACGGCCAAAGACTTTGTCCCAGGGTGGAATGGCTAGAAAGGCTATGCTGGCCCAATGTTCCGTGTTCGATGTGTAATTGTCTCTGTGTGAACAATCACTGTTCTTCTGCTGTCACTCCCCACCTCTCCCTTTGCTAGAGACCTAAAGGCCAGAGAGGGCAGCAATAGTCAATAGCAGAGGACGTCTGTTTAAGGTGAAGAAGGAAAGTATAGGGTGGATTTCAGAGAAAGGTTTCTTCACATGGACAGTGATGGGCCCATCAATGCCCTGCCAGGGGTGGTGGGAGAGGCAGATTCATTAGGGACGTTTAAGAGACTCTTAGATAGGCACATGGATGAAAGAAAGATGGCTGGCTAAGTAGGAGGGAAGGTTAGGTTGATCTTGGAGTAGCTTAAAAGGGTTGCCACAATATTATGGGCCGAAAGGCCTGTAGTGTGTTGTAGTGTTCTATGTTTTTTCTATGTAACCCAGCCAACATCCTGGTGAATAATTTCTGTGCCCTCTCCAAAACCACCAAATACAGTGGTGACCAGTGCTCCACCAAATGTGGCCATTCCAAAGTCTTTCATGCCTCTTCCTATTCTCTCTTCCTCTCTCTGTGCCTTCTCTCAGCCCACCCTCATTGACCAACAGGTGTTCTGCACCTCCCGTTCCTTCCTCCGTAGGCTTTCTGGCGTGCTGGGGAAGGGACTGCTCTGATGGGAGCCCCTTCACTCCGATACTGTATAACATAGAAGCGCGTCAGTAGTTGGGGTTCATTTCTGCCGCTGTCAGTAAGGAGTTTGTACGTCCTCCCCAGGACAGCATGGCCTCACCCAGGTGCTCCAGTTTCCTCCCACTTCCAACGAAGTCCGGTTTAGGGTTAGTAAATTGTGGGCATGCTACGTTGGTACTGGAAGTGTGATAACACTTGCAGGCTGCCCCCAGCAAATCTTTGGACTGTATTGGTCATTGACACAAAATGGCCCATTTCACTGTGTGTTTGGAAGTTTCGATGTACATGTGACAAATAAAGCAGGTCTTTATCTTTGTCTGACTGCTGGCACAGGCCAGGTGGAGGAGGAAATCATGAAGGTTGGTCTGGATTCCCGACTGCCCGTTGGGGCAGTGACGTCAAATGGGACGAGCACCAACGGGTGGAAGTAGTTTGGGAGAAGTGGTACTGGTCTGGCGTCCTCTCCTGCATTCGCCGTTACTGATCCCGCAGGGCAGGAGAGGGTGTAGCAAACAGTCTCCTCTGCGGATCGTCACCTCGTGGTGATGGTGAGTTCCTGAGGTCCCGAGAGTGATACCGTCTGGAGTTTAGCCACCTGGCACTTAGCTCGTGGTCGGATCACCCATAACGGCAAGGTCAAGGGTGAAGAGTGGTCTAACCAAGACCTCATCGGTGGATCTGGCAGAAGATGATGACACATCACAACGTCAGTGAAGGTGGAGGAAGACTGCAGTGGTGAAGGACTCCCAGTCACCTTGCATTCCAGGTCACTGGACCGTGACCCCAATCTGTCAAGGAGAGAAACAGCCTTCCCATGTTCAACGAAATTACACATAAAGCTGTGCTGGAGTGCTCGATGACTGTGAGATTAATTGGTTTTATGTCCAGTTGCTGCCGTACTGCCCAACTTTGAGGAACAGTTCAGGTATCTCGGACTCTTCCACTTCCTCAGCACTCATGGTTTCTATCTGTTTTCCATTTGCCCTCTTCCACTGACAGGTTATTTTTTCCAGCGCAAGGCCTGTTCCCAAAATAAGTTGTTTTTAATTTATATTGCAAGCAGAGAGCTGAGAGAAGTATTTACATTTTGGAGGAATTCTCTGCTGGCAGGGCTTGCATTATCAGTCTTAAAGGAGCCATTTTGTCTGCCAAGTCACTGAAACAAGGGACGGACTGCTGGCATGTTACTTAGCGAACACAGAACATAGAACACAGAACAGGCCCTTTGGGCTACAACGTTGTTCTGCATTTAGACCCAGTCCCAGAACATTCTAACCCTTCCCTCCCACATGACCATCCATTTTTCTATCATCCATGTACTCAGCCATGAGTTTCTTAAATGGCCCTAATGTATCTGCCTCTACCACCACTTCTGGCAGCACATTCCATATACCCAACATGCTGACACCAAAAACACCAACCTCTGACCTTCCTACAATCATCTTAAAATTATGCCCCCTTCTGTGAGCTATTTCCACCCTGGGGAAAAAACTCTGGCTGTCCACTCTGCCTATCATCTTTTACACCTCAATCGAGAGACATCTGTTCTTCCTTTGCTCCAAAGGGAAGCATTTGCTCAGCCAACCCTCATAAGACATGCTCTCCAATCCAGGCAGCATCCTGGTAAATCTCCTTTGCACCTTAAGATGAATCCACTCTGCTTAAAACTATTAACCAATCCCCTAGTACGATAAGGACTCTTGCCACCAGAATCTAGCACCTTATTGTGTATGTGCACTGTACTTTCTCTGAAACTGTGGCACTTTATTCTGCTGTCTGCTATGGGTATTCCCATTCAGCCCTTACCAATTTATACTCGATGCACCGTGAAACACTCTCGCTGAATATATCACGGCTTGGTATGACAACTGCTCTGCACGTGATCACAAGGAACTGCAGAGAGGCGGAGAGCTGTGGACACAGCTCAGCACATCACAGGAAACCAACCTCCCCTCCATGGACTCTGTCTACACTTCGCACTGCCTTGGTAAAGCAGCCAGCGAAATCAAAGACCACACACATCCCTTAGAAAACCTCAGCATTACATCCTTGCTTTTCTTCCGGTCCTCTCAAAATGAATTCCATTTGTCTTCACTACCACCGACTCAATCTGCAAGTTAATCTTTCGAGAGGCCTGCACGAGGACTCCCAAAGTACCTTTGTACCCCTGATTTCTGAATTTGCTTCTGGTTTAGAAAATAGTCTAACCTATATTCCATTTGCCCCATTCTCCGAATCTGATAACTTCCGGTTTCCTTAACACCAACTTTCCTTCCACCTATCTCCCTATTACTGTCGGTTGTGCAGAAACACATATTTTATCCAGGGAACTGGAACAGCTAAAAAAAAAAGCAGTCTCTGGTGTGCTGTCTTGCTTGTTTTAAAGTAAAAACTTCATTGGTCAGATGGAATGCTTTATGGTAGATTTATTTCAGTAGGGAAATAAATCCTACTGACAGTCAGGGAAATGGAGATTACACATTGGTGATGCTTTAGGACGATTCCACAGTTATTGAATATGTCGGCCAATGCAGTCTGAAACTGCCGGAGTTTTGGGAGCAAAATACCGTCCCTTTGTTTGTACAAGCTAAGGCCCAGTTTGCGCTGAGAGAAATCTCTGCTGACGACGCCAAATATTTCTACGTAGGGTTGTCGCTCAGCAGTTCCACAGCTGTGAGAGTGGTGAATCTGCCTGAACACGATACATACCGATCGCTGAAAACTCACCTTTTCCAGACTTTCGGACTATCGGAGTCTGAGCGCCAAACAGTTGCTCTCCTTGCCCGGCCTCGGCTATGCTAAGCTGTCAGAGCTAATGAACCACATGCTGTCTCTCCTGGGAAATCACCATCCTTGTTTGTTTTAAAGAACTCTTCATGCAGTAAATGCCTGATCAAGTTCACACAGCCCTTGCTAATGCACCCGTGAAGGTCTACAGGGAGCTTGCTAAAATGGTTTATAGTCTACACTCAGCCTGGTTGCAGTGCATCCTTCCCTCCCTTCTCTACCTCAGTAAGCTCGGTCAGCAGGGCTCCCAACGTGAGGATGCCCATGGCTGCAGATTGAAGATGCCGAGTTTGTGCTTTTACCATGCTTGCTTTGGTAGAAATGCTAGGAAGTGTCAACCGCTTTGCAGCTTTGACAGTGCCAGTGCATCAGGACATCAGAGGTCTGTGAATACTGTAGATTCCAGCTGCCAGGGATCTCTACTGTTTATTACAGTCAATGCTTCCTGTGTGACACAGGTGCTCAAATGAGTGGGCTGCCAGCGTCGCCTATTGATGAGAAGGCAAAGAGCGATGAAACCTCACTGGAGACTGCCAATGGCAGCAGGATCCAGACTAATGGGACACGACAGGTGACGTTCTGCTTCAGTGGGTGACGTTACACATGAGACTTCGTCCTGGCTAAAGTGGCTAGACCTCTGCTCGGTGCAGATTTCCTGCATGTTTAAGGACTATTAGTCGATCTTAAAAACCACTGGCTTGTGGATGTAAAAGAATTTGGGTTTTTACCCAGTTCCTCACAATGACTCTGCCAAGAGCATGCACCACCACATGTGAGCTTACTCGACTGTTGGACGAATTCCTGAACCTCACCAAGCCCGTGTTCTCCACTACAGTCACAAAACATGGAGTCGAACATCACATTCCCACAATTGCACCACCCCCCCCGGTCCATGCTTACGCATACAGTCTAGATCTAGAAAAGTTGGCAACTGCGAAGGCTAAGTGCCAACACAGAAAAACTTGGATTGTACGCCGGTCAAATAGACCCGGGACTGCACCCCTCCATGCGGTCCCTAAGCCCGGTGGTGGTGGCTGCCCATGTGGTGATTAGTGACGTCCTAACGAGGCCACCACCCCCAATTGTTACCTGGACCCGCACATTTGTCACCTGTATGTTAATTTTTTACAAGGACGATCTTGTCAGGTGCTACCGTCAGGTGCCTGTGTGCTCAGAAGATATTCCTAAAACAGTTGCAATAGACCATTTGACCTTTTGGAGTTTCTGCAGATGCTGTTTGGACAGAGAAGTGCAGCACAGGTTTTCCAACGGCTGACGGACTCTGTATTAAAAGATGTAGATTTTCTTTTTGTTTACCTGCATGATATACTTGTCACCAGGGTGTCCAAATCCGAACACATATCTCTTCTCTGCACACTTCTTGAGCCAAAGCATGTTGATCATTAACCCTGCTAAATGCCAGTTTGGGTTGTTAGCCATTGACTATTTCAGGCATCACATCTCCGCAGGAGATGCAAAACCCCTTCAATCAATAGTAGCTATTATGGATTTCCCACTGCAGGTATGGTAAATTTCTGTCACCAATTCATCGAGCGAGCTGCTGAAATTACTACTGACGCCTCAGACTATGTTGTGCACGAACCGTTGGTCGGAGGTGTATGGCCTTCAGCCTGCCGCTCCATCCCACCCCCTCCCAAAAAGGAAGTCCAACACGTATGACTTTCAGTTTCTCAGTCTCTATCTGGCTGTCCACCATTTTCATTTTCTTCCAGAGGGTCGTCATTTCACAGCGTTCGTTGACCACATGATGGCTAAAATATCAGACCTTTGGTCTGCATGGCAGTAACGACACCTCAGCTACAGTTCAACTTCACAAGTGATATACAACCTATCAAGGAAAATAATACTGCTGTGGCCAATTGCATCTCATAGCCAACTGCTGAAGTTGTACTCATAGGGATTGACTATGCTGGCACAGCAGCTGACCAACTTACTGACCCAGAAGTCCACGCTTACTAAACAGCAGACACAGGCTTGTGGTTGGATGACATTAAGTTCAGAGAAGTTGGGGTTTCTTTCCTGTGTAACGTCTCAACCATCACCCTCACCCCATCGTGCCTGCAAACTACAGATGGACTGTTTTCGATTCCGTCCATGGCCCCTTGCATCCAGGCCAGAAGGCCTCACAGGAACTGGTTGCACTAAAGTTTTTTTGGCACAGCCTCAGAAAAGACGTGCATGATTCTATCAAAGTTCATGACCGTACTCTTCCTTACACCATATTCCATCTGCGTTTCTTAGCTTATTCTCCCAATCTATCAAAGTCCTTCTGCAGACTCCCTGCTTCTCCAATACTACCTGTCATGTCAACCGTATTCGTATCATCCACAAAGCCATCAATTCTGTCATCCAAATCATTGACATATAGCAAAGTGGAAAGAAGTGTTCTCAACACCAAACCTGCACAACACCACTCATCACCGGCAGCCAACCTGCAAAGGCTGGTTCCCACTCTTGGCTTCCTGCCAATCAGCCAGCCCTCTATCCACGCGAGTATCCTTCCTGTAATACCATGGGATGTTTTCTTGTTAAGCAGTCTCATGTGCAGCAGCTTGTCAAAGGCCTTCTGAAAATCCAAGCAAACAACATCCACTGACTCTCCTTTGTCGATCCAACCTGGTATTTCCTTAAAGGATTCTGACAGATTTGTCAGACAAGATTTCCCCTTGGGAAACCATGCCGGCTTTGGTCTGTTTTATCAGGTGCCTCCAAGTACCCCAAAACATTATCCTTAATAATGAATTCCTACATTTTCCCAACCACTGGTCAGGCTAAATTACTCATAATTTCTTTTCTTCTGCCTCCCTCTCTTCTTAAAGAGTGGAGTGGCATTTGCATTTTTTTCAGTACTCTGGAACTATTCCAGAATCTAGTGATTTTTGAAAGATCATTACAACTGCCTCCACAGTCTCTTCAGCCACCTCTTTCAAAACCCTGGTGTGTAGTCCATCTGGTCCAGGTGACTTATCTTCCTTCAGATCTTTCAGCTTCCCAAGTAACTTTTCCTTAGGAATAGCAGTTACACCCACTTCTGCCCTCTGATGCTCCTGAATTTTTGGCATACTGCTAGTGTCCTCTACAATGAAGACTGATGCAAAAATACTTATTAAATTCATCCACCATTTCTCTTGACCCCATTACTCCCTCTCCAGTGTCATTTTCCAGTGGTCCCATATCCACTCTTACCTCTCTTTTACTCTTCACATATCTGTAAAAACATCGATATCCTCTTTACCTCATCCTTAATAATAGATTCCAGTAACTTCCCAACGACTCTTGTTTAGATCCCCTATCAATACAGCTCACCTCTTCTTTCCCCTTCCCTTTTGAGCCACAGTGACAGACTCAGTGCCAGAGATCTGGTCCTGTTGTAGGTAATTTCACCCTCAGCACTGTCTAAAACTTCTTCTGTCCTGATGATGGATCTCGGTCCAAAGCGTTGACTGCTTATTTCCTTCCATAGATGTTGTCTGAAGAAGGAAGTCTGAGAATCGGAGCGGGAGTGCAGAGGAAGCTATTTTTGGAATTTTTCATTTTTTTTTCCATCAGCGTTCAGAGAGGCGGGACTGCACGGGCATGTGACGTCGGGCAGTGAAGCGCAGAAGATTTAAAAGGAACAGAGCCTCATACAGTGGGCAGCGTAGTTTGCAGGCTGCGGAGTGAGCCGGGAGCAGAGGGAAGGCTTAAGGGCTTCGGAGGAAACGGGCGAGGAGAGGAAGGTTTGGTATTCATTTTTTGTTGTTATTTGAGGAGAGGGGCAGTATGAGTGTGAGGGCAGTTTGTTGTTCTCGGTGCCGGATGTGTGAGGCCCTGGAGTCTCCAAGCCTCCCAGACGTCTACATCTGCGCCAAGTGCATCGAGATGCAGCTCCTAAGGGACCGCGTTACGGAACTGGAGCTGCAGCTCGATGACCTTCGTCTGGTCAGGGAGAGGGAGGAGTTGATAGAGAGGAGTTGCAGGCAGGTGGTCACACCGGGGCCAGGGGAGGCAGACAAGTGGGTCACGGTTAGGAGGGGGAAGGGGAAGAGTCAGGTAATAGAGAGTACCCCGGTGGCTGTGCCCCTTGACAATAGGTACTCCTGTTTGAGTACTGTTGGGGGGACAGCTTACCTGGGGGAAGCGACAGTGGCCGTGCCTCTGGCACAGTCCAGCCCTGTAGCTCAGAAGGGTAGGGGAAGGAAGAGGAGGGCAGTTGTAATAGGGGACTCGATAGTAAAGGGGTCAGATAGGCGATTCTATGGATGCAGTCCAGAGACCCGGATGGTAGTTTGCCTCCCTGGTGCCAGGGTCCGGGATATTTCTGATCGTGTCCAAGATATCCTGAAGTGGGAGGGTGAGGAGCCAGAGGTCGTGGTACATATAGGTACCAATGACATAGGTAGGAAAAAGGAAGCGGTCCTGAAAGGAGAATATAGGGAATTAGGAAGGGAGTTGAGAAAAAGGACCGCAAAGGTAGTAATCTCGGGATTACTGCCTGTGCCACGCGACAGTGAGAGTAGGAATGGAATGAGGTGGAGGATAAATGTGTGGCTGAGGGATTGGAGCAGGGGGCAGGGATTCAAGCTTTTGGATCATTGGGACCTCTTTTGGTGCAGGTGTGACCTGTACAAAAAGGACGGGTTACACTTGAATCCTAGTGGGACCAATATCCTGGCGGAGAGATTTACGAGGGCTACTGAGGTGACTTTAAACTAGAATGGTTGGGGGGTGGGAATCAAATTAAAGAGACTAGGAGAGAGGAGGTTAGTTCACAACAGGGGGATGGGAACCAGTACAGAGAGACAAAGGGGTGTAAAATGAGGGTAGAAGCAAAAAGTAGTAAGGTGAGAAGTAAAAGTGGCAGGCCAGCAAATCCAGGGCAAAAATCAAAAAGGTCCACTTTTCAACATAATTGTATAAGGGCTAAGAGGGTTGTAAAAGCGAGCTTGAAGGCTTTGTGTGTCAATGCAAGGAGCATTCGTAACAAGGTGGATGAATTAAAAGTGCAGATTGTTATTAACGAATATGATATAGTGGGATCACAGAGACATGGCTCCAGGGTGACCAAGGATGGGAGCTCAACATTCAGGGTTATGGGGTAGCATTGCTGGTTAGAGAGGAGATTAACGCAATAGAAAGGAAGGACATTAGCCAGGAGGATGTGGAATCAATATGGGTGGAGCTGCATAACACTAAGGGGCAGAAGACGCTGGTGGGAGTTGTGTACAGGCAACCTAACAGTAGTAGTGAGGTTGGGGATGGTATTAAACAGGAAATTAGAAATGTGTGCAATAAAGGAACAGCAGTTATAATGGGTGACTTCAATCTACATATAGATTGGGTCAACCAAATTGGTAAGGGTGCTGAGGAAGAGGATTTCTTGGAGTGTATGCGGGTTGGTTTCTTGAACCAACATGTCGAGGAACCAACTAGAGAGCAGGCTATTCTAGACTGGGTATTGAGCAATGAGGAAGGGTTAATTAGCAATCTTGACGTGAGAGGCCCCTTGGGTAAGAGTGACCATAATATGGTGAAATTCTTCATTAAGATAGAGAGTGACATAATTAATTCAGAACCATAGAACCATAGAAACTACAGCACAGAAACAGGCCCTTTGGCCCTACTTGGCTGTGCCGAACCATTTTCTGCCTAGTCCCACTGACCTGCACACGGACCATATCCCTCCATACACCTCCCATCCAGAAACAAAGGTTCTGAACTTAAGGAAGGGTAACTTTGAAGGTATGAGACATGAATTAGCTAAGATAGACTGGCAAATGACACTTAAAGGATTGACGGTGGATATGCAATGGCAAGCATTTAAAGGTTGCATGGATGAACTACAACAATTGTTCATCCCAGTTTGGCAAAAGAATAAATCAAGGAAGGTAGTGCGCCCGTGGCTGACAAGGGAAATTAGGGATAGTATCAATTCCAAAGAAGAAGCATACAAATCAGCCAGAAAAAAGGCTCACCTAAGGACTGGGAGAAATTCAGAGTCCAGCAGAGGAGGACAAAGGGCTTAATTAGGGATGGGGAAAAAAGATTATGAGAGAAAACTGGCAGGGAACATAAAAACTGACCGTAAAAGCTTTTATAGATATGTGAAAAGAAAAAGATTGGTTAAGACAAATGTAGGTCCCCTACAGACAGAAACAGGTGAATTGATTATGGGGAACAAGGACATGGCAGACCAATTGAATAACTACTTTGGTTCTGTCTTCACTAAGGAGGACGTAAATAATCTTCCGGAAATAGTAGGGGACAGAGGGTCCAGTGAGATGGAGGAACTGAGGGAAATACATGTTAGTCGGGAAGTGGTGTTAGGTAAATTGAGGGGATTAAAGGCAGATAAATCCCCAGGGCCAGATGGTCTGCATCCCAGAGTGCTTAAGGAAGTAGCCCAAGAAATAGTGGATGCATTAGTGATAATTTTTCAAAACTCTTTAGATTCTGGACTAGTTTCTGAGGATTGGAGGGTGGCTAATGTAACCCCGCTTTTTAAAAAAGGAGGGAGAGAGAAACCGGGGAATTATAGACCGGTTAGCCTGACATCGGTGGTGGGGAAAATGCTAGAGTCAGTTATCAAGGATGTGATAACAGCACACTTGGAAAGTGGTGAAATCATCGGACAAAGTCAGCATGGATTTGTGAAAGGAAAATCATGTCTGACGAATCTCATAGAATGTTTTGAGGATGTAACTAGTAGAGTGGATAGGGGAGAACCAGTGGATGTGGTATATTTGGATTTTCAAAAGGCTTTTGACAAGGTCCCACACAGGAGATTAATGTGCAAACTTAAAGCACATGGTATTGGGGGTAAGCTATTGATGTGGATAGAGAATTGGTTGGCGGACAGGAAGCAAAGAGTGGGAATAAACGGGACCTTTTCAGAATGCCAGGCAGTGACTAGTGGGGTACCGCAAGGCTCAGTGCTGGGACCCCAGTTGTTTACAATATATATTAATGACTTGGATGAGGGAATTAAATGCAGCATCTCCAAGTTTGCAGATGACACGAAGCTGGGCGGCAGTGTTAGCTGTGAGGAGGATGCTAAGAGGATGCAGGGTGACTTGGATAGGTTGGGTGAGTGGGCAAATTCATGGCAGATGCAATTTAATGTGGATAAATGTGAGGTTATCCACTCTGGTGGCAAGAACAGGAAAACAGATTATTATCTGAATGGAGGCCGATTAAGAAAAGGGGAGGTGCAACGAGACCTGGGTGTCATTATACACCAGTCATTGAAAGTGGGCATGCAGGTACAGCAGGCGGTGAAAAAGGCGAATGGTATTCTGGCATTCATAACAAGAGGATTCGAGTACAAGAGCAGGGAGGTACTACTGCAGTTGTACAAGGCCTTGGTGAGACCTCACCTGGAGTATTGTGTGCAGTTTTGGTCCCCTAATCTGAGGAAAGACATCCTTGCCATAGAGGGAGTACAAAGAAGGTTCACCACATTGATTCCTGGGATGGCAGGACTTTCATATGATGAAAGACTGGATCAACTAGGCTTATACTCGTTGGAATTTAGAAGACTGAAGGGGGATCTTATTGAAACGTATAAAATCCTAAAGAGACTGGACAGGCTAGATGCAGGAAGATCGTTCCCAATGTTGGGGAAGTCCAGAATGAGAGGTCACAGTTTGAGGATAAAGGAGAAGCCTTTTAGGACTGAGATTAGGAAAAACTTCTTCACACAGAGAGTGGTGAATCTGTGGAATTCTCTGCCACAGGAAACAGTTGAGGCCAGTTCATTGGCTATATTTAAGAGGGAGTTAGATATGCCCTTGTGGCTAAAGGGATCAGGGGGTATGGAGGGAAGGCTGGTACAGGGTTCTGAGTTGGATGATCAGCCATGATCATACTGAATGGCGGTGCAGGCTCGGAGGGCTGAATGGCCTACTCCTGCACCTATTTTCTATGTTTCTATGTTTCTGATCTGCTGAGCTCCTCCAGTATTTTGTGTGCGTTACTCAGGATTAGCAGTATAACAGGGAGGAGAACATGGCGGCGCGATGCAGCTAGCAGCGGCCACTCCAGTGAATGATATCTGTTATCTATCAAGTAGGATGCCGTGCACAATCCTGATTTGATGGAGACAGACGTGGGAGCATGGAGGAACATCTGTGAAACTTCTGAAATGCCTGTTTCGCTGCCGCTGCTACTGTGCGATCCAGAATTTCCGCAGGGGGAGGCCCTAGGTCCTCGGCTTTGCTTCTTGCTTGGTGGCCGGGGTGGGATTGAAACACTCGGCTCAGTGCTCGGTGTCGGGGGGCTGGTCAGAGGCTCGAAGTTTTCGGACGGACTCAGAGTCGGCTGCGGTTCGGTGTTTCCAATGCATCGGCAAGTTTGTGGCGCTTGGAGATTCATGGCAGGGAGAGTTTCTCCTTTCTACCGTCTGCGTGAGATGATGGAGCTATCGGGACTTGAGACTTTTTTTTTACCGTGCCCATGGTCTGCTCTTTATCAAATTACAGTATTGCTTTGCACTGTTGTAACTATATGTTATAATTATGTGGTTTTTGTCAGTTTTAGTCTTGGTCTGTCCTGTGTTTCTGTGATATCATTCTGGAGGAACATTGTATCATTTTTTTAATGAATGCATTTCTGCATTTCTAAATGACAATGAACGAGGACTGAGTGTCCTCATAATCTAAACAAAATCCTCAGAATTGTTTGTGTTAACTATCTAAAGTGATATTATTGAGGGGAACTCTGCAGCGGCTGCCTATTCCCTTTCCCTCTTCTGACAGTCGCCCAGCTACCTGCCTCCTACAACTCAGGGTGACTCCCTCCCTGTAGCTCCTTTTTGTCACCTCCTCATTCTCCTGTATGAGCCAAAGGTTCTTCAGCTGCAGCTCCAGTTCCCAAACACAGTTTGCAAATAGCTGCAGCTGGATGCACTTCATGCAGGTGTAGCCATCAGGGTTACTGGAGATCTCTCGGACTTCTCACGTCCTGCAAGGGAGCCCACCTCTGCCCTGGAACCCATTCCCACTTCTCTACCTGTGCAATAATAAAGGAAAGAGAAATTAACAGAACCTCAACCTCATCTCATTAAAGCCTCTTGAGGTAAAGTTCAACCCCGTCCACCCCCCCGCACTTTAACGCTGTCCATCAGACTACGGCCACAACACTTGACTCTAACTTCTTTTTATTCACCACTGTCAATTAGTTCATTACCTAAGTAACAACTTGCATCTCTGCTTCTTTCACTGGAAAGGAACAGAGCCACAAAACTCATCTCATTATACGATCCCCACATCACACTTTTAAGTCAGCAGACTGCTAAGAATTCTGCCACTAACTCTGTAACTGTTTTCAAGTCTGACCTGCCAAAGTGAATCACTTCATACTTTTCTGGATTGAGCTCCAAATGCCACTTCACTGCCCAGCTTTGCATCCTATCAATGTCCTGTTATAACCTATGACAACATGCTACACTATCCACACCATCACAAACATTTATCTCCTTTGCAAACTTACTAACCCACCCTTCCACTTCCCCATCTAAAACTATGTGTCTATTTTAATGCGAGGAGTATTATGAATAAAGTGGATGAGCTTAGAGCGTTGATCAGCACTTCAAGCTATGATGTTGTGGCCATTACAGAGACTTGGATGGTGCAGGGGCAGGAATGGCTGCTTCAAGTGCCAGGCTTTAGATGTTTCACAAAGGACAGGAAGGGAGCAAAAGAGGTGGGGGTGTGGCACTGCTGATCAGAGATAGTGTCACGGCTGCAGAAAAGGAGGAAGTCATGGAGGAATTGTCTATGGAGTCTCTGTGGGTGGAAGTTAGGAATAGGAGGGGGTCAATAACTCTACTGGGAGTTTTTATAGACCACCCAGTAGTAACAGGGACATCGAGGAGCAGATAGGGAGACAGATTCTGGAAAGAAGTAATAATAACAAGGTTGTTGTGGTGGGAGATTGTGGTAAACCACATATATATGTTGTAACTGGGTTAACTGTCTGGACACGCCCCTCTGCTGACTGCCCCTATGGCTCCTCCCACAGAGTCCTGTATAAAGGTGTTTTGTCTTGCCCCTCCCCCTCAGTCCGGGGGCAGACACTCACAGTGGATGTCGTATTGTACAGCGAATAAAAGCCTTTCAGTATTTTACCAAACCTCAGTCTTTTGGAGTTATTGAAGGTGCCTCAATTTTATTCGCTGTACATTTTAAAGTATGGAACACGCGCTGAGACCAGACAAATTAGACCTCAATCCGCAAACACCTGAAGCTGGAAACGCTTTCGAACTCTGGCTGGCCTGCTTCGAAGCGTACCTAGAGGAGATTAAAGCGACCGACCCCGTAGCGAAGCGCAGAGTTCTACTCTCCAGGGTCAGTCCATGTGTCTATTCGCTGATCAGAGACCAGCCGAGCTACGACGGCATGATGAGTGGCCCCAAAGGACAATACCCGCGGCCGATAAACAGCGTCTATGCTTGGCACCGCTTAGCGACAAGGCAACAATGGTCCGGGGCATCGAGTGCTGAGTTCGTCCGGGCCCTACAGACACTCGTGCGGGCCTGCAATTGCCAGGAGCTGACGGCGGTGCAGCATGCAGAACTCCTAGTGAGAGACGCCTCCGTCACCGGGACCAGGTCAGTGTACGTGCACCAGTGGCTGCTGGAAAAAGCCGATCTTACCTTAAGTTCGGCGATCGAGCTGGCCGATACACTGGAGGCCGCTCTGCATAACTCTGAGGCTCTCCAGGCACGCGATCCCCCGATGGCCTCATGGGCGCCACAGACCCCGCAACCCCGCAGGCGATTCGACCTCAGCTGCTGCCAGTCGCAAGTCCCCGTGACCCGCAGGCGATTCGACCTCAGCTGCTGCCAGTCGCAAGTCCCCGTGACCCGCAGGCGAATCGACCTCAGCTGCTGCCAGTCGCAAGTCCCCGCGACCCGCCGGCGAATCGACTTCGGCTGCTGCCAGTCATGAGTCCGTGAAGTTCTACTTCTGCGGACTGGAGAAGCACCCCCGGAAACGCTGCGCGGCCGAACAAGCTACCTGCTCCAGCTGCGGAAAGAAGGGCCACTTCGCCAAGGTCTGTAAGTCCAAACCGTGAGTGGGATTGAGCAGCACTGCGTGCGAGGCATGGGGGTCGCCATCTTGCCTGCCGCCATCTTCCCTGCACGCCGCCACCACGTGCGAGACATGGGGGTCGCCATCTTGCCTGCCGCCATCTTCCCTGCACGCCGCCACCACGTGCGAGACATGGGGGTCGCCATCTTGCCTGCCGCCATCTTCCCTGCACGCCGCCACCACGTGCGAGACATGGGGGCGGCCATCTTGGTTGGCGCCACCTCCCACCGCCTACGACCAACGGGTGCTCACGGGGCACCCCACCGCGCCGGACCAAGACAGCGACTCAACCCTGGCCTCGGTGACCCTCGACCAAAGTACTCCCCACCAGCTCGCAAGGTCAATGATGGACATCCTGGTGGAGGGGCACAGGACAAGCTGCCTGTTTGACACAGGCAGCACGGAGAGTTTTATCCACCCGGACACGGTGCAGCAATGCGGCCAGTAAGTCAGAGGGTCGCCATGGCTTCCGGGTCGCATACAACAGACATCCGGGGGGGGGGGGGTGGTGTTGTGTAGCGACGCTAGTGGTGCAGGGCACAGAATATCGGGACTTTACGTTACTGGTCATGCCTCAACTGTGTGCCCCTGTGCTGTTGGGTCTCGACTTCCAGAGCCACCTGAAAAGTGTGACAATGGAGTATGATGGGCCCCTCCCACCAATTACTGTCGTAAATCCCCAGTTTTGTAGGAATACGTCACGTACCCCGCTACTGACCACACACACACACCGACCCGCGCATCCCACCCAACACCATGCCAACTGCCGCACTACTGACGGCACTTGCGGCCTCTCCACCCTCAGGATCCCTCCCCCACCGCTGTTCGCCAACCTGACCCCCGACTGTAAACCTGTGGCAATTAAAAGCAGGAGGTACAGCGCGGGGGACAGAGCTTTCATTAAGTCAGAGGTGCAGCGGCTGCTCAGGGAGGGGGTCATTGAGGCAAGCACAAGTCCTTGGAGGGCCCAGGTGGTGGTTGTTCGGAACGGGGAGAAGAATAGGATGGTCGTGCACTATAGCCAGACCATCAATAGGTTCACACAGCTCGACACATACCCTCTGCCCCGCATCGCAGATATGGTCAATCAGATAGCATAGTACAAGGTGTACTCGACCATAGACCTAAAATCCGCTTACCATCAGCTCCTCATCCGCTGGGAGGACCGCCCTTACACTGCCTTCGAGGCGGACGGCAGGCTTTATCAATTCCTGCGCGTCCCCTTCGGTGTCACGAATGGTGTATCTGTCTTCCAGAGGGCAATGAACCAGATGGTGGACCAGTGCCAACTGAAGGCCACGTTCCCATATCTGGATAAGGTCACCATCTGCGGTCATGACTGGCAGGATCACGACAACAACCTCCAAAAATTTCTCCAAGCAGATAAAGCTTTCAATCTCACCTATAACAAGGACAAGTGTGTGGGTCTCTAACTACGCAGACAAGGCCCACCCCCTGGTCAAGTCCACCACATTCCCCCTCTCTGCCGAGGCCCGCGCGGCCTTCAGCCGCATAAAAGGGGACATTGCCAAAGCAGCAATGCATGCGGTGGATGAGGCCATTCCCTTCCAAGTAGAGAGTGACGCCTCCGACTTTGCGCTGGCTGCTACCCTCAACCAGGCAGGAAGACCAGTGGCGTTCTTCTCCCGTACCTTTCAAGGCCCTGAAATTCGGCACTCCGCAGTGGAGAAAGAGGCCCAGGCTATAGTGGAAGCTATTAGGCACTGGAGGCACTATCTCGCCGGCAAAAGGTTCACCCTGCTAACTGACCAGCGCTCAGTCGCATTCATGTTTAGTAACCAACAGCGGGGCAAAATCAAAAATGATAAAATTCTGAGGTGGAGAATCGAACTCTCCACCTTCAACTATGACATCATGTACCGGCCTGGGAAGCTCAACGAGCCCTCTGATGCCCTATCCCAGGGAATGTGTGCCAGCACGCAGATCGACCCGCTATACGCCCTACATGTAGATCTTTGCCCCCGGGGGTCACCCGGCTTTTCCACTTTGTGAAAGCCCAGAATCTGCCTTACTCCCTCGAAGAGATCAGGACGATGACCAGGGACTGCCAAGTCTGCGCAGAGTGCAAACCGCACTTCTACCGACCCGAAAAGGCACAACTCATCAAGGCCACCCGCCCCTTTGAGCGACTGAGTGTGGACTTTAAGGGCCCCCTTCCCCCCACTGACTGCAATGTGTACTTTCCTAACGTTATCGACGAGTACTCGCAGTTCCCCTTCGCCATCCCCTGCCCCGACACCACTACCACGTCAGTTATAAAAGCCCTGCGCAAGCTCTTCACTCTGTTTGGATACCCATGCTATATCGACAGTGACAGAGGGTCCTCGTTTATGAGTGACGAGCTGCGCCAATATCTACTGGCTAGGGGAATTGCAACCAGTAGGACCACGAGCTATAGTCCCTGGGGGAATGGACAGGTGGAGAAGGAGAATGCCACGGTGTGGAAAGCCACACTCTTAGCCCTCAGGTCAAAGGGACTGCCGGTTTCCCGCTGGCAGGAGGTCCTTCCCGAGGCACTCCACTCCATCCGCTCCCTGTTATGCACGGCCACCAATGCCACCCCTCATGAGCGGCTCTTTTCTTTTCCCAGAAAATCGACCACTGGAACCACCCTACCAACTTGGCTGACGTCCCTGGGGCCAGTGCTGCTCTGGAAACATGCGAGGAGCAATAAATACTCCCTGATGGTCGAGAGGGTTTACTTACTTCATGCAAACCCTCAGTATGCCTACGTGGTTTTACCTGATGGGCGGGAGGACACAGTCTCCATCCGCGACCTGGCACCCGCAGGAGCACCTGGCCCCTACCCTGAACACTCCGTGCTGACTATTTACCCCGTACCCGCCGATGTATGTACCCACGAGACATCGCGCGCTCCAAACCCTACACAGACACCACATGACACTCGTACCTTCAATAACTCCAAGAGACTGAGGTTTGGTAAAATACTGAAAGGCTTTTATTCGCTGTACAATATGGCCTCCACGGTGAGTGTCTGCCCCCGGACTGAGGGGGAGGGGCAAGGCGAAACACCTTTATACAGGACTCTGTGGGAGGAGCCACAGGGGCAGTCAGCAGAGGGGCGTGTCCAGACAGTTAACCCAGTTACAACATATATATATGGTTTACCACAGAGATTTCAATTTCCCAAATATTGATTGGCATCTCCCTAGAGCAAGGGGTTCAGATGGGGTGGAGTTTGTTAAGTGTGTTCAGGAAGTTTCTTGACACAATATGTAGATAATTCTACAAGAGGAGAGGCTGTACTTGAGCTGGTATTGGGAAATGAACCTGGTCAGGTGTCAGGTCTCTCAGTGGGAGAGCATTTTGGAGATAGTGATCACAATTCTATCTCCCTTACCATAGCATTGGAGAGAGATAGGAAAAGACAAGTCAGGGAAACATTTAATTGGAGTAAGGGGAACTATGCGGTTATCAGGCAGGAATTTGGAAGCATAAATTGGAAACAGATGTTCTCAGGGAAATGTACGGAAGAAATGTGGCAAACGCTCAGGGAATACTTGTGTGGGGTTCTGAGTAGATACGTTCCAATGAGATGTGGAAAGGACGGTAGGGTACAGGAACTGTGGTGTACAAAGGTGGTTGTAAATCTAGTCAAGAAGAAAAGAAGAGCTTACAAGAGGTTCATAAAACTAGGTAATGATGTGAATCTAGAGGATTATAAGGCTAGCAGGAAGGAGTTTAAGAATGAAACTAGGAGAGCCAGAAGGGGCCATGAGAAGGCCTTGGCCGACAGGATTAAGGAAACCCCCAAGGCATTCTACAAGTATGTGAAGAGCAAGAGGATAAGACGTGAGAGAATAAGACCAATCAAGTGTGACAATGGAAAAGTCTGTATGGAACCGGAGAAAATAGCGGTGGTACTTAATGAATACTTTGCTTCAGTGTTCACTACGGAAAAGGATCTTGGCAATTGTAGGGATGATTTTCAGCGGACTGAAAAGCTTGAGCATGTAGATATTAAGAAAGAGGATGTGCTGGAGCTTTTGGAAAGTATCAAGTTGGATAAGTCACCGGGACCGAACGAAATGTACCCCAGGCTACTGTGGGAGGCGAGGGAGGAGATTGCTGAGCCTCTGGCAATGATCTTTGCATCATCACTGAGGACAGGAGAAGTTCTGGAGGATTGGAGGGTTGTAGATGTTGTTCCTTTATTCAAGAAAGGGAGTAGAGATAGCCCAGGAAATTATAGACCAGTGAGTCTTACTTCAGTGGTTGGTAGGTTGATGGAGAAGATCCTGAGAGGCAGGATTTATGCACATTTGGAGAGGCATAATATGATTAGAAGTAGTCAGCATGGCTTTGTCAAAGGCAGCTCATGCCTTACGAGCCTGATTGAATTTTTTGAGGGTGTGACTAAGCACATTAATGAAGGTAGAGCAATAGATTTCAGCAAGGCATTTGAAAAGGTACCCCATGCCAGGCTTATTGAGAAAGTAAGGAGGCATGGGATCCAAGGGGACATTGCTTTGTGGATCCAGAACTGGTTTGCCTACAGAAGGCAAAGAGTGGTTGTAGACAGGTCATATTTTGCATGGAGGCCAGTGACCAGTGGTGTGCCTCAGGGATCTGTTCTGGGACCCCTGCTCTTTGTGATTTTTATAAATGACCTGGATGAGGAAGTGGAGGGATGGGTTTGTAAATTTGCTGATGACATAAAGGTTGGGGGTGTTATGGATAGTCTGGAGGGTTGTCAGAGGTTACAATGGGACATTGATAGGATGCAAAACTGGGCTGAGAAGTGGCAGATGGAGTTCAACCCAGGTAAGTGTGAGGTGGTTCATTTTGGTAGGTCAAATATGATGGCAGAATATATTGGCAAATATGATGGCAGAGAAGATTTACTGGAACGTTAGCTGGGTTTCATCTCCTAAGTTACAGAGAAAGGTTGAACAAGTTGGGTCTTTATCCTTTGGAGCATAGAAGATTGAGGGGGGACTTGATAGAGGTGTTTAAAATTATGAGGGGGATAGATAGAGTTGACGTGAATAGGCTTTTCCATTGAGAGTGAGGGAGATTCAAACAAGAGGACATGAGTTGAGAGTTAAAGGACAAAAGTTTAGGGGTAACATGAGGGGGAACTTCTTTACTCAGAGAGTGGTAGCTGTGTGGAACGAGCTTCCAGCAGAAGTGGTTGAGGCAGGTTCAATGTTGTCATTTAAAGTTAAACTGGACAGCTATATGGACAGGAAAGGAATGGAGGGTTATGGGCTGAGTGCAGGTCGGTGGGACTAGGTGAGAGTAAGAGTTCGGCACAGACTAGAAGAGCCAAGTTGGCCTTTTTCCCCAGGGCTGAAGTGGTTAGCACAAGAGGGCATAGTTTTAAAGTGCTTGGAAGTCAGGACAGGGGGGATGTCAGGGGTAAGTTTTTTACGCAGTGTGGTGAGTGTGTGGAATGGGCTGCCGGCGGCAGTGGTGGAGGCAGAAACGATAAGGTCTTTTAAGAGACTCCTGGATGGCTACACGGAGCTTAGAAAAATAGAGGGCTATGGGTAAACCCTAGGTAGTTCTAAGGTAGGGACATGTTTGGCACAGCTTTGTGGGCCAAAGGTCCTGTATTGTGCTGTATGTCTTCTATGTTTCTATGTTTCTATGATAGGTTGAGCGAGCTAGGGCTTTTCTCTGGAGCAAAGGAGGATGAGAGGTGATTTGATAGAGGTATGTATATAAGGCTATGAGAGGCATAGATAGTGGATAGCCAGGGGAGCACTGACCTGTCAGTTTAAGGACATCTGGAAAACAACCATTTAAGATGAACGGAGGAGAGCATGTGGGAATGCCAAAGGCAGGTGTTTTTATGCAAAGACTGCTGGGAGGCTGAAATATACGGCTAGGGGTGGCAGTGGGGGCAGATACAGTAGGGGACTCTTAGGGACATGGATGTAAAAAACCTAGAGGTTGCGGGAGGGAAGGTTAGATTGATCATAGAGTAGGTTTTTATCAGCTGGTACAACATCGTTGGCTGAAGGGCCTGTACTGTTCTATGTTCTATACTCCATGATCTATTTTCTATGTCTTTGTACACTTGAAAAACTCCAGGTTTTAATCTGTATTGGTTCTCCTTGTCTTTTCCAAATAGGAACATTTTGAAGCAGAGTGGCTCTCTTTTTACACAATTTTTTTATATATTTCTTAAACGTTCAGTATATTTTATGTATTGCACTGAGGTGCTGCCACATAACTCAGGTCATATGTCATCGGTAATGCACTTGATTCTGAATCTCCTGAATTACACGTCGAAATGCCTGTCAACGACAAGTTGTTGCCAGGTGGTGCTTGGCACACTAGTCCAGGGTAGCCCTGAAGGTAGACATGTACCACCAGCCTGTGGGCAGCACATAGCCCAACAGTAAACCGTCATCCATCCCACCACTCCCCTTCAGGAAGAAGTGAGCAACACTGAATAAACTGCTGGCATTTACAGTGGAGGCTTATACACACAGAACAGGTCGGCAAAGGTCAATTGTAAACTGATTTGTGTAGTTAGATTTAAAAATATAGACCTGAAAATCTGGAAACATTTCAGAACTTGCATGCCTCAGTAGCCACACTGTAGCCAAACTCCAGAGGAGTGGTGACAGAGAACGCCTACTGATCAGGGCAATGCCTGAGTGGATCTGGAAAACCTGGACAAGGAGTATTCAGTTCAAACACCCCAGTGAGGGGTGACTTTGTAGGTGTTTATAAAATCGCGAAGTGTTCAGATAAGGTGAGTGATCACAGTGGTTTTCCCAGAGTAGGGAGTCTGAAACTAGAGACACAGCTTTAAGGAGAGAGGAGGTGATTTAAGGGGAAACTGATGGCAACCTTTTCCACACAGTAGGTAGTGGGTGTATAGGACAAGAAACAGTACAGCACAGTACCGGCCTTTCTTTCCCCAATGCCGTGCTGACCTTTATAGATTATCAGTCTCTAGTTGGAGGAGCCATAGCTTATATTGTGACAGGGTAGCCTCCAAACTGATGGCCTGAATGTCGATTTCTCTAACTCCCTGTAATTTCTCCACCCCTCCCCCTCCTCTCTTTTTCCATTCCCCATTCTGGATCCCCTTTTACCCCTACTCTTCTCTTCACCTGCCCACCACCGCCCCCCACTTCCCCTCCTCCATCTTCTCTATTTCCCGTGCTCCAATCTCCCGTCAGATTCCTTCTTCTTCAGCATTTTACACCTTCCACCTATCACTTCTCGGCTTCTCACCATCCCCCTCCCCCACCCACCTACACCCTCCTCTCACTTGGTCTCACCTACCACCTGCCAGTTTTTACTCCTTCCCCTCCCTCCACCTTTGAAACCTTGCTTCTGCCCCCTTCGTTTCTAGTCCTGATGAAGGGTCCCGGACCAAAATCTCGACTCTTTATTCCCCTCTTGCCATTGGCCCTGTATTTTGCCTTCAAACTTGACCTTCCAAATTGAATCACTTCACACCAGTTGAGCCATATGACTGTAAATCCCCATTGGGCCACAGGAATGCCAAGCCCTGCCCTGATTATCTTTTGGACAACTCTTGCCAGCACAGTAATTAAGATGACGGGTCTATAATTACTGGATTATCCCAACGTATAATATTTGCAGTTTCCCAGCCGCCTGACATGACCCTGATGCCTGGGATGTCCCAGAGATGAAGGTCAACATCAAACCAAAGGCTTCCCATCCAGGGTAGTTCTTAAATCATAGATTTGGCCGCGTCACGGGCAGTTCGCTGGCTTGGAGCAGAGAGCGGTGACTAAGATTGCTGGTCAAGGAGCAGGATACAGAATAGGGGTATTCTAAGATATTAACACTCAGGCATGGGTGTGCATTGTAAATTTCCCAAGCCTGCAAATGGAGGACTGTTTCAACATTCAAAGTTTTAAGATTGTTTAATATAATTTCTAGTACCCAAATGTAAAGGAGAATTAAATAATTGTTATTCCAGATCTGATACAACACCAAAAAACGCACAACAAGATAAAGAATGAAATCATAATAAAACACACACAATAATATAAATCCATAAGATAGCTTATATACATTGATTGTATGTCCATAATGTATAATATTGATTGTATGTCCATAAAGTGATGCCAGGCACAGGAGTGTCTGTACAGAGGGTGACTCTGACAGTAAATGATAAAATGGTGGTGGTTAGGTGTGTGGAGGGGTGGGTTAGTGGGTGGAGATGTTGATCAGTCTTACTGCTTGGGGAAAGTAACTGTTTTTGAGTCTGGTGGTCTTGGCGTGGATGCTATGTGGCCTCCTCGCTGGTGGCACTGGGACAATTTGAGGGAATGCGCAGGCTGGGAGGGTGTGGTAAACCATGTATATAGGTTGTAACTGGTTTACCTGTCTGGACAGGCCCCTCTGCTGACTGCTCCTGTGGCTCCTCCCACAGACCCCTGAATAAAGGTGATTGTGTCACTGCTCCTCCCTCAGTCCAGGACAGATACTCAGCATGGACGTTGGCCCATTTACTGTTAATAAAAGCCTTTCAGTATTTACTCTACTTCCAGTCTTTTGGAGTAATTGGTAGTACATCAGAGGATTAGTTCATGCTATTACTGGCCCTTTTCTGGCACCTTTCTCAATATATTCCTGTGTTGCCCTTAAGGCATCTATTTGACTTTGTTGGGTCTACGCTTTAAATGATTCGTTTGTAACTATTTTCTAGTTAAAGTTAAAGGTTGATAATTATGTGACAGTTTAGCAAAGGTAAATTCATTGTCTATGGTATATCGCGGCGTGTGATGACGTCACCTCCGGTTTCGCCGCGTCGTATGTGTAACCTCTGGTTCGGGAAGGTGAGAAGGTGGGTGCCATGCGTGCAGCATGATCGTGAAGAGCTCCGTCTCTACCCACAAAGAAACATTATAGAAGCAACGCCGTAAGTTCACAAGAAAGTATTTGAAGTAAAAATATTAGCGTGGTTTCTGTTAAGGAAGCAGCAGTTGGGGCGGCGCACGTGCCGGCTTTTCAATTTCAAACGTGGGGTGGGCTCGGGCCCGGCAGTGGTTTGACGCGACCCCCTCGCCCGCTACTCGGGGTGGCTGGAGACACTCGCTAAAAGAAGAGCGCGCGCTGGTCTCCAGAATGAAACAGACGCTGTATATGTTTGTATTTTTATATCAACAGTTTTCACCATACGATGTTAATGTGGAAGATTGAACAGTAAATGGTTAACCTTACTACGACTCTGTCTTCATTGGCTCCAGTTTAACTTGGTGTTTAGTCAGAGTTTCAACACACTGCACGAGAACACTACAATGTCCAAGAAGGTGGGTAGGATGATGCGTTAGGCAGTTTTAACTGAGGCTGTGTAAGAGCAGATGGTCCACTTGGACACAAATCCCTGAACGAGGCAGGACATATATAGGGGTGGGATCCTGGGATTCACAACTACTCAGGCAGGGTAGTCAGTGCAGTGGATAGTGTAATGTTATGCAGAAGCAATGATCTGGGTTCAATTCCCACTGCTGCCTGTAAGGAGTTTGTATGTTCTCCCCATGACTGTGAGGGTTTTCTCCGGGTGCTCCAGCTTCCTACCTCATTCCAAAGATGTACAGGTTAGGGTTAGTAAATCGTGGGCACGCCATGTTGGTACCGGAAGCACGGTGAAACTTGTGAGCTGTCTCCAGCACGTCCTCGGACTGTGTTGGTCATAGCTTCAAACGACACAGTTCTCTGTATGTTTCAATGTGCGGCTGACAGTTAAAGCTAGCCTTCAGTCTACCGAGTAGGGACGCTTCCCAAGAGGAGGGAATCCAGACACAGGGTGGGAGTGAGGAAACCTCAGGATGGGTGGTGGTGGGGGGGGGGGTTCTCCTGGAGCAGAGAAGGTTGGGAGAAGACAGGATCAAAGTGGACAAGGGAGGGGGAACAGAGGGAAGCTGTTCCCATTTGGGTGGTGGATAAGGGACCGGGGGACAGGGTAGGAGAGACTTTTTCATGCAGAGAGTGGTGGCGGTGGTGGATGTGGAACAATCAGTGAGAGAGAAGAGGATCAAGTTGAAGTTTATTGCACCTGGCCACACATACTGTGTATACAATTAAATGATAGAATGTTCTTCCAGACCACGGTGAACCACAAAACAGATATCATGCACACCACATAAAATAACATATTACCACAAAATGGGAGAGTGATCCACAAGGTTGTGGGGGAAGGGCACAGGGTAGGACAGATGAGCCAACTGGCCTCATTTTGCCAATGCCAAGGCTCTGTGCTCCTGCGGCCAGTGTTTGTCCATGTGTGTGGTTCAGTACCTGGGCTAACACAAACAGGCTACAGGCCCGACTAATCACCGCCTGCTTGCTCTGCACCACACTCCTGTCACAAGTAGCAACCAGCTTCTCCAGCACATTTGGAGAGTGCACCTGCTAACACATGGTTGAAGTGTCTCTCCATCTTTCTGTCTTCCTCTCTTTCTCTGCTTCTCTTTCTCTCTCTCCCTCCCCCCTCTCTCCTTCTCCCTCTTTCTTCCCATCTCTTTCTCTGTCTTGTCTCCATTTCTCTCTGTCTCTCTCTTTCCCTCTCTCTTTTCTTTCTCTCTCTGTCTCTTTACTCTCTCTTTCTCTGTCTGTCTCTCTCCCTCTCTCCCCCCTGTTTCCCTCTCTTTCCCGATGTCTCTCCTGTACCTCTCTGTCTCTCTCTCTCTTCCCCCCTCCATGTCTCCCCAGTACCTCCCATCTCCCTCTCTGTCTCTCCCCCCCTCTCTCTCTCTCTCTCTCTCTCCCCCCCCCCACCTCCATATCTCCCCCTGCACCTCCTATCCCTGTCCCCCTCTCTCTTTCGGTTTCTCTCATCTTGGTTCTGTAATTCTTGGAGAGGTTTGGTTGCTACTCCCCACACAGTCAGTGAACCCCACCTGAGCAAGTGGGGAGACAGTGGAGGAATGCAATTAAGGTGTTACCTTTCAACAGTCTGTGAAGTAACAGTTGATAAAGAGCAGGCGAAGGGCGGAGGAGTAGTACCGAGCAGTCTGATTTCTGAGATACCATCAACAGTGTTGGATTTCATCCCTAGGATACCAGTGCGGCCTGACACAAAGCACACAAACACTGCTAGAAAAATAAGCTAAGGTTACTTAACGACTTAAAGTACCTGGCTGAAAAATAGTGTAATCCCAAAGATAAATAAGCAATTGCCTTTCTGGGCTCAAGTGGCCCCTGCTCCAGGCCAAATCTGTTCAGCTGACATATTTAATCATGGTTCACTGCCTGGTCTCTGGCTGTTTTCACTCAGCGCTCGGGCCTAGCACAGTAGCCCATGTCCCTGTCTGTCTTCTGGCACAACAGGGTCCAAAAATCTGACATAGACTACACAATGCATCATAATTCTGATTGTGTGTGACATACTAAATAGGGATTCCCTATCCAACCTATCAAACATCTTCTCCTAACTGGGATCCCATCAGCAGTAAGCCTGGAGCTTAAGGCCTAGTGTTCAGGGTCCCATCAGTCATGCACCTGGAGCTTAAGGCCTGGTGTTCAGGGTCCCATAGGTAGTGAGTCTGGAGCTTAAGGCGTAGTCAGACATCCCACCTCTCCCTGAGGTTCCGGGAGTCTCCCGCATATTGATAGCGGCTCCCTGACGCCTGCAAATTATATACAATATCTCAGAAATCGATTTTTTTGAGAGGGAGAGGGAGAGGAAGAGGGAGAGGGAAAGGAAGAGGAAGAGTGAGAGCGAGAGGGAGTATCCTGCTGGTCTCTCTTCGTGTTAAGTAGACCTATCAGTTTTCTCTGTGGGCGGGCTTTACAGTCGACCTCAAAAATAATGACAGTGTTGCTCGCTGCACTGTTTGCAACAGTGACTTTTCTATTGTCCATGGTGGGTTAAAATGTAAAAGACATGTTGAGGTGAGTTTAACAGGTGCCATTCGTTCATTAGCATAGCTAACATTATTTAAACTAGCTGGCTAGCTGCTAAGGAGCTACTCTATTAACGTCCTATGTGATGAATGGGAGGATGAACCCTGGGCACCCTCCCAACACGCTCCTAGAAGACAGCGGCACGGCTAATGTAGATGCACTGAACACACTGATGAGGGAGGGGGAGAAGTGGAGAGTCCGTCATCGTGCCCGACGCCGGCCCCCTAGACCTGAGTCGATGTAGTAGTAGTAGTAGTAGTGGTACGTGATGAGGCCAAACTCCCTGTAGACTCGCTTAAAGTTGTAATAGAATAAAAAACGACTCCATGATAATATAATATAATATAAGTACATATTTTAATGTCACGTTTTCTGCATATACCCAACTTGGTTTACAGATTAGACAAAATCACTAAACAAAGTATTACATACACTCTTGGAGGTCGACCGGGGTGGGGGGGTGGTGTAATATGGGGTTGTGGGGGGGGGGCAGGGGTGCTACCTCCCTGAAATGCATTTTTGCAGGGTGGGATGTCTGCTGCATAGTGTTCAGGGTCCTGTCAGTGGTGAGCCTGGAGCTTAAGACCTAGTGTTCAGGGTCCCATAGGTAGCGAGCCTGGAGCTCGAGGCCTGGTGCTTAGTGACTGGAGATCCTAGTATCGATGTCAAGGCCCAAGTATCGATCAGAATTTCAGGATTCGAGGCCCGTTGGCTGGAGCCCTGATTCTGCCAGTCCCTGCGAGTCCTGCTGAACATTATGGGCATGCCGTGTTGGCGCTAGAATGTTGGTTATTAACACAAATGGAAAACTTCACTGTGTGTTTCAAAGTACGTATCATAAATAAACCTGAATCTTGAATCTTCAGAGACAAGCAACTGGCAAAGCAACGTGAATGTCACTGTGAACCTGTTGATGACGAGTGGTTGGAGAGGAGACGCAAGTCTCCTGAAGCTGATATGCATCTCCACAGCTTTAAGGACATTCAGCTCCAAATTTCTGTGAAGGCAGCTGGATATACCTGATGATTGAGGGTAATAACTGTCCCCGAACCTGGTGGGGTGGGACCTGAGGCTCATTGTGGTGAGTGAAGTTATCCAGACCGGTTCAGGAGCCGGATGATTGAGGGTAATAACTGTTCCTGAACCTGGTGGGGTGGGACCTGAGGCTCCTGCACCTCCTGGCCAATGGCAGCAGTAAGAAGAGAGCATGATCTTTTGAAGGTCAAACAGAATACCAGGTAGGATTCTTAGCAGAATAGATAAACAGATGATCTTAGTGTGAGCTGAAGAAGAGCAGAGAGATTTCGAAATGGACATTGAACCCATGAACACTACCTCACTACATTTTAATTTTGCACTTCTTATTTTAACGTAACTATTTAATAGGCATATATATACTTAAGAAACTCAGTTTTTTCTCTATATTTATTTATCATGTATTTCATTGTACTGCAACAGTAAAGTTAACACATTTCACAAAATATGCCAGTGATACTAAATCTGATCCTGATTCTATAATGGAACGTGTAGAACTAAGGATACAAGAGACCTGATGAAAGGTCTCGCCTCGAAATATTTCTGTTTATACCCATCCATAGATGCTGCCTAACCTGCCGAGTTTCTCCAGCACTCTTGTCAGTGTTGCTCTGGATTTGCAGCATCTGCAGGGTCTCTTGTGTTTACGACAGGCAGGAGGGCATGTTGTGGTGAGGTATTTGGATTCACAAAAGGGGATAAAGGCAGGGAAAGCAAGTGGGAAAGCCTGGCAAATGTAGCTTGGGGTGGAGAAAGCATGAGTCATGTAGCTGAAGTGCATTATCATTGAAATGGAGAGAGATCACAGATAGGTTTACAGAGGGGGGTGGAGTAAGTCACTACCAGTGCAACAAGTGGGTAAGGTGATAAATAAGATGTTAACTTCTGCTGTGAGAGATTTGGAATTTAGAAACAGGGAAGTTTTATAGTTGTATGTTTGATCTAATCACATCTGGAATATTGGCACATCTGGAATATTCTACTTACCGAAGAAAAATTGTAGGACCATAAGGTATAGGAGCAGAATTAATCCATTCGCTCATTGAGGCTAATCCAGCATCAAGTTGTGGCTGGTATTTTCTTCAGCACCATTCTGCCACCTTCTCCCCATGACCTTTAACCCCATCACCAATAAGGAAACTTAGGATTTAAGTTGAGTTTTATTTGCCACATGTACATACAGTGAAATGTGTCATTTGTGTCGACCAAATCAGCGAGGATTGGACTGGGCAGCCACAACAGAAGCCAACATAGCATACGCCCACAACTCACCAACCCTAACTGTAGGTGTTTGGAATGTGGGAGGATTCCGGAGCACGCAGTAGGAAGCAACGTGATCACGAGGAGAGGTCCTCATAGGCAGCGGCAGGAATTCAAACCCAATCCAACAGCTGGCACTGTGTGCAGCTACTTGTGCATGTGAACACGTATATGTTTGTGTGTCTCTCTGTCTGTTTCTGTGCATGTATTTTGTGTGGATGTGTGTGTGTGTGTGGGGGGGGTGTGTGTGAGTGTGTCTGTGTGTGTGTGTGTGTGAGTGTGTGGGTGTGTGTGTGTGGGGGGTTGTGTGTGAGAGTGCATGTGAGTATGTAGGGGCATGTATGAGTGTGTGTGTGTGTGAATGAGTGTGTGGGGGTGTGTGGGGGGGGGAGTGCAGGGTGTGTGAAAAGACAGAGATTGACCTGATTCTGCTGTTTGGAAATCCTGAGGTTTTGAAGTGAATGTTCTAAAGACATTCTGAAAGACATACTCTCTGTCTCCTGTGTGGAATGGATGGACAATGCTTTGGTCTGTCCCAAGCATCAAGCAATGAGCAATGAGGAAAGAACTCTGTGGGGAGAAGCAATGGTGCACTGAAATGTTCAAACCAGTAGACCAGGAGGGACTGAATGGCCTGCTGTCACTGAAAGTCACCACCCTTGGAAACCTCTTGACATCCAGGGTTCCTGGTAATTATTATCCTTATTGAGTCAGTACGGTAACAGAGTGGTTAGTGAGACACTTTGCAGCACCATTGATCAGGGTTCAATTCCCACCCCCACCCTTGTCAGTAAGGGGTTTGCACATTCTCCCCGTGATCGCACGGCTTTTCTCTGGTTTCCTCACACCTTTCAAAGACATGCGGTTAGGGTCCGTGAGTTATGGGCACATCATGTTGGGAATGGAAGAGAGGCAATACTTGCGGGCTGCCCCCAGGGCGTTCCTCAGAGATTTGATTTGACACAAATGGAGCATTTCACTGTACATGTGTCAAAATAAGGCTAATCTTTAACCTAATCTCTCCCTGCTCTTGTTTACTGGTGGTGTGCAGGCCCTGGAGGGTTGGATAGATGTGTGTGTTTATTTCACTGTGTCAGGTGCTGTCTAGTGTTAGACTGCAGGATAATTTATGAGGTTTGCGTGCCAGAACAGTGTTTGCCAAGGTTTCTCCATCAAGCGTGTTTGCAGTGCCTTTTGGGAAGGCGTGGCCCTTCTGACTCCCCTTGCTCATCAGTGCACCCAGGAAATCAAAGTCAAAGCAGGAACTCTGAAAGGGCCTGGAGATGGAGCCATGCAGAAAGCTATCAAAGGGCAAGGTTCCTGGGCTGCTGCTAGGAGTTTGGCATGGGTCAAAGGGCAGAAAGTAGAGGAGGGACAACAGCCACTGGCCTAACTTAGCTCAAAGTCTGCTGAAGATACAGTGCTGGGTGTGGAAGTGATCGATGAGAAAGGATGGATGGGGTCTGGTTCCACGTGGACGGCTGAGGCTCTGTAAGTCGGACTATGCTTGGAGTATTGTGAGCAGTTTTCAGCCACTTATCTAAGAAAGAATATGTTGACGTTGGAGAGCATCCAGAGGAGGTTCATGAGAGTGAACCAGGAAGTAAAAGCATTAATGTATGGGAACACTTGATGGCTCTGGGCCTGTACTCGCTGGAGTTTAGAAGAATGAGGGGGAGATCTCATTGAAACTATTGAACATTGAAAAGCCTAGATAGAGTGGATGTGCAGAAGATTTTTCCAACAGCAGGAGAGTCTAAGACCAGAGCCTCAAAAGTACATCCCTTTAGAATAGAGATGAGGAGAAATTTCTTTTGGCAGAGAGTGGTGAATCTGTGGAATCCATTGCCACAGATGGCTATGGATGCCAAGCTGTTGGGTATATAAAGCAGAGTTTGATAGGTTCCTGATTAGACAGGGCATCAAAGGTTACCAGGTGAAGGCAGGAGAATGGGGTTGAGAGGGAAAGTAAATCAGCCATGATTGAATGGCGGAGGAGGCTTGATGGGCCGAATTAGGGCTTATAGTCCTATGAACAACAGAATGCAAAATGAAGTGTCAGAGTTACAGGGACAGTGCAGTGCAGGTAAACTACAAGCTGCAAGATCATGGCGAGCTAGATCATGAGGTTAAGAATCTGTCTTGTTGCACTAGGGGACCAATCAATGATCTGATAACAGCAGATACAGCATACAGCACAGAAACAGTCCACTTTGACCTGTTGTGCTATAGGGACACGAGAGGCTGTGGCTCCCAGAATCTGGGGGGCGGGGGAGCAGAACGCCAGAGGAACTCAAGGGGTCAGTGGAAGGAAAATGAAATGGATGGGCAAAACTTTGTGTTGAGGATTGAAAGATGGAGGGGAGTTAGCCACCTATCACCTCTGTATTCCAGCTGTCTCCATCCATGGATGCTGCCTAACACGCTGAGTTCCTCCAGCACCTTCCTGTATTCATTTTATCTCCCTCTGCACCTGGCTATTCAGGTACCCATCCAGATGCACCTTCTAAGTTGTGAGTGTCCCTGCCTCCGACACCACCTCCGGCGGTTCATTTCAGGAAACTGTGGACCTTTATGAGAAACCATTTGTGTTCCGGGTCCAGGCTCCTTCATCGGAATTGTGAAATGGAGGGAACTATGGTAATAGAATGCTTTGGAGAGGGTGCTGAAGGTGCTTACGAAGATGCGGCCTGGATCAGAGGGCATGTGCTATAACGAGAGGATGGGCAAACTTTGGTTGTTTCCTCTGGAGCACCAGAGGCTGAGGGGAGATCTGACAGAGGTTTATAAGATTGTGAGAGGCATAGGTAGCGTAGACAGACAGTATTGTTTTCCCAGAGTTGAAATGTCTAACATCAGAGGGAATGCATTAAGGTGAGAGGGGGTAATTTCAAAAGAGATGTGAGGGGCAAGTTTTTCACACAGAGCGCGGTGGGTACTGGAAATGCACTGCCTGGGCTGGTGAGAGATTAGGGATTTTAAGAGATGCTTAGATAAGTACATGAATGTGAGGAAAATGGAAGGGTATGGACATTGTGCAGGCAGAAGAGATTAGTTTAATTTGTGATTTGATTTGGCACAGAACTGCGGGCTGAAAGGCCTGTTCCTGTTCTGTGTTCTGGAATGAGCACATCACTGAACAGACCACTGAGCACACAATGTTGACGCCAGTTTATATGAAATGTCCTCCTCCTGTGTATCATTCATATCCCTCCATTCCCTCTGTATTCAGGTTGTCTACCTAAAAAGCCTCTAAAACTCCACCTAATTGCTTCCACTGTTACCACTGGTAACCATTACAGGCACAAGACATGGTATTTCACAGTAGCATGGCAGTTAGGTTAGAACTTCACAGTGCCAGCAATCTTGTGATCAGGGTTCAATTTCCTCCACTGTCTGTAAGGAGTTTGTACATTCTCCCTGTAGTCAGGTGGGTTTCCCCTGGGTGCTCCCAGATTCCAAAGACGTGAGTAACTAGTTTTCCACTGGAAGCATGCTGACATTTGGGGGCTGCCCCCCCCCCCAACACATCCTCGGACTGTGTTGGTCATTGATGTAAATGATACACTTCTCTCTATGTTTCGATATTTTTATAGACATGTGACGAATAAAGCCAATCTTTGATCTTTACCATTCTGTAAAAAACATGCCCCCACATCATCTTTGAACTCCCCTCACAGCGTTAACCTTAAAAACATATCCTCTGGTGTTTCACATTTCTACCCTGGGTTAAAGATCCTGACCGTCTACCCTAACGTCATTGAAAAGAAACCCTCAGCCTCTGACGCTCCAGGGACAACTACCCAAGGGACAATTTGTCAGAATGTCCTTTGTAGCCCATACTCTCCAGTCCAGGCAGCAGCCTGGTGAACCTCTGAACTGAGTCAGATGGACTCTGAACTGATTTCACAAACTATGGACTCATTTTCAAGGACTTACAACTCATGATCTCAATTTTATTTCTTTATCTATCTACCTATTTATCAAATCATATATATACAGTATTAACGCAGTTTGACTTCTTTTGTACATTGGTTATTTATCCATCTTTGTTTGTGTGTAGTTTTTCATTAATTTATGGTGTTTCTTAGTTTTACTGTGAATGCCTGCAAGGAAATGAACCTTATATGGTGATAAAAACAAAAGAGATTCTGCAGTTGCTGGAACCCCAAAGCATCACACATATGTAGGTATATATGTACTTTGATAATAAATTTACTTTGAACTTTGAGCTTTGGATCTCTTCTGCACCCTCTCCAGAGCCTCCACATTATCCCTAAATAGTTTGACCAGAACTGCACACAGTATAAGTTATAAAGCTTTTGTGAATTCTGGAAAAATTCTATAGAACTCTTGGGCCTCCTAGTGTCCACCCAGCTAATAGGATTCACCAACCGCTCATTCCAGACCCATCACCAGCAGCCTATTTAACCCCAGTTCTCACCCACAGTCCTTGTTCATTCATTGAAGCAGCCGGCCTCAACCAGTTGTTCCAAGCCTTCAGTCTCCCTGCCTAGAATTTACCTTGTTGCCTGTTGTGTTTAATGACTGTTCTGTCTTGTTTAATAGCCTCTCGTGGCTTGTTATTCTGTGGTCTATTATTACAGTTATCATTTACTGTTAAATTGTCTCCCCTACACTGCTTCTGGCCCAAGACTCCTCTGTAATTCCTGACAAGAACAATATTTAGTCTCTTTGAGGTTGGGACTGGAATTCACATAGGGAATATGGACTGGCTTCTGTCTTCACATGCTATCCTTTGTTATGAACAGAACCATGTACTGTCATCTAACCATGGTCTTACTAAACGACCAAATACATCTAGCGCAGGAACAGGCCCTTCATCCCATCAAGTCCATGCTGACCCATCAGCCATCTAGTAACACCAATCCCTCACTCCAGATTCAAGGAGATTTGTCACAACATCAAGACATCGAAGCATACAGTGAAGTGAGCCACTGGCGTCAAATCAAATCAGCAAGGATTATGCCGGGGGCAGTATGCAGGTGTCATTCCGCTTCACGTGCCAACAGAGCATATTCACACAACTTACGAACCCCAAGCCATACATCCCTGCAAAGTGGGAGGAAACCAAAGCACCCAGAGGAAACCTACATGGTCAGGGGAGAACATACGAACTCCTTACAGAGAGCATTGGGAATTGAACCCCGATCAGTGATTACTGGTGCTATAGAGCGATTGAGTTAGCCACTACACAATTGTGTTGTCCATGGCATGGTAGTGTAGAAGTCCTGGTAGAAAATCTCCATTATCCCTATCTCCTACCGTCTGTTTAGTTCAGATTTGGATCATATATATCAGGATGAAATGAGATTCCTTGTTCACACTAGGCTCGCAGAGTAAATTCTGTACATGGTAATCATTAATACAGCGAGTGTAAAACTACAATATGGTGCAAAGTGTATTAGTGGGTGTAGAATCAGTGCTAAAGTGACAACAATGGAACAAGTAGACTAAGGATATGAGACCTGATGAAGGGTCTTGGCTCGAAACGTCGATTGTTCACAACCCTCCATAGATGCTGCCTGACCTGCTGAGTTCCTACAGCATTCTGTGTGTGTTGCTCTGGATTTCCAGCATCTGCAGAATCTCTCCACCTCTCTGGATTTCAAAATCGGTTAAATAAGAAAAGAGATTAGCTTTATTTGTCACATCCACAACAAAACATGTGGTGAAATACGTTGTTAGCGCCTACGACTAGCGCAGTTTGACTATGTCCTGGGGTCAGCCCGCTAGTGTCACCATGCCCACAATTTACTAACCCTAACCTGCATTTCCTTGGAATTTGGGAGGAAACCAGAGCACCTCGGGGAAACCCACACAGTCTCGGTGAGAATGTACAATCTCCTTACAGATAGCAGCTGGACTTGAACCCCAATCGATGGTCGCTAGCACTGTAAAGCATTGTGCTAACCTCTACACTGCCATGCCTCCCATCCAGCAGGACCTGTACACGGATAGGTGCCAGAAAGGTGTGCTTAAGATGATGAGAGGCATTGATCGTGTGGATAGTCAGAGGCTTTTTCCCAGGGCTGAAATGGCTATCATGAGACAGCACAGTGTTAAGGTGCTTAGAAGTAGGTACAGAGGAGATGTCAGGGGTAAGTTTTCTATGCAGAGAGTGGTGAGTGCGTGGAATGGGCTGCTGGTGACGGTCGTGGAGGCGGATACGATAGGGTCTTTTAAGAGACTCCTGGACAGGTCCATGGAGCTCAGAAAAATAGAGGGCTATGGGTACCCCGAGGTAATTTCTCAGGTAAGGACATGCTCGACACAGCTTTGTGGGCCGAAGGACCTGTATTGTGCTGTAGGTTTTCTATGTTTCCAAAAGGGCCTACAAAATCATGAAGGATCCCACCCACCGTGTCCATGAACTGTTTGTCTCACTCCCATCAGGGAAGAAGCTGCACAGAATCCACATCAGGACCCCCAGACTCAAAAACCAACATCTCCACTCAGTAACCCACCCCACCACCACAACACGCACATCACCTAGCCTCACTTTCTTTTAGCATAAACAGGGCAGAACAGGCCCTTCCAGCCCAACGAGCCGCACCACCCAGCAACCCGCCTATTTACCACTGGTCTAGTCACTGGATAATTTTCAATGACCAATTAACCTACTAACCAACATGTCTTTGGACTGTGAGAGGAAACCCATGCAATCACGGGGAGAACGTACAAACTCCTTACAGAGGATGCCGGAATTGAACTCCGAACTCCAACGCCCCAGGCTGTAATAGCGTCATGCTAACGGCTGTGCTACGTTGGTGCCCGTACATTATGTACATACAGCAAATGTTCAAAGATCAAAGCAAATTTATTATCAAAGTACATATATGTCACCCTTGGATTCATTTTCTTGTGAGCATTCACAGTAGAACGAAGAAATACAATATAATTGATGAAAAATTACACAGTAAGACGGACAAGTAATCAATGTGCAAAATACTTCAAACTGTGCAAATTCAAAAAAAAAGCAGACAACTAAATAGCACTAAGAATAATAGTTGTAGAGTCCTTAAAAGTGAGTCTGTAGGTTGTGGAATCAGCTCAGTGTTGTGCTTGTGAAATTATCTACACTGGTTCAGGAGCCGGATGGTTGTTGGGTAATAGCTGTTCCTGAACCTGGTGGTGTGGACCCTGAGGCTCCTGCACCTCCTTCCTCATTGGAGCAGTGAGAAGGGAGGATGGCCTGGACGGTCGGCGTCCTCTAATGAGGATATAACAATTGGTTGTACATTGTGTTCTATAAATTTGCTTTTATATTTATATTTATTATGTTTTATTGCTCGTTTTAATTTTTTATTCTTTATGCTTATTGTGTTTTTTTTTTGTGCTGCATCAGATCCAGAATAACAATCATTTAATTCTCCTTTACACTTCTGTAAGAATGACTGAAACCAATCTCGAAGCTTCAATCTTCCAACATCAGTAGCTTTTCAGATTACAATGTTCCATTTGCTCACAGGTGGTTGCTCTTTCCCAAGTCTGTTGCGTGACTGATTTAATGTGTGGAAAATGTGGGGGCACTCACGTCAGTACACAGAACAGAATGTTTTTAAAGGCATTGAGGTTGGGAGGTGTTGACGATCACTGAATTCACTCAGAGACGATGTGCAGGTGCAGTGTGCGATTAGGAAGTCAAATGGAATGTTGGCCTTTAGAAGGTGAGGATTTGAACAGGGGTCAGGAAATCTGACTTCAATGGTGAGAGCACATGTGGAGCATAAACACCAGAGATCCTGCAGATGCCAGCAATCCAGAGTAGCACACACAAAATGATGGAGGAACTCAGCAGGTCAGGCAGCATCCATCGAGGGCAATAAACAGTTGACATTTTGCTTTGCGACCCTTCATCGGGGCTGGAAAGGAATGGGAAGAAGCCAGAATAAGATGCCGGGAGGGGTAGGAGTGCAAGCTTGGAGGAGTAGTGTAGGTGGAAGAGGTAATGGGCTGAAGAAGAAGGTATCTGATAGGGGTGGAGACTGGACCATGGGAGAAAGGGAAGGAGGATGGGCACTAGGGGGAGGAGATGGGTAAGTGAGAACAAGAGAAGGGGTGAGAGGAGAACCAGAATGGGGAGTGGAAAGAGAGAGAAGGCAGGGTGGGGGATATTGGAGAAATCAATTGTCATACCATCAGGATGGAGCTTCCCCCAATGGAAAATTAAGTGTTACTCCTCAGCCTGAGTTTGGCCCCACTATGGCAGCAGTGGAGACCATGGACGGATATGTTGGAATGCAAAGTCAAATTGAAACGGGAGATCCTGCCTCCTAAAGCAGACAGAGCAAAGGTACTCAATGGTACTCAATCTACACGGAGTGATGGAGACGAGGTCACTCCAGGTGCACTGGATATTGTGTACATGCTAGTCTCTTTGCCTAAGCTGTTGTCTGGGATAGAGTGTTTCAGTTCTGAGAAAAAAATTGGGGAGGTCCTCTCTAGAGTGGAGAGGTTAAGAGGGGACCTGACTGAGGTAAACAGTGTCTATAAAAAGTATTCACCCACCCTCCCCCCCAGAAGTTTTCATGTTTTATTGTTTTACAACATTGAATCACAGTGGATTTTATTTGGCTTTTTTTGACACTGATCAACAGAGAAAGACTCTTTTGTGTCAAAATGAAAACAGGTCTCTACAAAGTATTTAGATTAATTACAAATATAAAACACAAAATAATTGATTGCTTACATATTCACTCCCTTTAATATGACACACTAAATCATCACTGGTGCAACCAATTGGTTTTAGAAGTCACATAATTAGTTAAATGGAGATCACTGTGTGCAGTCAAGGTGTTTCAATTGATTGTAGTAAAAATACACCTGGATCTGGAAGGTCCAACTGCTGGAGAGTCAGTATCCTGGCAAAAACTACACCATGAAGACAAAGGAACACTCCAAGCAACTCTGTGAAAGGGTTATTGAAAAGCACAAGTCTAACGGGAGGAGGACGAAGAGAAAATCACACACAAAATGCTGAGGAACTTAGCAGGTCAAACAACATCTAATGAGGGGAATAAACAGTTAACGTTTTGGGCCAAGACCCAGATGGCAAAGAGTGAATGTCCATGGTATTACATAGATGTACAGTGGAGATTGGTTGTATCACAGCCTGGTATGGAAACACCAATGCCCTTGAACAGAGCAGTCTACAGCACATGATGGGTACAGCCCAGTCCATTACAGGCAAAACACTCTCCACCATTGAGCACATCTACAAGGTACACTGTCACAAGAAAGCAACATTCGTTATCAATGACCCCCCCACCCTCCCGCCATCCAGGCCATACCTTCTTCTCACTACGATCATCGGGCAGGACGTACAGAAGCCTCAGGTCCCACACCACCAGGTTCAGGAACAGTTATACCCCTCAGCCATCAGGCTTCTGAACCAGAGGGGTTAACTTCACTCACCTCAACACTGAACTGATTCCACAACCTACAGACACACTTCGAAGGAGTCTATGACTCATGCTTTCAGCATTTTTAAAATTTGAACAATTTATCTTCTTTTGCACGATCGGTTGTTTGTCAGTGTTTGTTTATGTGTAGTTGTTTTGTACATTAGAACAGTACAGCACAGGTTGTGGATTACAGGAGGAATGAAGACGGGCTAGTCCTGTTAACATCAATGGATCTGGGGTTGAGAGAGTCAACAGTTTCAAGTTCCTCAGCATACACATCACAGAGGAACTCACGTGGTCTGTACATACCGGCTGTGGTGAATACAGCACAACCACCTCTTTCACCTCAGACGATTGAGGAAGTCCAGCACGAGTCCCCAAAATCTTGAGAACTTTCTACAAGGGCACAATTGAGAGCATCTTAACTGGCTGCATCACTGCCTGGTATGGGAACTGTACCTCCCTCAAACACAGGACCCTGCAGAGAGTGGTGTGGACAGCCCAACACATCTGTGGATATGAACTTCCCACTATTCAGGACACTTACACAGACTGGTGTGTAAACAGGGCCTGAAGTATCATTGGGGACCCAAGTCACCCCAACCACAAACTGCTCCAGCTGTTACCATCTGGGAAATGGTACTGCAGCGTTAAAGCCAGAACCAACAGGCTCCGAGGCAGCTTTTTCCACCAAGCCATCAGACTGATTAATTCACGCTGGCACAATTGTATTTCTAAGCTATATTGACTGTCCTTTTGTATATCTTACTGTACATGCTATTTATTACAAATTCCTATAATTTGCACAATGCACATTCAGACGGAGTCGTGACGTAAAGATTTTCACTCCTCACGTATGTGAAGAATGCAAGAAATAAAGTCAATTCAAAATGTTGTGGTGAACCAAGTAAATTAGTAATAAAATGGCCAACTAAAATAATCTCTTCTGGCTACATGAGGCCCATGCCCATATCCTTCCATTTTTCTCACATTCTTGCGTCTACTTCAATGTGTCTTAAAAGTTCCTAATGTATCTGCCTCTACCACCACCCCAGGCAGTGTATTCCAGGCACCTACTACTCCCTGTGTATGAAAACCATAATGGCGGGGAGGGGGGGGGGGTCATTGATAATGCTCACATCTCCTTTGATGAAATGCATGCCCTCTGGTATTGGACATTTCAACCCTGGGAAAATTCTACTCTATTTCTTTATTTTCTTGTGAATGCCTGCAAGAAAATGATTCTCAAATTAGTATACGGTAACATATACAGTGTGTATTTTGATAATAAATTTACTTTGAACTTGGAAATTTAGGAGGAGGGCATATGGCTTGCTGAGCTGGATATGGCTGGCAGAAGTAGCTGGGTCAAGAGAGCGGAGGGGAAGGTGGAGAGGGTGACAGTTTCCAGCTATTCAGTGGGTGCCAGAAGTCTGGTGTGACAAAGGCACCTGATCCTTCCAGGATGCCAAATCACTGATAAACCTGTAAGGTGATCCAATTATTAAAAGGTTGCATTCTCCCAAGGTCAGCTGTAAAATACTACAGATGGTATTTGTGACATCAGCACCTCATTCACTGCCAAGATTACTATTAAACTTCTCAAAAACAAAATGCCAGTTCAAAATGCTCAGCCAGAAATGATTGAGAACAATTCAGTACACAGCTTGATCTTATCAATGGGACAAATTCTTCTGTGGCACAACATTAAAGAGTCCAGGTCACACTCTAACTAGAGAGAGTGAATGTGGAGAGGATGTTTCCTATAGGGGGGAGTCCAGGACTGGAGGGAACAGCATCACAATAGAAGGAAATCCCTTTAGAACAGAGATGAGAAGGAATTTGTTTATCCAGAGGGTGGTGAATCTGTGGAATTTTTTGCCACAGACAACTGTGGAGGCCAAGTCATTGGATATATTTCAAGCAAAGGTTGATAGGTTCTTGATTAGTAAAGGTGTCAAAGGTCACAGGGAGAAGGCAGGAAGATGGGGTTGAGAGGGATAATAAATCAGCCACAATGGAATAACAGAGCAGACTCAATGGGCCAAGTGGCCTAATTCTGCTTCTATGATTTTATGATAATGACAAAGGACCTCACACCATACCTCAAAAATGTCACATAGCAGGGTTGTGTGCTTAACACGTTAAATTCATTGGTATATGTAAACCATTGCAGCCGTGGCTATAATTGTTCAAATCTTGTGGCTAATACAGTACCCTAGGTCTGACCTGCATTTACTTTCGCATCTTTGCGAATGCCTATGTGAATCATACTGTTAAGTACAGGTGTTGAGATGTTATGCTGAAGTTGTATAAGGTGTTGGTGAGGCCATACTGTGTGCAGTTCTGGTCACCTACCTACTGGGAAGGGTGTCACGATAGCATAGCATGAGATGTAAGATCAGGGTTCAAATCCCACCACTGTTTTCACCAGGACCGTATGGGTTTCTTCTGGGTTCTCCGGTTCCTCACATGTTCCAAAGAAGCACGGGTTAGGGTTATTCAGTTATCGGCATGCTCTGTTGGTGTTGAAAGTGTGGGGACACTTGCGGGCTGTCTAACACAATCATCACAGACTTGGTTTGATGGAACTGACGCATTTCACTGTACGTTTTGATGTACACATGAAAATTAAAGCTAATCTAATCTTTAAATAGAGTGCAGAGAAAATTGACAAGGATGTTGCTAAGGCTTGAGGACCTGAATTCTAGGGAAAGGTTGAATAGGTTAGGACTTTATTTTCCAGAGTGTAGGAAAATGAGGAGAGATTTGATAAAAGTATAGAAAATTATGAAAGATAAATAGGGTAAATGCAAACAGGCTTTTTTCCACTGAGCTTGTGTGAGTCTAGAACTAAAGGCCAGAGGTTAAGGGTGGGGAGCTTCTTCACTCAGAGGGTGGTGAGAGTGTGGAATGAGGTGCCAGCAGAAGTAGTGGATGTGGGTTTGATTTCAACATTTAAGAGAAGTTTGGATAAGGACATGGATGGGAGGGGTTTGGAGGGCTGTGGCCCAGGTCGGGATTAATGGGACTAGGCAGAATAACAGTTCTACACGGACTAGATGTTGTGCCAAAATTTGAACCTACTGTCAGAGTACCTATAACCCACAGCCCTTCATTTTTCCATCATTCATGTGCCTATATAAGTGTATCTTATATGTCCCTAATATATTTGCCTCTGCCAACCCCACCACTTCCAGCAGTGGGTTCCAAGCACCCACCAGACTCGGTGTAAAAGCCTATCTCTGACATCCCCCTCCCAATGCTTTCCTTCAATCACCCCCTTGTATTAGCCATTTCTGTCCTGGGAAAATGTCTCTGGCTGCTCACTCTATCATGCCCCTCATTTTATACACCTCTGTCAACTCACTTCTTATCCTCTTTCACGCCAAAGAGAAAAGCCCCAGCTCAACCAACCAATCCTGATAAAACATGCTCTCTAATCCAGGCAGTATCCTGGTAAACCTCCTCCGCACTCTCTCTAAACCTTCCACATCCTCCCTATAATGAGGCGACCAGAACTGAACACAATTTATTGAGTTTTACTCTGAACAGATTCTCCAGGACTGTTGTTAGATTAACACTGAGATCCTCCTCACCCGAGCCCTGATTGTCTGACACGTACCCCTGCAAACTGAGTGATGGTGTCAACCCGGAGAGTTCAGACCAACCCCCTCCCTTGAGTGTGCTGCCCTCCGATTGGCTGAAGGCAGACAAAGCAAAGGGAGAGGTGTGGGATAATGCTGCACAGAAAGAGAGATGAAAGAGTCACCTAATCTTCAGATGGAAAAGAAAACGGCCGGTGTTACTGAAAGATTTATGGGATGATGGTGGATGACAGGCTGAGGTGTGAGCTGCATTCACAGAGTGTAACCAGACCCCTGCCATTGAATGAAGGTAATCCAACTCCGGCGTGCCTCGTCTTATCTTTCAGCAGGGTGATCAGAGCATCTGGCTGTGCTGCTAGTCTGCAGCTGACGACTCTGTCCTATTCACAGCCCCTCCCACGGTTTCTGATTTCCACCTGCCCTCCCCTGTTGTTGGAGGATGAGGCAATAGATATTCCTGTTGCCTGGCCCCCAATCCAACACTTCCCAACATCCAACACCCAGGTCCCGACTCAACGAACCCCACCACCCAAATCCTCACCCCATTTCCAACATCCAACACCCAGCTTCCGACTCACCTAGACCTAACTGCCCAAATCCTCACCCCATTTCCAACATCCAACACCCAGCTCCCGACTCACCTAGACCTAACTGCTCAAATCCTCACCCCATTTCCAACATCCAACACCCAGCACCTGACTCACCCAGACCTGATACCCAAACTCCTTCCCAAATCCTCATCCCAATTGCAACATCCAACACCCAGCTCGCGACTCACCCAGACCTAACGTGCAACCCCCAACCCAAATCCTCATCCCAATAACAACATCCAACACCCAGCTCCCGACTCACCCAGACCTAACATGCAACACCCCCACCCAAATCCTCATCCCAATAACAACATCCAACACTCAGCTCGCGACTCACCCAGACCTAACATGCAACACCCCCACCCAAATCCTCATCCCAATACCAACATCCAACACCCAGCTTGTGACTCACTCAGACCTAACACGCAACACCCCTACCCAAATCCTCATCCCAATAACAACATCCAACACCCAGCTCCCGACTCACTCCAACCTAACACCCAACCACTCCAACCCAAATCCTCACCACATATCAACGTCCAACACCCAGAAGCTGACTCACCCAGACCTAACACCCAACTCCACACCCAAATCCTCATCCCATACCAACGCCCAACACCTACACTCGACTCTCCCAGATCTGACAGCAAACCCCCCTACTCAGATCCTCATCCCAATACCAACATCCAACACCCAGCTCCTGACTCATCCAGACCTGATGCCCAACCTCCCACCCAAATACTCACCTCAATCCCAATATCCAATACCCAACACCCACTTAAAACCCTACCCCAGTCCCAGCACTCAACAGCCCATCACCCAACCCATGATAGGTTTGGAGGGATATAGCCAAACACAGGCAAGTTGGGCGATCTCAAGTCGACATCTTGGTCAGCATAGACAACTTAGGAAGAAGGGCCAGTTTTCATGCTGCATTTCTCCAAGACTCAGTCTGGTAAACCAGACGGAGATTAGGGTCTTAGTGCAGAGGTGAACAGCTCTTCCCTTAGGATGCAGTCCAGAGTCAACATGATGCATCATTGTGGGCATGCTATTCATGTGATGGGACTGTACATTATATTGGTCTCCTCCAGCCTTTCCGCATTTTCCTTCTTGTGGCTGATTGGCAGGAGGGTGATCTGTATGTTCCGTGTGTGTGGGTTGGGGGGTGGGGTGATCTGTATGTTCCATGTGTGTGGGTTGGGCGGGGTGATCTGTATGTTCTGTGTGTGTGGGTTGGGCGGGGTGATCTGTATGTTCCGTGTGTGTGGGTTAGGCGGGGTGATCTCTATGTTCCGTGTGCGTGGGTTGGGTGGGGTGATCTGTATGTTCTGTGTGTGTGGGTTAGACAGGGTGATCTTTGTGTTCTGTGTGTGTGGGTTTGGTGGGGTGATCTGTAGGTTCTGTGTGTGTGGCTTGGGTGGGGTGATCTGTATGTTATGTGTGTGTGGGTTTGGTGGGGTGATCTGTCGGTTCTGTTTGTGTGGGTTGGGCGGGGTGATCTGTATGTTCTGTGTGTGTGGCTGGGACCGCGGGTGATCTGTATGTTCCGTGTGTGTGGGTTAGGCAGGGTGATCTGTATGTTCTGTGTGTGTGGCTGGGACCGCGGGTGATCTGTATGTTCCGTGTAGGTAGGTTGAGTGGGGTGATCTGTACGTTCTGTGTGTGTGGGTTGGGCGGGGTGATCTGTATGTTCTGAGTGTGTGGGCAGGGGGTGATCTGTATGTGCCGTGTAGGTAGGTTGGGCGTGGTGATCTGTATGTTCCGTGTGTGTGGGTTGGGCCGGGTGATCTGTATGTTCCGTGTTTGAAGGTTGGGCGGGGTGATCTGTGTGTTCTGTGTGTCTGGGTTCGGTGGGGTGATCTGAAGGTTCTGTGTGTGTGGCTTGGGTGGGGTGATCTGTATGTTATGTGTGTGTGGGTTTGGTGGGGTGATCTGTCGGTTCTGTTTGTGTGGGTTGGGCGGGGTGATCTGTATGTTCTGTGTGTGTGGCTGGGACCGCGGGTGATCTGTATGTTCCGTGTGTGTGGGTTAGGCGGGGTGATTTGGATGTTCTGTGTGTCTGGGCAGGGGGTGATCTGTATGTTCTATGTCTGTGGCTTGGGTGGGGGGATCTGTATGTTCTGTGTGTGTGGGTTGGGCGGGGTGATCTGTATGTTCTGTGTTTGTAGGATAGGCGGGGTGATCTGTATGTTATGTGTGTGTGGGTTTGGTGGGGTGATCTGTCAGTTCCGTGTGTGTGGGATGGGCGGGGTGATCTGTAAGTTATGTGTGTGTGGGTTGGGCGGGGTGATCTGTATGTTCCGTGTAGGTAGATTGGGTGGGGTGATCTGTACGTTCTGTGTGTGTGAGTTGGGCGGGGTGATCTGTATCTTCTGTGTTTGTGGCTTGGGCGAGGTGGTCTTTATGATCCGTCTGTGTGGGTTGGACGGGGTGATCTGTATGTTCCATGTAGGTAGGCTGAGTGGGGTGATCTGTACGTTCTGTGTGTGTGGGTTGGGCGGGGTGATCTGTATGTTCTGAGTGTGTGGGCAGGGGGTGATCTGTATGTGCCGTGTAGGTAGGTTGGGCGTGGTGATCTGTATGTTCCGTGTGTGTGGGTTGGGCCGGGTGATCTGTATGTTCCGTGTTTGTAGGTTGGGCGGGGTGATCTGTATGTTCCGTGTGGTGGGTTGGACGGGATGATCTGCATGTTCCGTGTGGTGGGTTGGGAGAGGTGATCTGTATGTTCTATGTGTGTGGGTGGGGCGGGGAGATCTGTATGTTCCGTGTGTGTAGGTTGGGTGGGGTGATCTGTATGTTCCGTGTGTGTGGGTTGGGCGGGGTGATCTGTATGTTACGTGTGTGTGGGTTGGGAGTGGTGATCTGTCTGTTACGTGTGTGTGGGTTGGGCGGGGTGATCTGTATGTTCCGTGTGTGTGGGTTGGGGTGGGTGATCTGTATGTTCCGTGTGTGTGGATCGGGCGGGGTGATCTGTATATTATGTGTGTGTGGGTTGGGCAGGGTGATCTGTATGTTCCGTGTGTGTGGGTTGGGAGGGGTGATCTGTATGTTCTGTGTGTTTGGGTTGGGCGGGGTGATCTGTATGTTCCGTGTGTGTGGGTTGAGTGGGGTGATCTGTATGTTCCGTGTGTGTAGGTTGGGCGGAGTGATCTGTATGTTCCATGTCTGTCGGTTGGACAGGGTGATCTGTATGTTCCATGTGTATGGGTTGGGCGGGGTGATGTATATATGCTGTCTCTGTGGGTTGGGTGAGGTGATCTGTATGTTCTGTGTGTGTGGGTTGGGCGTGGTGATCTGTATGTTCTGTGAGCGTGGGTTGGGCGGGATGATTTGTATGTTCCGTGTGTGTGGTTTGGGTGGGGTAATCTGTATGTTCTGTGTGTGTGGGTTGGGCGTGGTGATCTGTATGTTCTGTGTGTGTGGGTTGGGCGGGGTGATCTGTATGTTCCGTGTCCGTGGTTTGGGTGGGGTGATCTGTATGTTCCATGTGTGTGGGTTGGGTGGGGTGACCTGTAAGCTCTCCGTGTGTGGGTTGGGCGTGGTAACCTGTATGTTTTGTGTGTGTCGGCCGGGCGGGATGATCTGTATGTTCCGTGTGTGTGGGTCGGGCGGGGTGATCTGTATATTATGTGTGTGTGGGTTGGGCAGGGTGATCTGTATGTTCCGTGTGTGTGGGTTGGGAGGGATGATCTGTATGTTCTGTGTGTTTGGGTTGGGCGGGGTGATCTGTATGTTCTGTGTGTGTAGGTTGGGCGGGGTGATCTGTATGTTCTGTGTGTGAGGGTTGGGCGTGGTGATCTGCATGTTCCGTGTGTGAAGGTTGGGGTGGGTGATCTGTATGTTCCGTTTGTGTGGGTCGGGCGGGGTGATCTGTATGTTCCGTGTGTGTAGGTTGGGTGGGGTGATCTGTACGTTCTGTGTGTGTGGGTTGGGCGGGGTGATCTGTATGTTCCGTGTGTATAGGTTGGGCGGGGTGATCTGTATGTTCCATGTGTGTGGGTTGGACGGGGTGATCTGTATGTTCCGTGTGTGTGGGTTGGGCGGGGTGATCTGTATGCTCCGTGTTTGTGGGTTGGGCGGAGTGATCTGTATGTTCTGTGTGTTTGGGTTGGGTGGGGTGATCTGCATGTTCCGTATGCGCGGGTTGGGCGGGATGATATTTATGTTCCGTGTGTGTGTGGTTTGGGTGGGGTGATCTGTATGTTCTGTGTGTGTGGGTTGGGCGTGGTGAACTCTATGTTCTGTGTGTGTGGTTTGGGTGGGGTGATCTGTATGTTCCGTGTGTGTAGTTTGGGTGGGGTGATCTGTATGTTCCATGTGTGTGGGTTGGGTGGGGTGATCGTATGCTCTCGTGTGTGGGTTGGGCGGAGTAATCTGTATGTTCCGTGTGTGTCGGCCAGGCGGAGTGATCTGTATGTTGTGTGTGTGTGTGTTGGGCGGGGTGATCTGTATGTTCCGTGTTTATAGGTTGGGCGGGGTAATCTGTATGTTCCATGAGTTTGGGTTGGGCGGGGTGATCTGTATGTTCCGTGTGTGTGGGTTGGGCGGTGTTATGTATATATGCTGTCTGTGTGGGTTGGGCGGGGTGATCTGTATGCTCCCTGTGTGTGGGTTGGGCAGTGTGATCTATATGATCCGTATGTGGGTTAGGCAGTATGATCTGTATGTTCTGTGTGTTTGGGTTGGGCGGGGTGATCTGTATGCTCCGTGTGTGTGGGTTGGGTGAGGTGATCTGTATGTTCTGTGTGTGTGGGTTAGGCGTGGTGATCTGCATGTTCCGTGTGTGAAGGTTGGGGTGGGTGATCTGTATGTTCCGTTTGTGTGGGTCGGGCGGGGTGATCTGTATGTTCCGTGTGTGTAGGTTGGGTGGGGTGATCTGTACGTTCTGTGTGTGTGGGTTGGGCGGGGTGATCTGTATGTTCCGTGTGTATAGGTTGGGCGGGGTGATCTGTATGTTCCATGTGTGTGGGTTGGACGGGGTGATCTGTATGTTCCGTGTGTGTGGGTTGGGCGGGGTGATCTGTATGCTCCGTGTGTGTGGGTTGGGCGGAGTGATCTATATGATCCGTGTGTGGGTTAGGCGGTGTGATCTGTATGTTCTGTGTGTTTGGGTTGGGTGGGGTGATCTGCATGTTCCGTGTGCGCGGGTTGAGCGGGATGATATTTATGTTCCGTGTGTGTGTGGTTTGGGTGGGGTGATCTGTATGTTCTGTGTGTGTGGGTTGGGCGTGGTGAACTCTATGTTCTGTGTGTGTGGTTTGGGTGGGGTGATCTGTATGTTCCGTGTGTGTAGTTTGGGTGGGGTGATCTGTATGTTCCATGTGTGTGGGTTGGGTGGGGTGATCGTATGCTCTCGTGTGTGGGTTGGGCGGAGTAATCTGTATGTTCCGTGTCTGTCGGCCAGGCGGAGTGATCTGTATGTTGTGTGTGTGTGTGTTGGGCGGGGTGATCTGTATGTTCCGTGTGTATAGGTTGGGCGGGGTAATCTGTATGTTCCATGAGTTTGGGTTGGGCGGGGTGATCTGTATGTTCCGTGTGTGTGGGTTGGGCGGTGTTATGTATATATGCTGTCTGTGTGGGTTGGGCGGGGTGATCTGTATGCTCCCTGTGTGTGGGTTGGGCAGTGTGATCTATATGATCCGTATGTGGGTTAGGCAGTATGATCTGTATGTTCTGTGTGTTGGGGTTGGGCGGGGTGATCTGTATGCTCCGTGTGTGTGGGTTGGGTGAGGTGATCTGTATGTTCTGTGTGTGTGGGTTGGGCATGGTGATCTGCATGTTCCATGTGTGTAATTTGGGCGGGGTGATCTGTATGTTCCGTGTGTGTGTGTGTTGGGCGGGGTAATCTGTATGTTCCGTGTGTGTGGGTTGGGCATGGTGATCTCTATGATCTGTGTGTGTGGATTGGGCGGGGTGATCTGAATGTTCTGTGTGTGTGGTTTGGGTGGGGTGATCTGTATGTTCCGTGTGTGTCGGCCAGGCGGAGTGATCTGTATGTTGTGTGTGTGTGTGTTGGGCGGGGTGATCTGTATGTTCCGTGTGTATAAGTTGGGTGGGGTAATCTGTATGTTCCATGAGTTTGGGTTGGGCGGGGTGATCTGTATGTTCCGTGTGTGTGGGTTGGGCGGTGTTATGTATATATGCTGTCTGTGTGGGTTGGGCGGGGTGATCTGTATGCTCCCTGTGTGTGGGTTGGGCAGTGTGATCTATATGATCCGTATGTGGGTTAGGCAGTATGATCTGTATGTTCTGTGTGTTTGGGTTGGGCGGGGTGATCTGTATGCTCCGTGTGTGTGGGTTGGGTGAGGTGATCTGTATGTTCTGTGTGTGTGGGTTGGGCATGGTGATCTGTATGTTCCATGTGTGTAATTTGGGCGGGGTGATCTGTATGTTCCGTGTGTGTGTGTTGGGCGGGGTAATCTGTATGTTCCGTGTGTGTGGGTTGGGCATGGTGATCTCTATGATCTGTGTGTGTGGATTGGGCGGGGTGATCTGAATGTTCTGTGTGTGTGGTTTGGGTGGGGTGATCTGTATGTTCCGTGTGTGTAGGTTGGGCGGGGTGATCTAAATGTTCCATGTGCGTGGGTTGGGCGGGGTATTCTGTTTGTTCCGTGTGTGTGGGTTGGGCGGGGAGATCTGTATGCTACGTGTGTGTGGGTTGGGCGGGGTGATCTATATGATCCATGTGTGGGTTGGGCGGGGTGATCTGTCTGTTCCGCGTGTGTGGGTTGGGCGGGGTAATCTGTATGTTCAGTGTGTGTGGGTTGGGCGTGGTGATCTGTATGTTCTGTGTGTGTGGTTTGGGCGTGGTGATCTGTATGTTCCGTGTGCGTGGGTTGGGCGGGATGATTTGTATGTTCCGTGTGTGTGGTTTGGGTGGGGTGATCTGTATGTTCTGTGTGTGTGGGTTGGGCGTGGTGATCTCTATGTTCTGTGTGTGTCGGTCGGGCGGGGTGATCTGTATGTTCCGTGTGTGTGGTTTGGGTGGGATGATCTGTATGTTCCATGTGTGTGGGTTGGGTGGGGTGATCTGTATGATCCGCGTGTGGGTTAGGCGGTGTGATCTGAATGTTCTGTGTGTTTGGGTTGGGCGGGGTGATCTGTATGCTCCATGTGTGTGGGTCGGGTGAGGTGATCTGTATGCTCTGTATGTGTGGGTTGTGCATGGTGATCTGTATGTTCCATGTGTGTGGGTTGGGTGGGGAGATCTGTATGTTCCATGTGTGTAATTTGGGCGGGGTGATCTGTATGTTCCGTGTGTGTGGGTTGGGCGGGGTAATCTGTATGTTCCGTGTGTGTGGGTTGGGCATGGTGATCTGTATGATCTGTGTGTGTGGATTGGGCGGGGTGATCTGTATGTTCCGTCTGTGTGGTTTGGGTGGGGTGATCTGTATGTTCCGTGTGTGTAGGTTGGGCGGGGTGATCTGTATGTTCCATGTGCGTGGGTTGGGCGGGGTATTCTGTTTGTTCCGTGTGTGTGGGTTGGGCGGAGTGATCTGTATGCTACGTGTGTGTGGGTTGGGCGGGGTGATCTATATGATCCATGTGTGGGTTGGGCGGGGTGATCTGTAAGTTCCGTTTGTGTGGGTTGGGCGGGGTAATCTGTATGTTCAGTGTGTGTGGGTTGGGCGTGGTGATCTGTATGTTCTGTGTGTGTGGTTTGGGCGTGGTGATCTGTATGTTCCGTGTGCGTGGGATGGGCAGGATGATTTGTATGTTCCGTGTGTGTGGTTTGGGTGGGGTGATCTGTATGTTCTGTGTGTGTGGGTTGGGCGTGGTGATCTCTATGTTCTGTGTTTGTAGGTTGGGCGTGGTGATCTGTATGTTCTGTGTGTGTGGGTTGAGCTGGGTGAGGTGATCTGTATGTTTTGTGTGTGTGCGTTGGGCGTGGTGATCTGTATGTTCCGTGTGCGTTGGTTGGGCGGGATCATTTGTATGTTCCCTGTGTGTGGTTGGGGTGAGGTGAACTGTATGTTCCGTGTGTGTGGTTTGGGTGGGGTGATCTGTAAGCTCTCTGTGTGTGGGTTGGGCGGGGTAATCTGTATGTTCAGTGTGTGTCGGCCGGGCGGAGTGATCTGTATGTTGTGTGTGTGTGGGTTGGGCAGGATAATCTGTATGTTGTGTGTGCGTGGGTTGGGCCGGGGGTGATCTGTATTTTCCATGTGTGTGGGTTGGGCGAGGTGATCTGTATGTTCTGTGTGTGTGGGTTGGGCGGGGTGATCTGTATTTTCCATGTGTGTAGGTTGGGCGTGGTGATCTGTATGTTCCGTGTGTGTGGGTTGAGTGGGGTGATCTGTATGTTCCCTGTGTGTGGGTTGGGGGGTATGATCTCTATGTTCTGTGCGTGTGGTTTGGGTGTGGTGATCTGTATGTTCTGTGTATGTGGGTTGGGAGTGGTGATCTGTATGTTCTGTGTGTGTGGGTTGGGTGGGGTGATCTGTAAGCTCTCTGTGTGTGGGTTGGGCGGGGTAATCTGTATGTTCAGTGTGTGTCGGCCGGGCGGAGTGATCTGTATGTTGTGTGTGTGTGGGTTGGGCAGGATAATCTGTATGTTGTGTGTGCGTGGGTTGGGCCGGGGGTGATCTGTATTTTCCATGTGTGTGGGTTGGGCGAGGTGATCTGTATGTTCTGTGTGTGTGGGTTGGGCGGGGTGATCTGTATTTTCCATGTGTGTAGGTTGGGCGTGGTGATCTGTATGTTCCGTGTGTGTGGGTTGAGTGGGGTGATCTGTATGTTCCCTGTGTGTGGGTTGGGGGGTATGATCTCTATGTTCTGTGCGTGTGGTTTGGGTGTGGTGATCTGTATGTTCTGTGTATGTGGGTTGGGAGTGGTGATCTGTATGTTCTGTGTGTGTGGGTTGGGTGGGGTGATCTGTAAGTTCCGTGTGTGTGGGTTGGGTGGGGTGATCTGCATGTTCCGTGTGTGAAGGTTGGGGTGTGTGATCTGTATGTTCCGTGTGTGTGGGACGGGCGGGGTGATCTGTATGTTCCGTGTGTGTGGGTTGGGGGGTATGATCTCTATGTTCTGTGCGTGTGGTTTGGGTGTGGTGATCTGTATGTTCTGTGTATGTGGGTTGGGAGTGGTGATCTGTATGTTCTGTGTGTGTGGGTTGGGTGGGGTGATCTGTAAGTTCCGTGTGTGTGGGTTGGGTGGGGTGATCTGCATTTTCCGTGTGTGAAGGTTGGGGTGTGTGATCTGTATGTTCCGTGTGTGTGGGACGGGCGGGGTGATCTGTATGTTCCGTGTGTGTGGGTTGGGGGGTATGATCTCTATGTTCTGTACGTGTGGTTTGGGTGTGGTGATCTGTATGTTCTGTGTATGTGGGTTGGGAGTGGTGATCTGTATGTTCTGTGTGTGTGGGTTGGGTGGGGTGATCTGTAAGTTCCGTGTGTGTGGGTTGGGTGGGGTGATCTGCATGTTCCGTGTGTGAAGGTTGGGGTGTGTGATCTGTATGTTCCGTGTGTGTGGGACGGGCGGGGTGATCTGTATATTTCGTGTGTGTGCGTTAGGCAGGGTGATCCGTATGTTCCATGTGTGTGCGTTGGGCGGGATGATCTATATATGCTGTCAGTGTGGGTTGGGCCGGGTGATCTGTATGTTCCGTGTGTGTGGGTTGGGCGGGGTGATCTGTATGTTACGTGTGTGTGGGTTGGGTGGGGTGATCGTATGCTCTCGTGTGTGGGTTGGGCGGAGTAATCTGTATGTTCCGTGTCTGTCGGCCAGGCGGAGTGATCTGTATGTTGTGTGTGTGTGTGTTGGGCGGGGTGATCTGTATGTTCCGTGTGTATAGGTTGGGCGGGGTAATCTGTATGTTCCATGAGTTTGGGTTGGGCGGGGTGATCTGTATGTTCCGTGTGTGTGGGTTGGGCGGTGTTATGTATATATGCTGTCTGTGTGGGTTGGGCGGGGTGATCTGTATGCTCCCTGTGTGTGGGTTGGGCAGTGTGATCTATATGATCCGTATGTGGGTTAGGCAGTATGATCTGTATGTTCTGTGTGTTGGGGTTGGGCGGGGTGATCTGTATGCTCCGTGTGTGTGGGTTGGGTGAGGTGATCTGTATGTTCTGTGTGTGTGGGTTGGGCATGGTGATCTGCATGTTCCATGTGTGTAATTTGGGCGGGGTGATCTGTATGTTCCGTGTGTGTGTGTGTTGGGCGGGGTAATCTGTATGTTCCGTGTGTGTGGGTTGGGCATGGTGATCTCTATGATCTGTGTGTGTGGATTGGGCGGGGTGATCTGAATGTTCTGTGTGTGTGGTTTGGGTGGGGTGATCTGTATGTTCCGTGTGTGTCGGCCAGGCGGAGTGATCTGTATGTTGTGTGTGTGTGTGTTGGGCGGGGTGATCTGTATGTTCCGTGTGTATAAGTTGGGTGGGGTAATCTGTATGTTCCATGAGTTTGGGTTGGGCGGGGTGATCTGTATGTTCCGTGTGTGTGGGTTGGGCGGTGTTATGTATATATGCTGTCTGTGTGGGTTGGGCGGGGTGATCTGTATGCTCCCTGTGTGTGGGTTGGGCAGTGTGATCTATATGATCCGTATGTGGGTTAGGCAGTATGATCTGTATGTTCTGTGTGTTTGGGTTGGGCGGGGTGATCTGTATGCTCCGTGTGTGTGGGTTGGGTGAGGTGATCTGTATGTTCTGTGTGTGTGGGTTGGGCATGGTGATCTGTATGTTCCATGTGTGTAATTTGGGCGGGGTGATCTGTATGTTCCGTGTGTGTGTGTTGGGCGGGGTAATCTGTATGTTCCGTGTGTGTGGGTTGGGCATGGTGATCTCTATGATCTGTGTGTGTGGATTGGGCGGGGTGATCTGAATGTTCTGTGTGTGTGGTTTGGGTGGGGTGATCTGTATGTTCCGTGTGTGTAGGTTGGGCGGGGTGATCTAAATGTTCCATGTGCGTGGGTTGGGCGGGGTATTCTGTTTGTTCCGTGTGTGTGGGTTGGGCGGGGAGATCTGTATGCTACGTGTGTGTGGGTTGGGCGGGGTGATCTATATGATCCATGTGTGGGTTGGGCGGGGTGATCTGTCTGTTCCGCGTGTGTGGGTTGGGCGGGGTAATCTGTATGTTCAGTGTGTGTGGGTTGGGCGTGGTGATCTGTATGTTCTGTGTGTGTGGTTTGGGCGTGGTGATCTGTATGTTCCGTGTGCGTGGGTTGGGCGGGATGATTTGTATGTTCCGTGTGTGTGGTTTGGGTGGGGTGATCTGTATGTTCTGTGTGTGTGGGTTGGGCGTGGTGATCTCTATGTTCTGTGTGTGTCGGTCGGGCGGGGTGATCTGTATGTTCCGTGTGTGTGGTTTGGGTGGGATGATCTGTATGTTCCATGTGTGTGGGTTGGGTGGGGTGATCTGTATGATCCGCGTGTGGGTTAGGCGGTGTGATCTGAATGTTCTGTGTGTTTGGGTTGGGCGGGGTGATCTGTATGCTCCATGTGTGTGGGTCGGGTGAGGTGATCTGTATGCTCTGTATGTGTGGGTTGTGCATGGTGATCTGTATGTTCCATGTGTGTGGGTTGGGTGGGGAGATCTGTATGTTCCATGTGTGTAATTTGGGCGGGGTGATCTGTATGTTCCGTGTGTGTGGGTTGGGCGGGGTAATCTGTATGTTCCGTGTGTGTGGGTTGGGCATGGTGATCTGTATGATCTGTGTGTGTGGATTGGGCGGGGTGATCTGTATGTTCCGTCTGTGTGGTTTGGGTGGGGTGATCTGTATGTTCCGTGTGTGTAGGTTGGGCGGGGTGATCTGTATGTTCCATGTGCGTGGGTTGGGCGGGGTATTCTGTTTGTTCCGTGTGTGTGGGTTGGGCGGAGTGATCTGTATGCTACGTGTGTGTGGGTTGGGCGGGGTGATCTATATGATCCATGTGTGGGTTGGGCGGGGTGATCTGTAAGTTCCGTTTGTGTGGGTTGGGCGGGGTAATCTGTATGTTCAGTGTGTGTGGGTTGGGCGTGGTGATCTGTATGTTCTGTGTGTGTGGTTTGGGCGTGGTGATCTGTATGTTCCGTGTGCGTGGGATGGGCAGGATGATTTGTATGTTCCGTGTGTGTGGTTTGGGTGGGGTGATCTGTATGTTCTGTGTGTGTGGGTTGGGCGTGGTGATCTCTATGTTCTGTGTTTGTAGGTTGGGCGTGGTGATCTGTATGTTCTGTGTGTGTGGGTTGAGCTGGGTGAGGTGATCTGTATGTTTTGTGTGTGTGCGTTGGGCGTGGTGATCTGTATGTTCCGTGTGCGTTGGTTGGGCGGGATCATTTGTATGTTCCCTGTGTGTGGTTGGGGTGAGGTGAACTGTATGTTCCGTGTGTGTGGTTTGGGTGGGGTGATCTGTAAGCTCTCTGTGTGTGGGTTGGGCGGGGTAATCTGTATGTTCAGTGTGTGTCGGCCGGGCGGAGTGATCTGTATGTTGTGTGTGTGTGGGTTGGGCAGGATAATCTGTATGTTGTGTGTGCGTGGGTTGGGCCGGGGGTGATCTGTATTTTCCATGTGTGTGGGTTGGGCGAGGTGATCTGTATGTTCTGTGTGTGTGGGTTGGGCGGGGTGATCTGTATTTTCCATGTGTGTAGGTTGGGCGTGGTGATCTGTATGTTCCGTGTGTGTGGGTTGAGTGGGGTGATCTGTATGTTCCCTGTGTGTGGGTTGGGGGGTATGATCTCTATGTTCTGTGCGTGTGGTTTGGGTGTGGTGATCTGTATGTTCTGTGTATGTGGGTTGGGAGTGGTGATCTGTATGTTCTGTGTGTGTGGGTTGGGTGGGGTGATCTGTAAGTTCCGTGTGTGTGGGTTGGGTGGGGTGATCTGCATGTTCCGTGTGTGAAGGTTGGGGTGTGTGATCTGTATGTTCCGTGTGTGTGGGACGGGCGGGGTGATCTGTATGTTCCGTGTGTGTGGGTTGGGGGGTATGATCTCTATGTTCTGTGCGTGTGGTTTGGGTGTGGTGATCTGTATGTTCTGTGTATGTGGGTTGGGAGTGGTGATCTGTATGTTCTGTGTGTGTGGGTTGGGTGGGGTGATCTGTAAGTTCCGTGTGTGTGGGTTGGGTGGGGTGATCTGCATTTTCCGTGTGTGAAGGTTGGGGTGTGTGATCTGTATGTTCCGTGTGTGTGGGACGGGCGGGGTGATCTGTATGTTCCGTGTGTGTGGGTTGGGGGGTATGATCTCTATGTTCTGTACGTGTGGTTTGGGTGTGGTGATCTGTATGTTCTGTGTATGTGGGTTGGGAGTGGTGATCTGTATGTTCTGTGTGTGTGGGTTGGGTGGGGTGATCTGTAAGTTCCGTGTGTGTGGGTTGGGTGGGGTGATCTGCATGTTCCGTGTGTGAAGGTTGGGGTGTGTGATCTGTATGTTCCGTGTGTGTGGGACGGGCGGGGTGATCTGTATATTTCGTGTGTGTGCGTTAGGCAGGGTGATCCGTATGTTCCATGTGTGTGCGTTGGGCGGGATGATCTATATATGCTGTCAGTGTGGGTTGGGCCGGGTGATCTGTATGTTCCGTGTGTGTGGGTTGGGCGGGGTGATCTGTATGTTACGTGTGTGTGGGTTGGGAGTGGTGATCTGTCTGTTACGTGTGTGTGGGTTGGGCGGGGTGATCTGTATGTTCCGTGTGTGTGGGTTGGGGTGGGTGATCTGTATGTTCCGTGTGTGTGGATCGGGCGGGGTGATCTGTATATTATGTGTGTGTGGGTTGGGCAGGGTGATCTGTATGTTCCGTGTGTGTGGGTTGGGAGGGGTGATTGTATGTTCTGTGTGTTTGGGTTGGGAGGGGTGATCTGTATGTTCCGTGTGTGTGGGTTGAGTGAGGTGATCTGTATGTTCCGTGTGTGTAGGTTGGGCGGAGTGATCTGTATGTTCCATGTCTGTCGGTTGGACAGGGTGATCTGTATGTTCCATGTGTATGGGTTGGGCGGGGTGATGTATATATGCTGTCTCTGTGGGTTGGGTGAGGTGATCTGTATGTTCTGTGTGTGTGGGTTGGGCGTGGTGATCTGTATGTTCTGTGAGCGTGGGTTGGGCGGGATGATTTGTATGTTCCGTGTGTGTGGTTTGGGTGGGGTAATCTGTATGTTCTGTGTGTGTGGGTTGGGCGTGGTGATCTGTATGTTCTGTGTGTGTGGGTTGGGCGGGGTGATCTGTATGTTCCGTGTCCGTGGTTTGGGTGGGGTGATCTGTATGTTCCATGTGTGTGGGTTGGGTGGGGTGACCTGTAAGCTCTCCGTGTGTGGGTTGGGCGTGGTAACCTGTATGTTTTGTGTGTGTCGGCCGGGCGGGATGATCTGTATGTTCCGTGTGTGTGGGTCGGGCGGGGTGATCTGTATATTATGTGTGTGTGGGTTGGGCAGGGTGATCTGTATGTTCCGTGTGTGTGGGTTGGGAGGGATGATCTGTATGTTCTGTGTGTTTGGGTTGGGCGGGGTGATCTGTATGTTCCGTGTGTGTAGGTTGGGCGGGGTGATCTGTATGTTCTGTGTGTGAGGGTTGGGCGTGGTGATCTGCATGTTCCGTGTGTGAAGGTTGGGGTGGGTGATCTGTATGTTCCGTTTGTGTGGGTCGGGCGGGGTGATCTGTATGTTCCGTGTGTGTAGGTTGGGTGGGGTGATCTGTACGTTCTGTGTGTGTGGGTTGGGCGGGGTGATCTGTATGTGCCGTGTGTATAGGTTGGGCGGGGTGATCTGTATGTTCCATGTGTGTGGGTTGGACGGGGTGATCTGTATGTTCCGTGTGTGTGGGTTGGGCGGGGTGATCTGTATGCTCCGTGTTTGTGGGTTGGGCGGAGTGATCTATATGATCCGTGTGTGGGTTACGCGGTGTGATCTGTATGTTCTGTGTGTTTGGGTTGGGTGGGGTGATCTGCATGTTCCGTATGCGCGGGTTGGGCGGGATGATATTTATGTTCCGTGTGTGTGTGGTTTGGGTGGGGTGATCTGTATGTTCTGTGTGTGTGGGTTGGGCGTGGTGAACTCTATGTTCTGTGTGTGTGGTTTGGGTGGGGTGATCTGTATGTTCCGTGTGTGTAGTTTGGGTGGGGTGATCTGTATGTTCCATGTGTGTGGGTTGGGTGGGGTGATCGTATGCTCTCGTGTGTGGGTTGGGCGGAGTAATCTGTATGTTCCGTGTCTGTCGGCCAGGCGGAGTGATCTGTATGTTGTGTGTGTGTGTGTTGGGCGGGGTGATCTGTATGTTCCGTGTGTATAGGTTGGGCGGGGTAATCTGTATGTTCCATGAGTTTGGGTTGGGCGGGGTTATGTATATATGCTGTCTGTGTGGGTTGGGCGGGGTGATCTGTATGCTCCCTGTGTGTGGGTTGGGCAGTGTGATCTATATGATCCGTATGTGGGTTAGGCAGTATGATCTGTATGTTCTGTGTGTTTGGGTTGGGCGGGGTGATCTGTATGCTCCGTGTGTGTGGGTTGGGTGAGGTGATCTGTATGTTCTGTGTGTGTGGGTTAGGCGTGGTGATCTGCATGTTCCGTGTGTGAAGGTTGGGGTGGGTGATCTGTATGTTCCGTTTGTGTGGGTCGGGCGGGGTGATCTGTATGTTCCGTGTGTGTAGGTTGGGTGGGGTGATCTGTACGTTCTGTGTGTGTGGGTTGGGCGGGGTGATCTGTATGTTCCGTGTGTATAGGTTGGGCGGGGTGATCTGTATGTTCCATGTGTGTGGGTTGGACGGGGTGATCTGTATGTTCCGTGTGTGTGGGTTGGGCGGGGTGATCTGTATGCTCCGTGTGTGTGGGTTGGGCGGAGTGATCTATATGATCCGTGTGTGGGTTAGGCGGTGTGATCTGTATGTTCTGTGTGTTTGGGTTGGGTGGGGTGATCTGCATGTTCCGTGTGCGCGGGTTGAGCGGGATGATATTTATGTTCCGTGTGTGTGTGGTTTGGGTGGGGTGATCTGTATGTTCTGTGTGTGTGGGTTGGGCGTGGTGAACTCTATGTTCTGTGTGTGTGGTTTGGGTGGGGTGATCTGTATGTTCCGTGTGTGTAGTTTGGGTGGGGTGATCTGTATGTTCCATGTGTGTGGGTTGGGTGGGGTGATCGTATGCTCTCGTGTGTGGGTTGGGCGGAGTAATCTGTATGTTCCGTGTCTGTCGGCCAGGCGGAGTGATCTGTATGTTGTGTGTGTGTGTGTTGGGCGGGGTAATCTGTATGTTCCGTGTGTGTGGGTTGGGCATGGTGATCTCTATGATCTGTGTGTGTGGATTGGGCGGGGTGATCTGAATGTTCTGTGTGTGTGGTTTGGGTGGGGTGATCTGTATGTTCCGTGTGTGTCGGCCAGGCGGAGTGATCTGTATGTTGTGTGTGTGTGTGTTGGGCGGGGTGATCTGTATGTTCCGTGTGTATAAGTTGGGTGGGGTAATCTGTATGTTCCATGAGTTTGGGTTGGGCGGGGTGATCTGTATGTTCCGTGTGTGTGGGTTGGGCGGTGTTATGTATATATGCTGTCTGTGTGGGTTGGGCGGGGTGATCTGTATGCTCCCTGTGTGTGGGTTGGGCAGTGTGATCTATATGATCCGTATGTGGGTTAGGCAGTATGATCTGTATGTTCTGTGTGTTTGGGTTGGGCGGGGTGATCTGTATGTTCCGTGTGTGTGGGTTGGGCATGGTGATCTCTATGATCTGTGTGTGTGGATTGGGCGGGGTGATCTGAATGTTCTGTGTGTGTGGTTTGGGTGGGGTGATCTGTATGTTCCGTGTGTGTAGGTTGGGCGGGGTGATCTAAATGTTCCATGTGCGTGGGTTGGGCGGGGTATTCTGTTTGTTCCGTGTGTGTGGGTTGGGCGGGGTGATCTGTCTGTTCCGCGTGTGTGGGTTGGGCGGGGTAATCTGTATGTTCAGTGTGTGTGGGTTGGGCGTGGTGATCTGTATGTTCTGTGTGTGTGGTTTGGGCGTGGTGATCTGTATGTTCCGTGTGCGTGGGTTGGGCGGGATGATTTGTATGTTCCGTGTGTGTGGTTTGGGTGGGGTGATCTGTATGTTCTGTGTGTGTGGGTTGGGCGTGGTGATCTCTATGTTCTGTGTGTGTCGGTCGGGCGGGGTGATCTGTATGTTCCGTGTGTGTGGTTTGGGTGGGATGATCTGTATGTTCCATGTGTGTGGGTTGGGTGGGGTGATCTGTATGATCCGCATGTGGGTTAGGCGGTGTGATCTGAATGTTCTGTGTGTTTGGGTTGGGCGGGGTGATCTGTATGCTCCATGTGTGTGGGTCGGGTGAGGTGATCTGTATGCTCTGTATGTGTGGGTTGTGCATGGTGATCTGTATGTTCCATGTGTGTGGGTTGGGCGGGGAGATCTGTATGTTCCATGTGTGTAATTTGGGCGGGGTGATCTGTATGTTCCGTGTGTGTGGGTTGGGCGGGGTAATCTGTATGTTCCGTGTGTGTGGGTTGGGCATGGTGATCTGTATGATCTGTGTGTGTGGATTGGGCGGGGTGATCTGTATGTTCCGTCTGTGTGGTTTGGGTGGGGTGATCTGTATGTTCCGTGTGTGTAGGTTGGGCGGGGTGATCTGTATGTTCCATGTGCGTGGGTTGGGCGGGGTATTCTGTTTGTTCCGTGTGTGTGGGTTGGGCGGAGTGATCTGTATGCTACGTGTGTGTGGGTTGGGCGGGGTGATCTATATGATCCATGTGTGGGTTGGGCGGGGTGATCTGTATGTTCCGTTTGTGTGGGTTGGGCGGGGTAATCTGTATGTTCAGTGTGTGTGGGTTGGGCGTGGTGATCTGTATGTTCTGTGTGTGTGGTTTGGGCGTGGTGATCTGTATGTTCCGTGTGCGTGGGATGGGCAGGATGATTTGTATGTTCCGTGTGTGTGGTTTGGGTGGGGTGATCTGTATGTTCTGTGTGTGTGGGTTGGGCGTGGTGATCTCTATGTTCTGTGTTTGTAGGTTGGGCGTGGTGATCTGTATGTTCTGTGTGTGTGGGTTGAGCTGGGTGAGGTGATCTGTATGTTTTGTGTGTGTGCGTTGGGCGTGGTGATCTGTATGTTCCGTGTGCGTTGGTTGGGCGGGATCATTTGTATGTTCCCTGTGTGTGGTTGGGGTGAGGTGAACTGTATGTTCCGTGTGTGGGGTTTGGGTGGGGTGATCTGTAAGCTCTCTGTGTGTGGGTTGGGCGGGGTAATCTGTATGTTCAGTGTGTGTCGGCCGGGCGGAGTGATCTGTATGTTGTGTGTGTGTGGGTTGGGCAGGATAATCTGTATGTTGTGTGTGCGTGGGTTGGGCCGGGGGTGATCTGTATTTTCCATGTGTGTGGGTTGGGCGAGGTGATCTGTATGTTCTGTGTGTGTGGGTTGGGCGGGGTGATCTGTATTTTCCATGTGTGTAGGTTGGGCGTGGTGATCTGTATGTTCCGTGTGTGTGGGTTGAGTGGGGTGATCTGTATGTTCCCTGTGTGTGGGTTGGGGGGTATGATCTCTATGTTCTGTGCGTGTGGTTTGGGTGTGGTGATCTGTATGTTCTGTGTATGTGGGTTGGGAGTGGTGATCTGTATGTTCTGTGTGTGTGGGTTGGGTGGGGTGATCTGTAAGTTCCGTGTGTGTGGGTTGGGTGGGGTGATCTGCATGTTCCGTGTGTGAAGGTTGGGGTGTGTGATCTGTATGTTCCGTGTGTGTGGGACGGGCGGGGTGATCTGTATGTTCCGTGTGTGTGGGTTGGGGGGTATGATCTCTATGTTCTGTGCGTGTGGTTTGGGTGTGGTGATCTGTATGTTCTGTGTATGTGGGTTGGGAGTGGTGATCTGTATGTTCTGTGTGTGTGGGTTGGGTGGGGTGATCTGTAAGTTCCGTGTGTGTGGGTTGGGTGGGGTGATCTGCATTTTCCGTGTGTGAAGGTTGGGGTGTGTGATCTGTATGTTCCGTGTGTGTGGGACGGGCGGGGTGATCTGTATGTTCCGTGTGTGTGGGTTGGGGGGTATGATCTCTATGTTCTGTGCGTGTGGTTTGGGTGTGGTGATCTGTATGTTCTGTGTATGTGGGTTGGGAGTGGTGATCTGTATGTTCTGTGTGTGTGGGTTGGGTGGGGTGATCTGTAAGTTCCGTGTGTGTGGGTTGGGTGGGGTGATCTGCATGTTCCGTGTGTGAAGGTTGGGGTGTGTGATCTGTATGTTCCGTGTGTGTGGGACGGGCGGGGTGATCTGTATATTTCGTGTGTGTGCGTTAGGCAGGGTGATCCGTATGTTCCATGTGTGTGCGTTGGGCGGGATGATCTATATATGCTGTCAGTGTGGGTTGGGCCGGGTGATCTGTATGTTCTGTGTGTGTAGGTTGGGATGGGTGATCTGTACGTTCTGTGTGTGTGGGTTGGGCGAGGTGATCTGTATGTTCCGTGTGTTTAGGTTGGGCGGGGTGATCTGTATGTTCCATGTGTGTGGGTTGGGCGGGGTGATCTGTATGTTCCGTGTGTGTGGGTTGGGCGGGGTGATCTATATATGCTGTCTGTGTAGGATGGGCGGTGGAATCTGTATGCTCCGTGTGTGTGGGTTGGGCGGGGTGATCTATATGATCCGTGTGTGGGTTAGGTGGTGTGATCTGTATGTTCTGTGTGTTTGGGTTGGGCGGGGTTATCTGTATGCTCCGTGTGTGTGTGTTGGGCGGGGTAATCTGTATGTCTCGGGTGTGTGGGTTGGGCGTGGTGATCTGTATGTTCTGTGTGTGTGGGTTGGGCGTGGTGATCTGAATGTTCCATGTGCGCGGGTTGGACGGGATGATTTGTATGTTCCGTGTGTGTGTGGTTTGGGTAGGGTGATCTGTATGTTCCGTGTGTGTGGGTTGGGCGTGGTGAACTCTATGTTCTGTGTGTGTGGTTTGGGTGGGGTGATCTGTATGTTCCGTGTTTGTAGTTTGGGTGGGGTGATCTGTATGTTCCATGTGTGTGGGTTGGGTGCGGTGATCTGTATGCTCTCGTGTGTGGGTTAGGCGGGGTAATCTGTATGTTCTGTTTGTGTCGGCCAGGCGGAGTGATCTGTATGTTGTGTGTGTGTGGGTTGGGCGGGGTGATCTGTATGTTCCGTGTGTGTAGGTTGGGCGGGGTGATATGTATGTTCCATGTGTTTGTGTTGGGTGGGGTGATCTGTATGTTCCGTGTGTGTGGCTTGGGCGGGGTGATCTATATATGCTGTCTGTGTGGGTTGGGCGTGGTGATCTGAATGTTCCGTGTGCGCGGGTTGGACGGGATGATTTCTATGTTCCGTGTGTGTGTGGTTTGGGTGGGGTGATCTGTATGTTCTGTGTGTGTGGGTTGGGCGTGGTGAACTCTATGTTCTGTGTGTGTGGTTTGGGTGGGGTGATCTGTATGTTCCGTGTGTGTAGTTTGGGTGGGGTGATCTGTATGTTCCATGTGTGTGGGTTGGGTGGGGTGATCTGTATGCTCTCGTGTGTGGGTTAGGCGGGGTAATCTGTATGTTCTGTGTGTGTCGGCCAGGCGGAGTGATCTGTATGTTGTGTGTGTGTGGGTTGGGCGGGGCGATCTGTATGTTCCATGTGTGTGGGTTGGGTGGGGTGATCTGTATGATCCGCGTGTGGGTTAGGCGGTGTGATCTGTATGTTCTGTGTGTTTGGGTTGGGCGGGGTGATCTGTATGCTCCATGTGTGTGGGTTGGGTGAGGTGATCTGTATGCTCTGTATGTGTGGGTTGTGCATGGTGATCTGTATGTTCCATGTGTGTGGGTTGGGCGGGGAGATCTGTATGTTCCGTGTGTGTGGTTTGGGCGGGGTAATCTGTATGTTCCATGTGTGTGGGTTGGGCGGGGTACTCTGTATGTTCTGTGTGTCGGCCAGGCGGAGTGATCTGTATGTTGTGTGTGTGTGGGTTGGGTGGGGTGATCTGTATGTTCTGTGTTTGTAGGTTGGGCGTGGTGATCTGTATGTTCTGTGTGTGTGGGTTGAGCTGGGTGAGGTGATCTGTATGTTCTGTGTGTGTGGGTTGGGCGTGGTGATCTGTATGTTCCGTGTGCGTTGGTTGGGCGGGATCATTTGTATGTTCCCTGTGTGTGGTTGGGGTGAGGTGAACTGAATGTTCCGTGTGTGTGGGTTGGGTGGGGTGATCTGTAAGCTCTCTGTGTGTGGGTTGGGCGGGGTAATCTGTATGTTCAGTGTGTGTCGGCCGGGCGGAGTGATCTGTATGTTGTGTGTGTGTGGGTTGGGCGGGGTGATCTGTATGTTCAGTGTGTGTAGGTTGGGTGGGGTGATATGTATGTTCCATGTGTTTGTGTTGGGTGGGGTGATCTGTATGTTCCGTGTGTGTGGCTTGGGCGGGGTGATCTATATATGCTGTCTGTGTGGGTTGGGCGTGGTGATCTGAAAGTTCCGTGTGCGCGGGTTGGACGGGATGATTTCTATGTTCCGTGTGTGTGTGGTTTGGGTGGGGTGATCTGTATGTCCTGTGTGTGTGGGTTGGGCGTGGTGAACTCTATGTTCTGTGTGTGTGGTTTGGGTGGGTTGATCTGTATGTTCCGTGTGTGTAGTTTGGGTGGGGTGATCTGTATGTTGTGTGTGTGTGGGTTGGGTGGGGTGATCTGTATGCTCTCGTGTGTGGGTTAGGCGGGGTAATCTGTATGTTCTGTCTGTGTCGGCCAGGCGGAGTGATCTGTATGTTGTGTGTGTGTGGGTTGGGCGGGGCGATCTGTATGTTCCGTGTGTGTAGGTTGGGCGGGGTGATACGTATGTTCCATGCGTTTGTGTTGGGTGGGGTGATCTGTATGTTCCGTGTGTGTGGCTTGGGCGGGGTGATCAATATATGCTGTCTGTGTGGGTTGGGCAGGGTGATCTGTATGTTCTGTGTGTGTCGGCCAGGCGGTGTGATGTGTATGTTGTGTGTGTGTGGGATGGGCGGGGTGACCTATATGATCCGTGTGTGGGTTAGGCGGTGTGATCTGTATGTTCTGTGTGTTTGGGTTGGGCGTGGTCATCTGTATGTTCCGTGTGCATGGGTTGGTCGGGATGATGTGTATGTTCCGTGTGTGTGGTTTGGGTGGGGTGATATGTATGTTCCATGTGTGTAGGTTGGGCGGGGTGATCTGTATGTTCTGTGTGTGTCGGCCAGGTGGAGTGATGTGTATGTTCTGTGTGTGTGGGATGGGCGGGGTGACCTATATGATCCGTGTGTGGGTTAGGCGGTGTGATCTGTATGTTCTGTGTGTTTGGGTTGGGCGGGGCGATCTGTATGTTCCGTGTGTGTAGGTTGGGTGGGGTGATATGTATGTTCCATGTGTGTAGGTTGGGCGGGGTGATCTGTATGTTCTGTGTGTGTCGGCCAGGTGGAGTGATGTGTATGTTTTGTGTGTGTGGGATGGGCGGGGTGACCTATATGATCCGTGTGTGGGTTAGGCGGTGTGATCTGTATGTTCTGTGTGTTTGGGTTGGGCGGGGCGATCTGTATGTTCCGTGTGTGTAGGTTGGGCGGGGTGATACGTATGTTCCATGCGTTTGTGTTGGGTGGGGTGATCTGTATGTTCCGTGTGCGTGGCTTGGGCGGGGTGATCTATATATGCTGTCTGTGTGGGTTGGGCAGGGTGATCTGTATGTTCTGTGTGTGTCGGCCAGGCGGTGTGATGTGTATGTTGTGTGTGTGTGGGATGGGCGGGGTGACCTATATGATCCGTGTGTGGGTTAGGCGGTGTGATCTGTATGTTATGTGTGTTTGGGTTGGGCGTGGTCATCTGTATGTTCCGTGTGCATGGGTTGGTCGGGATGATGTGTATGTTCCGTGTGTGTGGTTTGGGTGGGGTGATATGTATGTTCCATGTGTGTAGGTTGGGCGGGGTGATCTGTATGTTCTGTGTGTGTCGGCCAGGTGGAGTGATGTGTATGTTGTGTGTGTGTGGGATGGGCGGGGTGACCTATATGATCCGTGTGTGGGTTAGGCGGTGTGATCTGTATGTTCTGTGTGTTTGGGTTGGTCGTGGTCATCTGTATGTTCCGTGTGCATGGGTTGGGCGGGATGATGTGTATGTTCCGTGTGTGTGGTTTGGGTGGGGTGATATGTATGTTCCATGTGTGTAGGTTGGGCGGGGTGATCTGTATGTTCTGTGTGTGTCGGCCAGGCGGAGAGATGTGTATGTTGTGTGTGTGTGGGATGGGCAGGGTGACCTATATGATCCGTGTGTGGGTTAGGCGGTGTGATCTGTATGTTCTGTGTGTTTGGGTTGGGCGTGGTCATCTGTATGTTCCGTGTGCATGGGTTGGGCGGGATGATGTGTATGTTCCGTGTGTGTGGTTTGGGTGGGGTGATATGTATGTTCCATGTGTGTAGGTTGGGCGGGGTGATCTGTATGTTCTGTGTGTGTCGGCCAGGCGGAGTGATCTGTATGTTGTGTGTGTGTGGGATGGGCGGGGTGATCTATATGATCCGTGTGTGGGTTAGGCGGTGTGATCTGTATGTTCTGTGTGTTTGGGTTGGGCGGGATGATCTGTATGTTCCATATATGTAGGTTGGGCGTCGTGATCTGGATGTTCTGTGTGTGTGGGTTGAGCGTGGTGAACTCTATGTTCTGTGTGTTTGGTTTGGGTGGGGTGATCTGTATGTTCCGTGTGTGTAGTTTGGGTGGGGTGATCTGTATGTTCTGTGTGTGTAGGTTGGGCGGGGTGATCTGTATGATCCATGTGTTTGGGTTGGGCGGGGTGATCTGTATGTTCCGTGTGCGTGGGTTGGGCGGGGTGATCTATATATGCCGTCTGTGTTGGTTGGGCGGGGTGATCTGTATGCTCCATGTTTATGGGTTGGGCAGGGTGATCTTTATGATCCGTGTGTGGGTTAGGCGCTCTGATCTGTATGTTCCATGTGTTTGGGTTGGTCGGGGTTTCTGTATGCTCCATGTGTGTGGGTTGGGCGGGGTGATCTATATGATTCGTGTGTGGGTTATGCGGTGTGATGTGTATGTTCCGTGTGTGTGGGTTGGGCGGGATGATCTATATGATCCGTGTGTGGGTTAGGCAGTGTGATTTGTATGTTCTGTGTGTGTGGGTTGAGGCGGATGAGGTGATCTGTATGTTCTGTGTGTTTGGGTTGGGCGGGGCGATCTGTATGTTCCGTGTGTGTAGGTTGGGCGGGGTGATACGTATGTTCCATGCGTTTGTGTTGGGTGGGGTGATCTGTATGTTCCGTGTGCGTGGCTTGGGCGGGGTGATCTATATATGCTGTCTGTGTGGGTTGGGCAGGGTGATCTGTATGTTCTGTGTGTGTCGGCCAGGCGGTGTGATGTGTATGTTGTGTGTGTGTGGGATGGGCGGGGTGACCTATATGATCCGTGTGTGGGTTAGGCGGTGTGATCTGTATGTTCTGTGTGTTTGGGTTGGGCGTGGTCATCTGTATGTTCCGTGTGCATGGGTTGGTCGGGATGATGTGTATGTTCCGTGTGTGTGGTTTGGGTGGGGTGATATGTATGTTCCATGTGTGTAGGTTGGGCGGGGTGATCTGTATGTTCTGTGTGTGTCGGCCAGGTGGAGTGATGTGTATGTTGTGTGTGTGTGGGATGGGCGGGGTGACCTATATGATCCGTGTGTGGGTTAGGCGGTGTGATCTGTATGTTCTGTGTGTTTGGGTTGGTCGTGGTCATCTGTATGTTCCGTGTGCATGGGTTGGGCGGGATGATGTGTATGTTCCGTGTGTGTGGTTTGGGTGGGGTGATATGTATGTTCCATGTGTGTAGGTTGGGCGGGGTGATCTGTATGTTCTGTGTGTGTCGGCCAGGCGGAGAGATGTGTATGTTGTGTGTGTGTGGGATGGGCAGGGTGACCTATATGATCCGTGTGTGGGTTAGGCGGTGTGATCTGTATGTTCTGTGTGTTTGGGTTGGGCGTGGTCATCTGTATGTTCCGTGTGCATGGGTTGGGCGGGATGATGTGTATGTTCCGTGTGTGTGGTTTGGGTGGGGTGATATGTATGTTCCATGTGTGTAGGTTGGGCGGGGTGATCTGTATGTTCTGTGTGTGTCGGCCAGGCGGAGTGATCTGTATGTTGTGTGTGTGTGGGATGGGCGGGGTGATCTATATGATCCGTGTGTGGGTTAGGCGGTGTGATCTGTATGTTCTGTGTGTTTGGGTTGGGCGGGATGATCTGTATGTTCCATATATGTAGGTTGGGCGTCGTGATCTGGATGTTCTGTGTGTGTGGGTTGAGCGTGGTGAACTCTATGTTCTGTGTGTTTGGTTTGGGTGGGGTGATCTGTATGTTCCGTGTGTGTAGTTTGGGTGGGGTGATCTGTATGTTCTGTGTGTGTAGGTTGGGCGGGGTGATCTGTATGATCCATGTGTTTGGGTTGGGCGGGGTGATCTGTATGTTCCGTGTGCGTGGGTTGGGCGGGGTGATCTATATATGCCGTCTGTGTTGGTTGGGCGGGGTGATCTGTATGCTCCATGTTTATGGGTTGGGCAGGGTGATCTTTATGATCCGTGTGTGGGTTAGGCGCTCTGATCTGTATGTTCCATGTGTTTGGGTTGGTCGGGGTTTCTGTATGCTCCATGTGTGTGGGTTGGGCGGGGTGATCTATATGATTCGTGTGTGGGTTATGCGGTGTGATGTGTATGTTCCGTGTGGGTGGGTTGGGCGGGATGATCTATATGATCCGTGTGTGGGTTAGGCAGTGTGATTTGTATGTTCTGTGTGTGTGGGTTGAGGCGGATGAGGTGATCTATATGTTCTGTGTGTGTGGGTTGGGCGTGGTGATCTGTATGTTCCGTGTGCGCGGGTTGGGCGGGAAGATTTGTATGTTCTGTGTGTGTGGGTTGGGCGGGGTGATCTGTATGTTCAGTGTGTGTGGGTTGGGCGTGGTGATCTCTATGTTCTGTGTGTGTGGGTTGGGCGGGGTGATCTGTATGTTCCGTGGGTGTTGTTTGGGTGGGGTGATCTGTATGCACCGCGTGTGTAGTTTGGGTGGGGTGATCTGTATGTTCCATGTGTTTGGGTTGGGCGGGGTGATCTGTATGTTCCGTGTGTGTGGGTTGGGTGGGGTGATCTATATATGCTGTCTGTGTGGGTTGGGCGGGGTGATCTGTATGCTCCGTGTGTGTGGGTTGGGCAGGGTGATCTATATGATCCGTATGTGGGTTAGACGGTGTGATCTGTATGTTCTGTCTGTTTGGGTTGGGCGGGGTGATCTGTATGCTCAGTGTGTGTGGGTTGGGCAGGGTGATCTGTATGTTCCATATGTTTGGGTTGGGCGGGGTGATCTGTATGTTCTGTGTGTTTGGGTTGGGCGGGGTGATCTGTATGTTCTGTGTGTTTGGGTTGGGCATGGTGATCTGTATGTTCCATGTGTGTGGGTTGGGCGGGGTGATATGTATGTTCTGTGTGTGTGGGTTGGGTGGGGTGATCTGTATGTTCCGTGTGTGTGGTTTGGGTGGGGTGATCTGTATGTTCTGTGTGTGTCGGCCAGGCGGAGTGATCTGTATGTTGTGTGTGTGTGGGTTGGGCGGGGTGATCTGTATGTTCCGTGTGTGTAGGTTGGGCGGGGTGATCTGTATGTTCCATGTGTTTAAATTGGGCGGGGTGATCTGTATGTTCCGTGTGTGTGGGTTGGGCGGGCTGATCTATATATGCTGTCTGTGTTGGTTGTGCGGGGTGTTCTGTATGCTCCATGTGTCTTGGTTGGGCAGGGTGATCTTTTTGATCTGTGTGTGGGTTAGGCGCTCTGATCTGTATGTTCCATGTCTTTGGATTGGTCGGAGTGATCTGTATGCTCCGTGTGTGTGGGTTGGGCGGGGTGATCTGTATGCTCCGTGTGTGTGGGTTGGAGGGGGTGATCTATATGATCCGTGTGTGTGGGTTGCTCCGGGTGAGGTGATCTGTATGTTCTGTGTGTGTGGTTTGGGCGTGGTGATCTGTATGTTCCGTGTGCGTGGGTTGGGCAGGATGATTTGTATGTTCCGTGTGTGTGGTTTGGGTGGGGTGATCTGTATGTTCTGTGTGTGTGGGTTGGGCGTGGTGATCTCTATGTTCTGTGTTTGTAGGTTGGGCGTGGTGATCTGTATGTTCTGTGTGTGTGGGTTGAGCTGGGTGAGGTGATCTGTATGTTTTGTGTGTGTGCGTTGGGCGTGGTGATCTGTATGTTCCGTGTGCGTTGGTTGGGCGGGATCATTTGTATGTTCCCTGTGTGTGGTTGGGGTGAGGTGAACTGTATGTTCCGTGTGTGTGGTTTGGGTGGGGTGATCTGTAAGCTCTCTGTGTGTGGGTTGGGCGGGGTAATCTGTATGTTCAGTGTGTGTCGGCCGGGCGGAGTGATCTGTATGTTGTGTGTGTGTGGGTTGGGCAGGATAATCTGTATGTTGTGTGTGCGTGGGTTGGGCCGGGGGTGATCTGTATGTTCCGTGTGTGTGGGTTGGGGGGTATGATCTCTATGTTCTGTGCGTGTGGTTTGGGTGTGGTGATCTGTATGTTCTGTGTATGTGGGTTGGGAGTGGTGATCTGTATGTTCTGTGTGTGTGGGTTGGGTGGGGTGATCTGTAAGTTCCGTGTGTGTGGGTTGGGTGGGGTGATCTGCATGTTCCGTGTGTGAAGGTTGGGGTGTGTGATCTGTATGTTCCGTGTGTGTGGGACGGGCGGGGTGATCTGTATGTTCCGTGTGTGTGGGTTGGGGGGTATGATCTCTATGTTCTGTGCGTGTGGTTTGGGTGTGGTGATCTGTATGTTCTGTGTATGTGGGTTGGGAGTGGTGATCTGTATGTTCTGTGTGTGTGGGTTGGGTGGGGTGATCTGTAAGTTCCGTGTGTGTGGGTTGGGTGGGGTGATCTGCATGTTCCGTGTGTGAAGGTTGGGGTGTGTGATCTGTATGTTCCGTGTGTGTGGAACGGGCGGGGTGATCTGTATGTTCCGTGTGTGTGGGTTGGGGGGTATGATCTCTATGTTCTGTGCGTGTGGTTTGGGTGTGGTGATCTGAATGTTCTGTGTATGTGGGTTGGGAGTGGTGATCTGTATGTTCTGTGTGTGTGGGTTGGGTGGGGTGATCTGTAAGTTCCGTGTGTGTGGGTTGGGTGGGGTGATCTGCATGTTCCGTGTGTGAAGGTTGGGGTGTGTGATCTGTATGTTCCGTGTGTGTGGGACGGGCGGGGTGATCTGTATATTTCGTGTGTGTGCGTTAGGCAGGGTGATCCGTATGTTCCATGTGTGTGCGTTGGGCGGGATGATCTATATATGCTGTCAGTGTGGGTTTGGCCGGGTGATCTGTATGTTCTGTGTGTGTAGGTTGGGATGGGTGATCTGTACGTTCTGTGTGTGTGGGTTGGGCGAGGTGATCTGTATGTTCCGTGTGTTTAGGTTGGGCGGGGTGATCTGTATGTTCCATGTGTGTGGGTTGGGCGGGGTGATCTGTATGTTCCGTGTGTGTGGGTTGGGCGGGGTGATCTATATATGCTGTCTGTGTAGGATGGGCGGTGGAATCTGTATGCTCCGTGTGTGTGGGTTGGGCGGGGTGATCTATATGATCCGTGTGTGGGTTAGGTGGTGTGATCTGTATGTTCTGTGTGTTTGGGTTGGGCGGGGTTATCTGTATGCTCCGTGTGTGTGTGTTGGGCGGGGTAATCTGTATGTCTCGGGTGTGTGGGTTGGGCGTGGTGATCTGTATGTTCTGTGTGTGTGGGTTGGGCGTGGTGATCTGAATGTTCCATGTGCGCGGGTTGGACGGGATGATTTGTATGTTCCGTGTGTGTGTGGTTTGGGTGGGGTGATCTGTATGTTCCGTGTGTGTGGGTTGGGCGTGGTGAACTCTATGTTCTGTGTGTGTGGTTTGGGTGGGGTGATCTGTATGTTCCGTGTTTGTAGTTTGGGTGGGGTGATCTGTATGTTCCATGTGTGTGGGTTGGGTGGGGTGATCTGTAAGCTCTCGTGTGTGGGTTAGGCGGGGTAATCTGTATGTTCTGTTTGTGTCGGCCATGCGGGGTGATCTGTATGTTGTGTGTGTGTGGGTTGGGCGGGGTGATCTGTATGTTCCATGTGTGTAGGTTGGGCGGGGTGATATGTATGTTCCATGTGTTTGTGTTGGGTGGGGTGATCTGTATGTTCTGTGTGTGTGGCTTGGGCGGGGTGATCTATATATGCTGTCTGTGTGGGTTGGGCGTGGTGATCTGAATGTTCCGTGTGCGCGGGCTGGACGGGATGATTTCTATGTTCCGTGTGTGTGTGGTTTGGGTGGGGTGATCTGTATGTTCTGTGTGTGTAGGTTGGGATGGGTGATCTGTACGTTCTGTGTGTGTGGGTTGGGCGAGGTGATCTATATGTTCCGTGTGTTTAGGTTGGGCGGGGTGATCTGTATGTTCCATGTGTGTGGGTTGGGCGGGGTGATCTGTATGTTCCGTGTGTGTGGGTTGGGCGGGGTGATCTATATATGCTGTCTGTGTAGGATGGGCGGTGGAATCTGTATGCTCCGTGTGTGTGGGTTGGGCGGGGTGATCTATATGATCCGTGTGTGGGTTAGGTGGTGTGATCTGTATGTTCTGTGTGTTTGGGTTGGGCGGGGTTATCTGTATGCTCCGTGTGTGTGTGTTGGGCGGGGTAATCTGTATGTCTCGGGTGTGTGGGTTGGGCGTGGTGATCTGTATGTTCTGTGTGTGTGGGTTGGGCGTGGTGATCTGAATGTTCCATGTGCGCGGGTTGGACGGGATGATTTGTATGTTCCGTGTGTGTGTGGTTTGGGTGGGGTGATCTGTATGTTCCGTGTGTGTGGGTTGGGCGTGGTGAACTCTATGTTCTGTGTGTGTGGTTTGGGTGGGGTGATCTGTATGTTCCGTGTTTGTAGTTTGGGTGGGGTGATCTGTATGTTCCATGTGTGTGGGTTGGGTGGGGTGATCTGTAAGCTCTCGTGTGTGGGTTAGGCGGGGTAATCTGTATGTTCTGTTTGTGTCGGCCATGCGGGGTGATCTGTATGTTGTGTGTGTGTGGGTTGGGCGGGGTGATCTGTATGTTCCATGTGTGTAGGTTGGGCGGGGTGATATGTATGTTCCATGTGTTTGTGTTGGGTGGGGTGATCTGTATGTTCTGTGTGTGTGGCTTGGGCGGGGTGATCTATATATGCTGTCTGTGTGGGTTGGGCGTGGTGATCTGAATGTTCCGTGTGCGCGGGCTGGACGGGATGATTTCTATGTTCCGTGTGTGTGTGGTTTGGGTGGGGTGATCTGTATGTTCTGTGTGTGTGGGTTGGGCGTGGTGAACTCTATGTTCTGTGTGTGTGGTTTGGGTGGGGTGATCTGTATGTTCCGTGTGTGTAGTTTGGGTGGGGTGATCTGTATGTTCCATGTGTGTGGGTTGGGTGGGGTGATCTGTATGCTCTCGTGTGTGGGTTAGGCGGGGTAATCTGTATGTTCTGTGTGTGTCGGCCAGGCGGAGTGATCTGTATGTTGTGTGTGTGTGGGTTGGGCGGGGCGATCTGTATGTTCCATGTGTGTGGGTTGGGTGGGGTGATCTGTATGATCCGCGTGTGGGTTAGGCGGTGTGATCTGTATGTTCTGTGTGTTTGGGTTGGGCGGGGTGATCTGTATGCTCCATGTGTGTGGGTTGGGTGAGGTGATCTGTATGCTCTGTATGTGTGGGTTGTGCATGGTGATCTGTATGTTCCATGTGTGTGGGTTGGGCGGGGAGATCTGTATGTTACGTGTGTGTGGTTTGGGCGGGGTAATCTGTATGTTCCATGTGTGTGGGTTGGGCGGGGTACTCTGTATGTTCTGTGTGTCGGCCAGGCGGAGTGATCTGTATGTTGTGTGTGTGTGGGTTGGGTGGGGTGATCTGTATGTTCTGTGTTTGTAGGTTGGGCGTGGTGATCTGTATGTTCTGTGTGTGTGGGTTGAGCTGGGTGAGGTGATCTGTATGTTCTGTGTGTGTGGGTTGGGCGTGGTGATCTGTATGTTCCGTGTGCGTTGGTTGGGCGGGATCATTTGTATGTTCCCTGTGTGTGGTTGGGGTGAGGTGAACTGTATGTTCCGTGTGTGTGGGTTGGGTGGGGTGATCTGTAAGCTCTCTGTGTGTGGGTTGGGCGGGGTAATCTGTATGTTCAGTGTGTGTCGGCCGGGCGGAGTGATCTGTATGTTGTGTGTGTGTGGGTTGGGCGGGGTGATCTGTATGTTCCGTGTGTGTAGGTTGGGCGGGGTGATATGTATGTTCCATGTGTTTGTGTTGGGTGGGGTGATCTGTATGTTCCGTGTGTGTGGCTTGGGCGGGGTGATCTATATATGCTGTCTGTGTGGGTTGGGCGTGGTGATCTGAATGTTCCGTGTGCGCGGGTTGGACGGGATGATTTCTATGTTCCGTGTGTGTGTGGTTTGGGTGGGGTGATCTGTATGTTCTGTGTGTGTGGGTTGGGCGTGGTGAACTCTATGTTCTGTGTGTGTGGTTTGGGTGGGTTGATCTGTATGTTCCGTGTGTGTAGTTTGGGTGGGGTGATCTGTATGTTGTGTGTGTGTGGGTTGGGTGGGGTGATCTGTATGCTCTCGTGTGTGGGTTAGGCGGGGTAATCTGTATGTTCTGTGTGTGTCGGCCAGGCGGAGTGATCTGTATGTTGTGTGTGTGTGGGTTGGGCGGGGCGATCTGTATGTTCCGTGTGTGTAGGTTGGGCGGGGTGATACGTATGTTCCATGCGTTTGTGTTGGGTGGGGTGATCTGTATGTTCCGTGTGTGTGGCTTGGGCGGGGTGATCTATATATGCTGTCTGTGTGGGTTGGGCAGGGTGATCTGTATGTTCTGTGTGTGTCGGCCAGGCGGTGTGATGTGTATGTTGTGTGTGTGTGGGATGGGCGGGGTGACCTATATGATCCGTGTGTGGGTTAGGCGGTGTGATCTGTATGTTCTGTGTGTTTGGGTTGGGCGTGGTCATCTGTATGTTCCGTGTGCATGGGTTGGTCGGGATGATGTGTATGTTCCGTGTGTGTGGTTTGGGTGGGGTGATATGTATGTTCCATGTGTGTAGGTTGGGCGGGGTGATCTGTATGTTCTGTGTGTGTCGGCCAGGTGGAGTGATGTGTATGTTGTGTGTGTGTGGGATGGGCGGGGTGACCTATATGATCCGTGTGTGGGTTAGGCGGTGTGATCTGTATGTTCTGTGTGTTTGGGTTGGGCGGGGCGATCTGTATGTTCCGTGTGTGTAGGTTGGGTGGGGTGATATGTATGTTCCATGTGTGTAGGTTGGGCGGGGTGATCTGTATGTTCCGTGTGTGTCGGCCAGGTGGAGTGATGTGTATGTTGTGTGTGTGTGGGATGGGCGGGGTGACCTATATGATCCGTGTGTGGGTTAGGCGGTGTGATCTGTATGTTCTGTGTGTTTGGGTTGGGCGGGGCGATCTGTATTTTCCGTGTGTGTAGGTTGGGCGGGGTGATACGTATGTTCCATGCGTTTGTGTTGGGTGGGGTGATCTGTATGTTCCGTGTGTGTGGCTTGGGCGGGGTGATCTATATATGCTGTCTGTGTGGGTTGGGCAGGGTGATCTGTATGTTCTGTGTGTGTCGGCCAGGCGGTGTGATGTGTATGTTGTGTGTGTGTGGGATGGGCGGGGTGACCTATATGATCCGTGTGTGGGTTAGGCGGTGTGATCTGTATGTTCTGTGTGTTTGGGTTGGGCGTGGTCATCTGTATGTTCCGTGTGCATGGGTTGGGCGGGATGATGTGTATGTTCCGTGTGTGTGGTTTGGGTGGGGTGATATGTATGTTCCATGTGTGTAGGTTGGGCGGGGTGATCTGTATGTTCTGTGTGTGTCGGCCAGGCGGAGAGATGTGTATGTTTTGTGTGTGTGGGATGGGCAGGGTGACCTATATGATCCGTGTGTGGGTTAGGCGGTGTGATCTGTATGTTCTGTGTGTTTGGGTTGGGCGGGGTGATCTGTATGTTCCATATATGTAGGTTGGGCGTCGTGATCTGGATGTTCTGTGTGTGTGGGTTGAGCGTGGTGAACTCTATGTTCTGTGTGTGTGGTTTGGGTGGGGTGAACTGTATGTTCCGTGTGTGTAGTTTGGGTGGGGTGATCTGTATGTTCTGTGTGTGTAGGTTGGGCGGGGTGATCTGTATGATCCATGTGTTTGGGTTGGGCGGGGTGATCTGTATGTTCCGTGTGCGTGGGTTGGGCGGGGTGATCTATATATGCCGTCTGTGTTGGTTGGGCGGGGTGATCTGTATGCTCCATGTGTATGGGTTGGGCAGGGTGATCTTTATGATCCGTGTGTGGGTTAGGCGCTCTGATCTGTATGTTCCATGTGTTTGGGTTGGTCGGGGTTTCTGTATGCTCCATGTGTGTGGGTTGGGCGGGGTGATCTATATGATTCGTGTGTGGGTTATGCGGTGTGATGTGTATGTTCCGTGTGTGTGGGTTGGGCGGGATGATCTATATGATCCGTGTGTGGGTTAGGCAGTGTGATTTGTATGTTCTGTGTGTGTGGGTTGAGGCGGATGAGGTGATCTATATGTTCTGTGTGAGTGGGTTGGGCGTGGTGATCTGTATGTTCCGTGTGCGCGGGTTGGGCGGGAAGATTTGTATGTTCTGTGTGTGTGGGTTGGGCGGGGTGATCTGTATGTTCAGTGTGTGTGGGTTGGGCGTTGTGATCTCTATGTTCTGTGTGTGTGGGTTGGGCGGGGTGATCTGTATGTCCCGTGGGTGTTGTTTGGGTGGGGTGATCTGTATGCACCGCGTGTGTAGTTTGGGTGGGGTGATCTGTATGTTCCATGTGTTTGGGTTGGGCGGGGTGATCTGTATGTTCCGTGTGTGTGGGTTGGGTGGGGTGATCTATATATGCTGTCTGTGTGGGTTGGGCGGGGTGATCTGTATGCTCCGTGTGTGTGGGTTGGGCAGGGTGATCTATATGATCCGTATGTGGGTTAGACGGTGTGATCTGTATGTTCTGTCTGTTTGGGTTGGGCGGGGTGATCTGTATGCTCAGTGTGTGTGGGTTGGGCAGGGTGATCTGTATGTTCCATGTGTTTGGGTTGGGCGGGGTGATCTGTATGTTCTGTGTGTTTGGGTTGGGCGGGGTGATCTGTATGTTCTGTGTGTTTGGGTTGGGCATGGTGATCTGTATGTTCCATGTGTGTGGGTTGGGCGGGGTGATATGTATGTTCTGTGTGTGTGGGTTGGGTGGGGTGATCTGTATGTTCCGTGTGTGTGGTTTGGGTGGGGTGATCTGTATGTTCTGTGTGTGTCGGCCAGGCGGAGTGATCTGTATGTTGTGTGTGTGTGGGTTGGGCGGGGTGATCTGTATGTTCCGTGTGTGTGGGTTGGGCGGGGTGATCTATATATGCTGTCTGTGTTGGTTGGGCGGGGTGATCTGTATGCTCCATGTGTCTTGGTTGGGCAGGGTGATCTTTTTGATCTGTGTGTGGGTTAGGCGCTCTGATCTGTATGTTCCATGTCTTTGGATTGGTCGGAGTGATCTGTATGCTCCGTGTGTGTGGGTTGGGCGGGGTGATCTGTATGCTCCGTGTGTGTGGGTTGGAGGGGGTGATCTATATGATCCGTGTGTGTGGGTTGCTCCGGGTGAGGTGATCTGTATGTTCTGTGTGTGTGGTTTGGGCGTGGTGATCTGTATGTTCCGTGTGCGTGGGTTGGGCAGGATGATTTGTATGTTCCGTGTGTGTGGTTTGGGTGGGGTGATCTGTATGTTCTGTGTGTGTGGGTTGGGCGTGGTGATCTCTATGTTCTGTGTTTGTAGGTTGGGCGTGGTGATCTGTATGTTCTGTGTGTGTGGGTTGAGCTGGGTGAGGTGATCTGTATGTTTTGTGTGTGTGGGTTGGGCGTGGTGATCTGTATGTTCCGTGTGCGTTGGTTGGGCGGGATCATTTGTATGTTCCCTGTGTGTGGTTGGGGTGAGGTGAACTGTATGTTCCGTGTGTGTGGTTTGGGTGGGGTGATCTGTAAGCTCTCTGTGTGTGGGTTGGGCGGGGTAATCTGTATGTTCAGTGTGTGTCGGCCGGGCAGAGTGATCTGTATGTTGTGTGTGTGTGGGTTGGGCAGGATAATCTGTATGTTGTGTGTGCGTGGGTTGGGCCGGGGGTGATCTGTATTTTCCATGTGTGTGGGTTGGGCGAGGTGATCTGTATGTTCTGTGTGTGTGGGTTGGGCGGGGTGATCTGTATTTTCCATGTGTGTGGGTTGGGCGTGGTGATCTGTATGTTCCGTGTGTGTGGGTTGAGTTGGGTGATCTGTATGTTCCGTGTGTGTGGGTTGGGGGGTATGATCTCTATGTTCTGTGCGTGTGGTTTGGGTGTGGTGATCTGTATGTTCTGTGTATGTGGGTTGGGAGTGGTGATCTGTATGTTCTGTGTGTGTGGGTTGGGTGGGGTGATCTGTAAGTTCCGTGTGTGTGGGTTGGGTGGGGTGATCTGCATGTTCCGTGTGTGAAGGTTGGGGTGTGTGATCTGTATGTTCCGTGTGTGTGGGACGGGCGGGGTGATATGTATGTTCCGTGTGTGTGGGTTGGGGGGTATGATCTCTATGTTCTGTGCGTGTGGTTTGGGTGTGGTGATCTGTATGTTCTGTGTATGTGGGTTGGGAGTGGTGATCTGTATGTTCTGTGTGTGTGGGTTGGGTGGGGTGATCTGTAAGTTCCGTGTGTGTGGGTTGGGTGGGGTGATCTGCATGTTCCGTGTGTGAAGGTTGGGGTGTGTGATCTGTATGTTCCGTGTGTGTGGGACGGGCGGGGTGATCTGTATGTTCCGTGTGTGTGGGTTGGGGGGTATGATCTCTATGTTCTGTGCGTGTGGTTTGGGTGTGGTGATCTGTATGTTCTGTGTATGTGGGTTGGGAGTGGTGATCTGTATGTTCTGTGTGTGTGGGTTGGGTGGGGTGATCTGTAAGTTCCGTGTGTGTGGGTTGGGTGGGGTGATCTGCATGTTCCGTGTGTGAAGGTTGGGGTGTGTGATCTGTATGTTCCGTGTGTGTGGGACGGGCGGGGTGATCTGTATATTTCGTGTGTGTGCGTTAGGCAGGGTGATCCGTATGTTCCATGTGTGTGCGTTGGGCGGGATGATCTATATATGCTGTCAGTGTGGGTTGGGCCGGGTGATCTGTATGTTCTGTGTGTGTAGGTTGGGATGGGTGATCTGTACGTTCTGTGTGTGTGGGTTGGGCGAGGTGATCTGTATGTTCCGTGTGTTTAGGTTGGGCGGGGTGATCTGTATGTTCCATGTGTGTGGGTTGGGCGGGGTGATCTGTATGTTCCGTGTGTGTGGGTTGGGCGGGGTGATCTATATATGCTGTCTGTGTAGGTTGGGCGGTGGAATCTGTATGCTCCGTGTGTGTGGGTTGGGCGGGGTGATCTATATGATCCGTGTGTGGGTTAGGTGGTGTGATCTGTATGTTCTGTGTGTTTGGGTTGGGCGGGGTTATCTGTATGCTCCGTGTGTGTGTGTTGGGCAGGGTAATCTGTATGTCTCGGGTGTGTGGGTTGGGCGTGGTGATCTGTATGTTCTGTGTGTGTGGGTTGGGCGTGGTGATCTGAATGTTCCATGTGCGCGGGTTGGACGGGATGATTTGTATGTTCCGTGTGTGTGTGGTTTGGGTGGGGTGATCTGTATGTTCCGTGTGTGTGGGTTGGGCGTGGTGAACTCTATGTTCTGTGTGTGTGGTTTGGGTGGGGTGATCTGTATGTTCCGTGTTTGTAGTTTGGGTGGGGTGATCTGTATGTTCCATGTGTGTGGGTTGGCTGGGTGATCTGTATGTTCCGTGTGTGTAGGTTGGGCGGGGTGATATGTATGTTCCATGTGTTTGTGTTGGGTGGGGTGATCTGTATGTTCCGTGTGTGTGGCTTGGGCGGGGTGATCTATATATGCTGTCTGTGTGGGTTGGGCGTGGTGATCTGAATGTTCCGTGTGCGCGGGTTGGACGGGATGATTTCTATGTTCCGTGTGTGTGTGGTTTGGGTGGGGTGATCTGTATGTTCTGTGTGTGTGGGTTGGGCGTGGTGAACTCTATGTTCTGTGTGTGTGGTTTGGGTGGGGTGATCTGTATGTTCCGTGTGTGTAGTTTGGGTGGGGTGATCTGTATGTTCCATGTGTGTGGGTTGGGTGGGGTGATCTGTATGCTCTCGTGTGTGGGTTAGGCGGGGTAATCTGTATGTTCTGTGTGTGTCGGCCAGGCGGAGTGATCTGTATGTTGTGTGTGTGTGGGTTGGGCGGGGCGATCTGTATGTTCCATGTGTGTGGGTTGGGTGGGGTGATCTGTATGATCCGCGTGTGGGTTAGGCGGTGTGATCTGTATGTTCTGTGTGTTTGGGTTGGGCGGGGTGATCTGTATGCTCCATGTGTGTGGGTTGGGTGAGGTGATCTGTATGCTCTGTATGTGTGGGTTGTGCATGGTGATCTGTATGTTCCATGTGTGTGGGTTGGGCGGGGAGATCTGTATGTTCTGTGTGTGTGGTTTGGGCGGGGTAATCTGTATGTTCCATGTGTGTGGGTTGGGCGGGGTACTCTGTATGTTCTGTGTGTCGGCCAGGCGGAGTGATCTGTATGTTGTGTGTGTGTGGGTTGGGTGGGGTGATCTGTATGTTCTGTGTTTGTAGGTTGGGCGTGGTGATCTGTATGTTCTGTGTGTGTGGGTTGAGCTGGGTGAGGTGATCTGTATGTTCTGTGTGTGTGGGTTGGGCGTGGTGATCTGTATGTTCCGTGTGCGTTGGTTGGGCGGGATCATTTGTATGTTCCCTGTGTGTGGTTGGGGTGAGGTGAACTGTATGTTCCGTGTGTGTGGGTTGGGTGGGGTGATCTGTAAGCTCTCTGTGTGTGGGTTGGGCGGGGTAATCTGTATGTTCAGTGTGTGTCGGCCGGGCGGAGTGATCTGTATGTTGTGTGTGTGTGGGTTGGGCGGGGTGATCTGTATGTTCCGTGTGTGTAGGTTGGGCGGGGTGATATGTATGTTCCATGTGTTTGTGTTGGGTGGGGTGATCTGTATGTTCCGTGTGTGTGGCTTGGACGGGGTGATCTATATATGCTGTCTGTGTGGGTTGGGCGTGGTGATCTGAATGTTCCGTGTGCGCGGGTTGGACGGGATGATTTCTATGTTCCGTGTGTGTGTGGTTTGGGTGGGGTGATCTGTATGTTCTGTGTGTGTGGGTTGGGCGTGGTGATCTGTATGTTGTGTGTGTGTGGGTTGGGTGGGGTGATCTGTATGCTCTCGTGTGTGGGTTAGGCGGGGTAATCTGTATGTTCTGTGTGTGTCGGCCAGGCGGAGTGATCTGTATGTTGTGTGTGTGTGGGTTGGGCGGGGCGATCTGTATGTTCCGTGTGTGTAGGTTGGGCGGGGTGATACGTATGTTCCATGCGTTTGTGTTGGGTGGGGTGATCTGTATGTTCCGTGTGTGTGGCTTGGGCGGGGTGATCTATATATGCTGTCTGTGTGGGTTGGGCAGGGTGATCTGTATGTTCTGTGTGTGTCGGCCAGGCGGTGTGATGTGTATGTTGTGTGTGTGTGGGATGGGCGGGGTGACCTATATGATCCGTGTGTGGGTTAGGCGGTGTGATCTGTATGTTCTGTGTGTTTGGGTTGGGCGTGGTCATCTGTATGTTCCGTGTGCATGGGTTGGTCGGGATGATGTGTATGTTCCGTGTGTGTGGTTTGGGTGGGGTGATATGTATGTTCCATGTGTGTAGGTTGGGCGGGGTGATCTGTATGTTCTGTGTGTGTCGGCCAGGTGGAGTGATGTGTATGTTGTGTGTGTGTGGGATGGGCGGGGTGACCTATATGATCCGTGTGTGGGTTAGGCGGTGTGATCTGTATGTTCTGTGTGTTTGGGTTGGGCGGGGCGATCTGTATGTTCCGTGTGTGTAGGTTGGGTGGGGTGATATGTATGTTCCATGTGTGTAGGTTGGGCGGGGTGATCTGTATGTTCTGTGTGTGTCGGCCAGGTGGAGTGATGTGTATGTTGTGTGTGTGTGGGATGGGCGGGGTGACCTATATGATCCGTGTGTGGGTTAGGCGGTGTGATCTGTATGTTCTGTGTGTTTGGGTTGGGCGGGGCGATCTGTATGTTCCGTGTGTGTAGGTTGGGCGGGGTGATACGTATGTTCCATGCGTTTGTGTTGGGTGGGGTGATCTGTATGTTCCATGTGTGTGGCTTGGGCGGGGTGATCTATATATGCTGTCTGTGTGGGTTGGGCAGGGTGATCTGTATGTTCTGTGTGTGTCGGCCAGGCGGTGTGATGTGTATGTTGTGTGTGTGTGGGATGGGCGGGGTGACCTATATGATCCGTGTGTGGGTTAGGCGGTGTGATCTGTATGTTCTGTGTGTTTGGGTTGGGCGTGGTCATCTGTATGTTCCGTGTGCATGGGTTGGGCGGGATGATGTGTATGTTCCGTGTGTGTGGTTTGGGTGGGGTGATATGTATGTTCCATGTGTGTAGGTTGGGCGGGGTGATCTGTATGTTCTGTGTGTGTCGGCCAGGTGGAGTGATGTGTATGTTGTGTGTGTGTGGGATGGGCGGGGTGACCTATATGATCCGTGTGTGGGTTAGGCGGTGTGATCTGTATGTTCTGTGTGTTTGGGTTGGGCGTGGTCATCTGTATGTTCCGTGTGCATGGGTTGGGCGGGATGATGTGTATGTTCCGTGTGTGTGGTTTGGGTGGGGTGATATGTATGTTCCATGTGTGTAGGTTGGGCGGGGTGATCTGTATGTTCTGTGTGTGTCGGCCAGGCGGAGAGATGTGTATGTTGTGTGTGTGTGGGATGGGCAGGGTGACCTATATGATCCGTGTGTGGGTTAGGCGGTGTGATCTGTATGTTCTGTGTGTTTGGGTTGGGCGTGGTCATCTGTATGTTCCGTGTGCATGGGTTGGGCGGGATGATGTGTATGTTCCGTGTGTGTGGTTTGGGTGGGGTGATATGTATGTTCCATGTGTGTAGGTTGGGCGGGGTGATCTGTATGTTCTGTGTGTGTCGGCCAGGCGGAGTGATCTGTATGTTGTGTGTGTGTGGGATGGGCGGGGTGATCTATATGATCCGTGTGTGGGTTAGGCGGTGTGATCTGTATGTTCTGTGTGTTTGGGTTGGGCGGGATGATCTGTATGTTCCATATATGTAGGTTGGGCGTCGTGATCTGGATGTTCTGTGTTTATGGGTTGAGCGTGGTGAACTCTATGTTCTGTGTGTGTGGTTTGGGTGGGGTGATCTGTATGTTCCGTGTGTGTAGTTTGGGTGGGGTGATCTGTATGTTCTGTGTGTGTAGGTTGGGCGGGGTGATCTGTATGATCCATGTGTTTGGGTTGGGCGGGGTGATCTGTATGTTCCGTGTGCGTGGGTTGGGCGGGGTGATCTATATATGCCGTCTGTGTTGGTTGGGCGGGGTGATCTGTATGCTCCATGTTTATGGGTTGGGCAGGGTGATCTTTATGATCCGTGTGTGGGTTAGGCGCTCTGATCTGTATGTTCCATGTGTTTGGGTTGGTCGGGGTTTCTGTATGCTCCATGTGTGTGGGTTGGGCGGGGTGATCTATATGATTCGTGTGTGGGTTATGCGGTGTGATGTGTATGTTCCGTTTGTGTGGGTTGGGCGGGATGATCTATATGATCCGTGTGTGGGTTAGGCAGTGTGATTTGTATGTTCTGTGTGTGTGGGTTGAGGCGGATGAGGTGATCTATATGTTCTGTGTGTGTGGGTTGGGCGTGGTTATCTGTATGTTCCGTGTGCGCGGGTTGGGCGGGAAGATTTGTATGTTCTGTGTGTGTGGGTTGGGCGGGGTGATCTGTATGTTCAGTGTGTGTGGGTTGGGCGTGGTGATCTCTATGTTCTGTGTGTGTGGGTTGGGCGGGGTGATCTGTATGTTCCGTGGGTGTTGTTTGGGTGTGGTGATCTGTATGTTCCATGTGTTTGGGTTGGGCGGGGTGATCTGTATGTTCCGTGTGTGTGGGTTGGGTGGGGTGATCTATATATGCTGTCTGTGTGGGTTGGGCGGGGTGATCTGTATGCTCCGTGTGTGTGGGTTGGGCAGGGTGATCTATATGATCCGTATGTGGGTTAGACGGTGTGATCTGTATGTTCTGTCTGTTTGGGTTGGGCGGGGTGATCTGTATGCTCAGTGTGTGTGGGTTGGGCAGGGTGATCTGTATGTTCCATGTGTTTGGGTTGGGCGGGGTGATCTGTATGTTCTGTGTGTTTGGGTTGGGCGGGGTGATCTGTATGTTCTGTGTGTTTGGGTTGGGCATGGTGATCTGTATGTTCCATGTGTGTGGGTTGGGCGGGGTGATATGTATGTTCTGTGTGTGTGGGTTGGGTGGGGTGATCTGTATGTTCCGTGTGTGTGGTTTGGGTGGGGTGATCTGTATGTTCTGTGTGTGTCGGCCAGGCGGAGTGATCTGTATGTTGTGTGTGTGTGGGTTGGGCGGGGTGATCTGTATGTTCCGTGTGTGTAGGTTGGGCGGGGTGATCTGTATGTTCCATGTGTTTAAATTGGGCGGGGTGATCTGTATGTTCCGTGTGTGTGGGTTGGGCGGGCTGATCTATATATGCTGTCTGTGTTGGTTGGGCGGGGTGATCTGTATGCTCCATGTGTCTTGGTTGGGCAGGGTGATCTTTTTGATCTGTGTGTGGGTTAGGCGCTCTGATCTGTATGTTCCATGTCTTTGGATTGGTCGGAGTGATCTGTATGCTCCGTGTGTGTGGGTTGGGCGGGGTGATCTGTATGCTCCGTGTGTGTGGGTTGGAGGGGGTGATCTATATGATCCGTGTGTGTGGGTTGATCCGGGTGAGGTGATCTGTATGTTCTGTGTGCGTGGGTTGGGCGTGGTGATTTGTATGTTCCGTGTGCATGGGTTGGGCGTGTTGATCTCTATGTTCTGTGTGCGTGGGTTGGCTGGGTGATCTGCATGTTCCGTGTGTGTAGTTTGGGTGGGGTGATCTGTATGTTCTGCATGTGTAGGTTGGGCTGGGTGATCTGTATGATCCATGTGTTTGGGTTGGGCGGGGTGATCTGTATGTTCCGTGTGTGTGGGTTGGGCGGGGTAATCTGTATGTTCCGTGTGTGTGTTGGGCGTGTGATCTGTATGTTCTGTATGTGTGGGTTGAGCCGGGTGAGGTGATCTGTATGTTCTGTGTGTGTGTGTTGGGCGTGGTGATCTGTATGTTCTCTGTGCGTGGGTTGGGCGGGATGATTTGTATCTTCCGTGTGTGTGGTTTGGGTGGGGTGACCTGTATGTCCTGATGTGTGTGGGTTGGGTGTGGTGATCTCTATGTTCTGTGTGTGTGGGTTGGGCAGGGTGATCTGTATGTTCCGTGTGTGTAGTTTGGGTGGGGTGATCTGTATGTTCCATGTGTGTGGGTTGGGTGGGGTGATCTGTATGCTCTCTGTGTGTGGGTTGGGCGGGGTAATCTGTATGTTCTGTGTGTGTCGGCCAGGCGGAGTGATCTGTATGTTGTGTGTGTGTGGGATGGGCGGGGTAATCTATATGATCCGTGTGTGGGTTAGGCGGTGTGATCTGTATGTTCTGTGTGTTTGGGTTGGGCAGGGTGATCTGTATGTTCCGTGTAGGTAGGTTGGGCGTCGTGATCTGTATGTTCTGTGTGTGTGGGTTGAGCCGGTTGAGGTGATCTGTATGTTCTGTGTGTGTGGGTTGGGCGGGGTGATCTGTATGTTCTGTGTGTGTGGGTTGGGCGGGGTGATCTGTATGTTCTGTGTGTTTGGGTTGGGCAGGGTGATCTGTATGTTCCGTGTAGGTAGGTTGGGCGTCGTGATCTGTATGTTCTGTGTGTGTGGGTTGAGCCGGTTGAGGTGATCTGTATGTTCTGTGTGTGTGGGTTGGGCGGGGTGATCTGTATGTTCTGTGTGTGTGGTTTGGGTGGGGTGATCTGTATGTTCTGTGTGAGTAGGTTGGGCGGGGTGATCTGTATGTTCCATGTGTTTGGTTTGGGCGGGGTGATCTGTATGCTCCATGTGTCTGGGTTTGGCAGGGTGATCTTTATGATCCGTGTGTGGGTTATGCGGTGTGATCTGTTTGTTCTGTGCGTTTGGGTTGGGCGGGGTGATCTGTATGTTCCGTGTGTATTTGTTGGGCGGGGTAATCTGCATGTTCCGTGTGTGTGGGTTGGGCGTGGTGATCTGTATGTTCTGTGTGTGTGGGTTGATCCGGGTGAGGTGATCTGTATGTTCGGAGTGTGTGGGTTAGGCGTGGTGATCTGTATGTTCCGTGAGTGTGGGTTGGGCGTGGTGATCTGTATGTTCCGTGTGCGTGGGTTGGGCGGGATGATTTGTATGTTCCGTGTGTGTGGTTTGGGTGGGGTGATCTGTATGTTCTGTGTGTGTGGGTTGGGCGTGTTGATCTCTATGTTCTGTGTGTGTGGGTTGGCTGGGTGATCTGCATGTTCCGTGTGTGTGGTTTGGGTGGGGTGATCTGTATGTTCTGTGCGTGTAGGTTGGGCGTGGTGATCTGTATGTTCCGTGTGCGTGGGTTGGGCGGGGTGATCTGTATGTTCTGTGTGTGTGGGTTGGGCGGGGTGATCTGTATGTTCTGTGTGTTTGGGTTGGGCATGGTGATCTGTATGTTCCGTGTGTGTGGGTTGGGTGGGGTGATCTGTATGTTCCGTGTGTGTGGTTTCGGTGGGGTGATCTGTATGCTCCATGTGTCTGGTTGGGCAGGGTGATCTTTATGATCCGTGTGTGGGTTATGCAGTGTGATCTGTTTGTTCTGTGTGTTTGGGTTGGGTGGGGTGATCTGTATGTTCCGTGTGTGTGGGTTGGACGGGGTGATCTGTATGTTTTCTGTGTGTGGGTTGGGCGGGGTGATCTGTATGTTACGTGTGTGTGGGTTGGGAGTGGTGATCTGTCTGTTACGTGTGCGTGGGTTGGGCGGGGTGATCTGTATGTTCCGAGTGTGTGGGTCGGGCGGGGTGATCTGTATATTATGTGTGTGTGGGTTGGGCAGGGTGATCTGTATGTTCCGTGTCAGTGGGTTGGGAGGGGTGATCTGTATGTTCTGTGTGTTTGGGTTGGGCGGGGTGATCTGTATGTTCCGTGTGTGTAGGTTGGGCGGAGTGATCTGTATGTTCCACGTCTGTCGGTTGGACAGGGTGATCTGTATGTTCCATGTGTATGGGTTGGGCGGGGTGATCTATATATGCTGTCTGTGTGGGTTGGGTGAGGTGATCTGTATGTTCTGTGTGTTTGGGTTGGGCATGGTGATCTGTATGTTCCATGTGTGTGGGTTGGGCCCGGTGATCTGTATGTTCCGTGGGTGTGGGTTGGACGGGGTGATCTGTATGTTCTGTGTGTGTGGGTTGGGCGGGGTAATCTGTATGTTCCGTGTGTGTGGGTTTGGCGTGGTGATCTGTATGTTCTGTGTGTGTGGGTTGAGCCGTGTGAGGTGATCTGTATGTTCTGTGTGTGTGGGTTGGGCGTGGTGATCTGTATGTTCCGTGTGCGTGGGTTGGGCGGGATGATTTGTATGTTCCGTGTGTTTGGTTTTGGTGGGGTAATCTGTATGTTCTGTGTGTGTGGGTTGGGCGTGGTGATCTGTATGTTCTGTGCGTGTGGGTTGGGCGGGGTGATCTGTATGTTCCGTGTCCGTGGTTTGGGTGGGGTGATCTGTATGTTCTGTGTGTGTAGTTTAGGTGGGGTGATCTGTATGTTCCATGTGTGTGGGTTGGGTGGAGTGACCTGTAAGCTCTCTGTGTGTGGGTTGGGCGTGGTAATCTGTATGTTCTGTGTGTGTCGGCCGGGCGGAGTGATCTGTATGTTGTGTGTGTGTGGGTTGGGTGGGGTGAACTGTATGTTCCATGTGTGTGGGTTGGGCGGGGTGATCTGTATGTTCCGTGTGTGTGGGGTGGGCGGGGTGATCTATATATGCTGTCTGTGTGGTTGGGCGGGGTGATCTGTATGCTCCGTGTGTGTGGGTTGGGCGGGGTGATGTCTCTGATCCTCGTGTGGGTTAGGCGGTGTGATCTGTATGTTCTGTGTGTTTGGGTTGGGCGGGGTGATCAGTATGCTCCGTGTGTGTGTGTTGGGTGAGGTGATATGTATGTTCTGTGTGTGTGGATGGGCGTGGTGATCTGTATATTCTGTGTGTCTGGGTTGAGCCGGGTGAAGTGATCTGTATGTTCTGTGTGCGTGGGTTGGGCGGGATGATTTCTATGTTCCGTGTGTGTGGTTTGGGTGGGGTGACCTGTATGTTCTGTGTGTGTGGGTTGGGCGGGGTGGTTTGTATGATCCGTGGGTGTGGGTTGAGTGTGTGATCTGTATGCTCCGTGTGAGTGGGTTGGGCGGGATGCTCTCTATGTTCTGTGTGTGTGGCTTGGGTGAGGTGATCTGTATGTTCTGTGTGTGTGGGTTGGGTGGGGTGATCTGTAAGTTCCGTGTGTGAAGGTTGGGCGGGGTGATCTGTATGTTCCATGTGTGTGGGTTGGACGGGGTGATCTGTATGTTCCGTGTGTGTGGGTTGGGCGGGGTGATCTTTATGCTCCGTGTGTGTGGGTTGGGCCGAGGATCTATATGATCCGTGTGTGGGTTAGGCGGTGTGATCTGTATGTTCTGTGTGTTTGGGTTGGGCGGGGTGATCTGTTTGTTCCGTGTTTGTAGTTTGGGTGGGGTGATCTGTATGTTCCGTGTGCGCGAGTTGGGCGGGATGATTTGTATGTTCCGTGTCTGTGTGGTTTGGGTGGGGTGATCTGTATGTTCTGTGTGTGTGGGTTGGGCGTGGTGAACTCTATGTTCCATGTGTGTGGGTTGGGTGGGGTGATCGTATGCTCTCGTGTGTGGGTTGGGCGGAGTAATCTGTATGTTCTGTGTGTGTCGGCCAGGCGGAGTGATCTGTATGTTCCGTGTGTGTGGGTTGGGCGGGGTGATCTGTATGTTCCGTGTGTGTGGGTTGGTTGGGGTGATCTGTATGCTCCGTGTGTGTGGGTTGGGCGTGGTGATCTGTATGTTGTGTGTGTGTGGGTTGGGCGGGGTGATCTGTATGTTCCGTGTGTGTGGGTTCGGCGGGGTGATCTATATGCTCCGTCTGTGTGGGTTGGGCGAGGTGATCTGTATGTTCTGTGTGTGTGGGTTGGACGGGGTGATCTGTATGTTCTGTGTGTGTGGGTTGGGCGGGGTGATCTGTATATTTCGTGCGTGGGCGTTAGGCAGGGTGATCTGTAAGTTCCATCTGTGTAGGTTGGGCGGGATGATCTATATATGCTTTCAGTGTGGGTTGGGCCGGGTGATCTGTATGTTCCATGTGTTTAGGTTGGGCGGGGCGATCTGTATGTTCTATGTGTGTGGGTTGGGCGGGGTGATCTGTATGTTCCGTGTGTGTGGGTTGTGCGGGGTGATCTATATATGCTGTCTGTGTGGGTTGGGCGGGGTGATCTGTATGTTCCGTGTGTGTGGGTTGTGCGGGGTGATCTATATATGCTGTCCGTGTGGGTTGGGCGGGGTGATCTGTATGCTCCGTGTGTGTGGGTTGGGCGGGGTGATCTATATGATCCGTGTGTGGGTTAGGCAGTGTGATCTGTATGTTCTGTGTGATTGGGTTGGACGGAGTGATCTCTATGCTCCGTGTGTGTGGGTTGGGTGAGGTGATCTGTATGCTCCGTGTGTGTGGGTTGGGCGGGGTAATCTGTATGTTCTGTGTTTGTGGGTTGAGCCGGGTGAGGTGATCTATATGTTCGGTGTGTGTGGGTTGGGCGTGGTGATCTGTATGTTCCGTGTGTGTGGGTTGGGCGTGGTGATTTGTATGTTCCGTGTGCGCGGGTTGGGCGGGAAGATTTGTATGTTCCGTGTGTGTGTGGTTTGGGTGGGGTGATCTGTATGTTCAGTGTGTGTGGGTTGGGCGTGGTGATCTCTATGTTCTGTGTGTGTGGGTTGGGTGGGGTGATCTGTATGTTCTGTGTGTGTGGGTTGGGTGGGGTGATCTGTATGTTCCGTGTGTGTGGGTTGGGCGTGGTGATTTGTATGTTCCGTGTGCGCGGGTTGGGCGGGAAGATTTGTATGTTCCGTGTGTGTGTGGTTTGGGTGGGGTGATCTGTATGTTCAGTGTGTGTGGGTTGGGCGTGGTGATCTCTATGTTCTGTGTGTGTGGGTTGGGTGGGGTGATCTGTATGTTCTGTGTGTGTGGGTTGGGTGGGGTGATCTGTATGTTCTGTGTTTGTGGGTTAGGCGGGGTGATCTGTATGTTCCGTGTGTGTGGGTTGGGCGGGGTGATCTATATATGCTGTCTGTGTTGGTTGGGCGGGGTGATCTGTATGCTCCATGTGTCTTGGTTGGGCAAGGTGATCTTTTTGATCTGTGTGTGGGTTAGGCGCTCTGATCTGTATGTTCCATGTGTTTGGATTGGTCGGAGTGATCTGTATGCTCCGTGTGTGTGGGTTGGGCGGGGTGATCTATATGATCCGTGTGTGTGGGTTGATCCGGGTGAGGTGATCTGTATGTTCTGTGTGTGTGGGTTGGGCGTGGTGATCTGTATGTTCCGTGTGCATGGGTTGGGCGTGTTGATCTCTATGTTCTGTGTGTGTGTGGGTTGGCTGGGTGATCTGCATGTTCTGTGTGTGTAGTTTGGGAGGGGTGATCTGTATGTTCCATGTGGGTGGGTTGGGTGGGGTGATCTGTATGTTCTGTGTGTGTCGGCCAGGCGGAGTGATCTGTATGTTGTGTGTGTGTGGGATGGGCGGGGTAATCTATATGATCCGTGTGTGAGTTAGGTGGTGTGATCTGTATGTTCTGTGTGTTTGGGTTGGGCGGGGTGATCTGTATGTTCCATGTATGTAGGTTGGGCGTCGTGATCTGTATGTTCTGTGTGTGTGGGTTGAGCCGGTTGTGGTGATCTGTATGTTCTGTGTGTGTGGGTTGGGCGTGGTGATCTGTATGTTCCGTGTGCGTGGGTTGGGCGGTATCATTTGTATGCTCCGTGTGTATGGTTTGGGTGGGATGATCTGTATGTTCCGTGTGTGTAGTTTGGGTGGGGTGATCTGTATGTTCCATGTGTGTGGGTTGTGTGGGGTGATCTGTATGCTCTCTGTGTGTGGGTTGGGCGGGGTAATTTGTATGTTCTGTGTGTGTCGGCCAGGCGGAGTGATCTGTATGTTGTTTGTGTGTGGGTTGGGCGTGGTGATCTGTATGTTCCATGTGCGTGGTTTGAGAGGTATCATTTGTATGCTCCGTGTGTGTGGTTTGGGTGGGGTGATCTGTATGTTCCGTGTGTGTAGTTTGGGTGGGGTGATCTGTATGTTCCATGTGTGTGGGTTGGGTGGGGTGATCTGTATGTTCCGTGTGTGTGGTTTGGGTGGGGTGATCTGTATGTTCTGTGTGTGTCGGCCAGGCGGAGTGATCTGTATGTTGTGTGTGTGTGGGTTGGGCGGGGTGATCTGTATGTTCCGTGTGTGTAGGTTGGGCGGGGTGATCTGTATGTTCCATGTGTTTAAATTGGGCGGGGTGATCTGTATGTTCCGTGTGTGTGGGTTGGGCGGGGTGATCTATATATGCTGTCTGTGTTGGTTGGGCGGGGTGATCTGTATGCTCCATGTGTCTTGGTTGGGCAGGGTGATCTTTTTGATCTGTGTGTGGGTTAGGCGCTCTGATCTGTATGTTCCATGTCTTTGGATTGGTCGGAGTGATATGTATGCTCCGTGTGTGTGGATGGGCGTGGTGATCTGTATATTCTGTGTGTCTGGGTTGAGCCGGTGAAGTGATCTGTATGTTCTGTGTGCGTGGGTTGGGCGGGATGATTTCTATGTTCCGTGTGTGTGGTTTGGGTGGGGTGACCTGTATGTTCTGTGTGTGTGGGTTGGGCGGGGTGGTTTGTATGATCCGTGGTGTGGGTGAGTGTGTGATCTGTATGCTCCGTGTGTGTGGGTTGGGCGGGATGCTCTCTATGTTCTGTGTGTGTGGCTTGGGTGAGGTGATCTGTATGTTCTGTGTGTGTGGGTTGGGTGGGGTGATCTGTAAGTTCCGTGTGTGAAGGTTGGGCGGGGTGATCTGTATGTTCC